>NW_016107569.1:1679999-1686791 GCF_001604975.1 Cebus imitator | reverse complement strand
GTAGCTGGGATTACAGGCACGCACCACCATGCCCAGCTAATTTTTTGTAGCTTTAGTAGAGACGGGGTTTCACCATGTTGACCAGGATGGTCTCGATCTCTTGACCTTGTGATCCACCCGCCTCGGCCTCCCAAAGTGCTGGGATTACAGGCTTGAGCCACCGCGCCCGGCTAAATCCTTTAATTTTTTAATTAAAATAAAAAAAAATTGTTTTTTGAGACAGAGTGTCACTCTGTCGCTCAGGCTGGAGTGTCATGGTGCAATCCCAGCTCACCGCAACCTCTGCCTCCCAGGTTCAAGCGAATCTCCTGCCTCAGCCTCCCAAGTTGTTGGGATTACAGGCGCCCGCCACCGTGCCTGGCTAATACTTTTGTGTTTTTTTAGTAGAGACGGGGTTTTACCGTGTTAGCCGGGCTGGCCTCGAACTCCAAGTGATCTGCTCTGCTCAGCCTCCCTAAGTGCTGAGATGACACATACTTAAATTATTATTAATATTATTTTTTCAGAGACAGGGTGTTGCCTTGTCACCCAGGCTGGAGTGTGCTGGTGCTATCAAAGCTCACTGCAGCCTCGACCTCCTGGGCTCCAGTGATCCTCCTGACTCAGCCTCCCGAGTAGCTGAGACCACAGGTGCGAGCCGCAGAACCCAGCTCCGGGCTTGAATTCTGAACTGCCCACTTCCTGGCTGTGTGACCTTAGACAAATGACTAGACTTCTTAGGACCTCAGTTTCCCCCTCTGGAAAGGGAGGGTGATAATAGAGAAACGTTCTAGGAGTAGTGTGAAGAATAAATGTGCTAATTCACATAAGACATTTGGAATGGAGCCTAAGAAACGTGCTCTCTGCTGGCGTCAATACCGTAATAATCACGGTCCTGATGTCATCAGTGCAAACCACCGAGCAGCCCTGAGATTGAGGACTTCTCCGCATTAGGCGGGTGAGGAAACTGAGGCCCGGGGAGTGAGTGACTTTGGTTTGCTCATCAAGCATCAATAGAGCGTACTGTCTGCGCCAGGCCCCGGTCCCACCCTAGGACACACTGCGAACTGGACAAAACCCCAGGCCCCGACATACACATGAGTCCAAAGCGGGGTCACTGCGGGCTGGGAAATATGTACGCAGATTCAAACGCGAAGAGGTGGGGGCATCGTTAGGATGAAGAGGTCAGGTGCGGCTGACATTTGAGCTACAACCTAGACAATAAGGACTCTGGTGGAACCTGGGTCGTATCCACCCAGGCATAGCAAACAGCAAGGACCAGGCTGGGAGCGGGGCCTGGCGAGTCTGAGGAGTGGCAGGGAGCCAAGGAGGCTGGCCCGAGGGGGCGGTGTGGAGGCCCCCGAAGCAAAACAGGCACCCTTGATTGTGTGACACCCTGTCCTCACTCCTCACTGTGGGGGCACTTCCCCTAAAGAGCTTATAAAGAAAAAATCAGCCTGCTTTAGGCATGCACCTATAGACCCAGCTATCAGGAGACCGAGGTGGGAGACTGGCTTGAGCCCAGGAGGTTGAGGCTGCTGTGAGCTATGATGGTTCCACCTCAGGCAATAGACCTTGTCTCAAAAAAAACAAAAACAGGCCAGGCATGGTTGCCCACACGTGTAATGCCAGCACTTTGGGAGGCCACGGCAGGAAGCTCACGTGAGCCCAGGAGTTTGAAACCAGCTTGGGCACAGGCCTGTGGTCCTAGCTACTTGGCTGAGGTGGGAAGATCTCTTGGGCCCCAGAGATCAAGGCTGCAGTGAGCCATGATTGGGCCACTGTAGTCCAGCTTGAGTGACAGAGTGACACCCTGTCTCAAAAAAAAAAAAAAAAAAAAAAAAAAAAAAAAAAAAAAAAAAAAAAAAAGAAAAGAAAAGAAAATAGGTGACATTTTGAGAAAAGTTCTGTCTCAAGTAAATATCCTGTGGTCACTTTGGCAGTACCTTCAAGGCTAGGAGACAGCTGAACCAGTCTTTTCTCTGGCTCTCCTGGGTCAGCCCTCCACCCATCTCACTGGTGTATTCTAGAATGGTCCCATCCCCTCCAGACAACGCTAGACCAGGGATGGTTAGACGGTGACACTCTGCCATCCTGTGCACGTGGCAGACATCAATGACAGATCACAGAGTGCGTTGCTCTGTGCTCTGGGAGCCAGCGGATCTGCTGTCACCACACAAAATAAACCACTTTGCTATTCCTTGATTGTCCTAAACCTCATTGGTTAATCCGGGACTGAAACACAAGCCCGCCTACTCACAGGCCAGGTCCGCCGGGCTCACCGTCCCCTCTGTCCTTTGCACAGAAGGCAAATGAGATGAGCACCTGCGTCCCAAACACCCTGGCCCATTTTCAGAGGGCATATTCTCACCATGGCTCCTGCTTGTTCTTTTTTTTTTTTCTTCTTTTTTGAGATAGAGTCTTGCTCTGTTGCCCAGGCCGGAGTGCAGTGGCACGATCTCAGCTCACTGTAACCTCTGCCTCCCGGATTCCAGTGATTCTCCTGCCTCAGCCTCCTGAGTAGTTCAGATTACAGGCGCATACCACCAGGCCTGGCTAATTTTTGTAATTTTAGTAGAGATGGGCTTTCATCATGTTGGCCAGGCTGGTCTCAAACTCCTGACCTCAGGGGATCCACCTGCCTCGGCCTCCCAAAGTGCTGGGATTACAGGCGTCAGTCACCGTGCCTGGCCCTGTTCTTGTTCTGAACCACTCTCAGATGCCTGACAGCCAGTGACTCTGCCCATGCCTACTCCTCTCTTGGGAAAACTCGGGGTTCCTGAGCCCAGGCTGTCAGGGAGGGCAGTGGAGGGCCCAGCCATCCCGGGTGGGAGCGGCAGCGGGAGGGAGGGACATTCAGGGAGCAGTGGGCCCCAATGGGTATAGTTTTCCTCTCCCGTCTGAGAAGCGTCGGGGCAGTTCCAGCTGCGGAAGCGGCTTTGATGGCTTCCGTGTCTCTTTCTTCATCACACGTATGGAGCTCCCCTCTTCTCCACACACATATTATGAGCCCTCTCCTTCCCTTGCTCGTGTCTAGCTCTGCCTGACCAGCCCGCCTTCCCCAGACGGCAGATCCTGCCTCTCATCCCTGCCCCTGCTCACAGCGGTCTGAGCCCCTGGTTTGCAGTGGACCGCTGCCTCGGCCTCGCAGGGCTGCTGCCTGCGTACGCTGGCTCTGCTGTGCTGGCTCCACACAGCCTCTGCTAGAGCTCTGGAAAATGGAACCAGCCCTCTGTGACTTCCCACTGCACTTAGCAGAAAGCCTTAGCGCCTTGCCTGGCCCCTCCCTGAGCTCCTGACCTCACCGTTTCCCCTGGGGCACTGTGCGCTGCCACACTTGCTGTCCCTCACCCATGCAGAGCTCATTCTGCCTCAGAGCCTCCATCCCTCCTGTTCCCTTTGCTGTTCCTGCCGCCTCCAGTTTCAGCATGGCTCGTTTGGTCTCGGTAGCCACACCTCTGCCCCCAGTCAGCTGCTCAGAGAGGAGGTCCCCGTCTGCCCTGCACAGTCCAGGGTCACCTGGGTTTGTGCTGACATTTAGCAGCTGCCATACAGGGTCTAAAGTGATTCTGTGATTTGTTCTAGGCCACAAAGTCAGTAGAAGTAGAACTTGGGCTAGAACTCGCGCTCCAGTGCTGGTCGGGTCCCCAGTCCCCAAGGCCCCCAGGAGAGCACAGGCCAGGGCACAGCAATGGGAGGCCCAGGCCAGGCTGGCTGGGCATGCTCACCCTGCACCAGGCTCCGAACTGGGCATCCCATGGGGCCAGCTCCTTGGTGCCTCCCCGTTCTGAGCTGCTGATGCAGTTGTCCATGTTTGGCAGAGGCAGGAAGCTGGAGGCTTGGAGAGGCAGAGCCAGCATCGGTGTCCACCGCCAGCTTCAGGGTCTGCAGGAGCCCGGCACCTCTGGCTCCCCCATCCGTTGTTCTCTTGATTATCTCAGTTCCTACTCCTCAAGTCCGATTCACCATCGTAGGCGATCAGGAACCACAATGAGGGCTGCTAAGAGATGGCACGCCCGAGGCCCAGGGAGGTGATGGTGAGCTTTGTAATCACCTGCAAAGTGATAAGGATGTCATCCTGAGTGGAGGCAGCAGGGTCACACACCGTCGTCAGGCCGCAGTCCATGATGGGAAAATGTGGGCAGAGAAGAAAGATGGGGTGGCCCCAGGCTGCAGCTGCACGTGGGTGTGACGTGTGGGGTCCTCTGCTGGATTATGTGTCCTATTTTCCAAATTTTCTGCAACTTTTTTTTGAGACATTCTTGCTCTGTCACCCAGGCTGGAGAGCAGTGGTGTGATCTTGGGTCACTGCAACCTCTGCCTCCTGGATTCAAGCAATCCTCCTGCCTCCACCTCCTAAGTACCTGGGATTACAGATGTGCACCACCATGCCCAGCTAATTTTTTATTTTTAGTAGAGATAGGGTTTTACCATGTTGGCCAGGCTGGTCTTGAACTCCTGACCTCAAGAAATCTGCCCACCTTGGCCTCCCAGAGTGCTGGGATTACAGGCCTGAGCCACCATGCCCGACTCTGCAATGGCTTTTATTACTTTTGTAATGGCCAAACATCCCAGCACTATGATAACAAAAGTAGTGGGTGGAAGCGGGAGGAATGCTGTACTCATGTCCACAGGGCCAGCTGTTGGTTCTGGGCCGCCCCATGCAGAGTGGGTATGGAGGTGGCCCCTCAGTGACACACACGGGGCTTTCCTGTGGGCAGGCACTGTGCTGATGGAATGGTGCCAGGCTGAGAATCCGAGGAGCAGCCCCATTTTACAGATGAAGAAACTGAGGCTCACAAGGGTGGAGACCCTGGCCCAGGTCATACAGCTGTGTGTGTGTGTGGAATCTGGGTCCAGCTCGATCTGCCTCCATGGTCCCGAATATTGGGGCTCAGACCTGCCAGCTTCTTGCTTTCTTGCTCTGGGAAACCCATAAAACCAGAGGCTATGTGGGGTGGGGAAGAGAAAGGAAGAGGAGTCATCTCGTGGCTGTTTGGGATCCTCTTCTGGGTCTCCAGGGAGTGCTGTGAGGGGCGTGCCACTGGAGGGAGTTGTTTGAAGAGATAATGGGAGAATAATTTGCTGAGGCTGCTGCTGTGCCCGTCCCTGCTGCGCCTGGCTGATTGCACCTGGGGTTATGCTTCATGATTTATCCGTCTAGCGATCTCTGTCCCACCTTTTGCATTGCAGAGAGCAGCTGCCGCAGTATCGTCTGCATGGCAGGAGACGCAGGGTGGCCTCTCAGCAGGAGCTGAGGGTAGCGAATTCAAGGAAGTCCTAGAGGACTGGGGCTTTGGGAAACTGAGGCCCAGAAGTCCAGGGGCTTGGTCAGGCCCTCAGAGAACTAGAGGCCAAACTGGAGTTGGAGCCATGTGTCCTGGGGGCATTTAGTCATTTGTTCTTTTGTTCACTGATTCATCAGTATGTCTTTACTGAGCACCTAGTCTGTGCCAGGCCAGTGCCAGTTGCTGGGGGGGCATCAGGGACTGAGGGAGGTGAGGTGCTTGGAGTCTCCTGGTGGACAAGGGCATTCATCCAGCCTGGTGCTGTGGGGGGAAGAGAAGGTGGGAGTCTTGGGGAGGACCCCCAGCACGGGAGTGGGAAGTGTTTTGAAAGTGGCAGTCAGGTTTCAGGATTTTTATGAAATGGCAGATTTCTTTTCTCCCTTTCCCTTTTAAAGGAGCGTGCGAATGCCGTTGTTGAATCTAGGATTTTCTTTTCTCATGTCTACCCTGTCTTGATGAGCTGGTTCCCAAACGCAGTCAGGCACATCAGGAACTCCGGCTTCCGGTGGCTGGGGACCGCAGGCTCGGCTCTTCACAGCCTGGGCCTGCCTCTGAGGCCTGCATCATGGCCCTTCTCTAATCCCCAAAGGGGTTTCTGACCTCCAAAGAGTTAAGACCCTGTTCATGAACAAGGTTGTGTGGGGTGTGGCTTCTGTATAAACATCTCGGGCTGAATTACTGGGTGGGAGGGGCAGTGAGGGATCTTGGTGCCCATGTACGAGGAGACTGGGTATTAGGAAGGACTTCCTGTGTTACTGGATGGCAAGTAAAAAAAGGAAGGACTTCCTGGCCAGGCGTGGCGGCTCACATGTGTCATCCCAGCCCTTTGGGAGGCCGAGGCAGGTGGATCACGAGATCAGGAGTTTGGGACCAGCCTGGCCAACATGCTGAAACCCCATCTCTACTAAAAATATAAAACTTAGCTGGGCATGGTGGTGGGCATCTGTAGTCCCAGGTACTCAGGAGGCCGAGGCAGGAGAATGGCTTGAACCCGGGAAGCAGAGGTTGTAGTGAGCTGAGCTCTCACCTCTGCATTGCAGCCTGGGCCATGGCTGAGACCCAGTCTTGAAGAAAAAAAAGGCGGGGAAGGACTTCCTGTGGGGCTAGAGTGGGGGACTTGGGAGGGTATGGTGGAACCTTCTTCCTGGCACAGTTCGTGGGATGAGGTAACGGGGTGTGGGCTGTGCCCGGCAGCTGGCTGTGGTGTTGGGGGAAGTCGTAGGCCAGGGCTTGGGATGTGGCCAGTGCTCAGAACGTCCTGTGGTGTTAACAGTCTCAGCTCATTTGTCCAGGCACACTCAGGGCCTGGAAGGAAGGTGTGAGGTTGGCTCCCACCTCACAGATGAAGAAACCTAGACTCCAAGGAGAACCCTCACCTGCCCCGGGTCACACACAGGTCAAGAGGGGGGTAGGATCAAGCCAGGCCTGAAGGCTGCGTCCTTCTTTTTCAATTTCTTAAACTTAAAAATACATACATATATATATAACCCCTTTTTCTTTTTCTTTTCTTTTTTTTTTTTTTTTT
>NW_016107569.1:1674190-1679962 GCF_001604975.1 Cebus imitator | reverse complement strand
TGTTGTCCAGGCTGGAGTGTAGTGGTATGATCATAGCTCACTGCAACCTCGAACTTTTGGGCTCAAGGGCTCCTCCTCCCTCAGCCGCCCAAGCAGCCAGGAGGACAAGCACAACCCACTGAGCCCGGCTCCACTAATTTTTTTTGTTTATTTTTTTGTAGAGAGATGGGGTCTTGCTATGTTGCCCAGACTGGTCTCGAACTCCTGGGCTCAAGTGATCCTCCCGCCTCGGCCTCCCAAATTGTTGGGATTCCAGGCATGAGCCACCCGCCTGGCCTCCTGTTTCATGTTACAGAGTTCCTGCACACTTAATGCTGCCAGTGAAAACAATCACGGAGATTCACAATTGCAATGATAGTAACCGCAGGGACCCCCTGCCACTCCTTTCTCCTGCATACATGAAGCACTTGTCCGAAGTGGGGGCCTGCATGGTGGACCCCCAGAGCCATCCATCCTGTGGAGCCTGGAGATGCTGGGGCTGGACCCCGAGATCCTGCCCTGAACCCCTGACCATGCAGAGCCCCTTGAGTCGCCCATCTGCAGGGAGACTTCGGATAACTGGTTACTCCTGGTACCATCTCTACTCCCTCCCCCGGCCTAGCCTGAGCCAGCAAGGATGCTGGGACTCCTGTCCCTTCCACTGTGGGTCTGGAATCAAGCAGAAGATGTGGAGGAAAACAGGCCCACCGAGGACTTTTGGCCTCCACCGGCCTGTCAGAGAGGTGGGCAGGGCCAGGAGAGCCAGCCCCTCTCTCCCCTTCCCGGTACCAAGCACAGAGGTGGCTCCCATTCTGGAGTCTGGGATCTGGTCCTGGCCACCTCGTTGGATAGCTGTATGACTCTGACATTAGCTGAGCAGCTACTATGTGCCAGGCACAGGAGTGGGCGGTACAGGTTTGGAGGTGAACTAGAAGATAGTATTCCTTCCTCCATGGCACATATGGGGCACTGGCCTGTCACTACACATGTCACTCAAATCATTCCCGAGGCATAGCTGCTCGAGTGGCCACCAAGGCCCAGCCTGTGGATGGGGTGCTGGGAGTGTGTCCTGGAGCGTGACTTGGCCTGGGTGGTCAGAAGGGCTTCTCTCAAGGAGATGCTCTTCCTTCTGAGAAGGAGGTGGTGCGCGGAGTCAGGCAGGTGAGGAGGAAGGGAAGAGCAGACCCCACAGAAGACATCTGCATGGAGGCCCTGAGCCAGGAGGGCCTTCACCTCCAGAAACCTCAGTTTCTCCTTTGGTAAAGTGGGCGGGATTGGCCTCGCCTCCTGGATGTTGGGGCGATTGGGCAGAATCATGCCTGGAAAGCACCCCGCCCTGTGCCTGGCTGTCAGTGGGTCTCCTGAATAGCTGTTAGAATCAGATGCTTATGGTGGATCCCCAGAGCTTGTGGGGGTCCCCAGAGACCATCTGGTTCAGCGGTTCTCAACCGGAATGCTTCTGCCCCTGAGGGGATATTTGGCAGTGTCTGGAGACACTGGGGGTTGGCCTCACTTGGGGAGGGGGTGCTACTGGCATCTGTGTGGTAGAGGCTGGGGACAATGCTGAATGTCTACCGTGTACAGGACAGGTGGGGTGGGACCCTGATCTAGCATGAGCCACTTACTTTACTCACAGGGAAACCGAGGGCCATTGTGGGGAATGGGTTTGCTCAGTGTCCTCCCCCAGCACGACAGGTTTGGGCCAGGCCTAGAGCACAGGCCCGTGTCCCAGCACCAGAGCAGGTCTGGCGGCAGCATGTCTGCAGGTGAGAGGGAGGGACGGGTGGGAGGGGAGGGAGGAGGCCCGGGCCTGTGGGAACCTGACCCTGGACCAGGGGTGAGGATGGAGTCACATCTCTCAGGCATCCTGGGCACAAGATTCTTGGGCATGGTCTTCGTCATTCGGCCAGCAGCTCACTCGGGTGCCCACTGCAGGAGGGGGTGTGCGGCTGCTTTGGGGTGTCCTGACTCAGCTAGCCGGTGGCAGATGGGTGGCATGTCGGGCTGGGACTGTGGTGTGAAATCGCAGCCTCGGAGCTGCGGTGATTTGTGGGGTGGTAGAGGCCTGGGGGCGGCTGGGTGTCTGGGAGGGTTCAGACCCCCCCACCCCGTCTCTGTGCTCCGTTTGAGGCAGGCTCCCTCCTCCACCTTCTGATGATGAACAGGGACTTACGTAATGTTTGGGTAGCAGTCGCTTTACCCATGCGCTTACACGGGGGCGGTGCAGCCTGGCTTGCCGGAGGGGCGGGTGAAGCAGGGAGCCTGGGAGGCAGGAGCCTGTGTCTGCGCCCTGTTTCTGCTGGTGACTTGCTGTGTGACTTTCGGCCTGTCTCCCTCTCTAGGCCGGTCTCCACACACAGAGGGTGGAAGCTCATCACTGTCTTTCTTTTCTTTTTTCTTTTCCTTTCGAGATGGAGTCTCACTCACTTTATCACCTGGGCTGGAGTGCAGTGGCATGATCTCGGCTCCCTGCAACCTCCGTCTCCTGAGTTCAAGTGATTCTCCTGCCTCAGCCTCCTAAGTAGCTGGGATTATAGACCTACACCACCAGGCCCAGCTAATTTTTGTATGTTTAGTAGAGGCGGGGTTTCGCCATGTTGGCCAGGCTGGTCTGGAACTCCTGACCTCAGGTGATCCCCCCGCCTCTGTCTCCGAAAGTGCTGGAATTACAGGCGTGAGCCACCGTGCCTGGCCATGCATCAGTGGCTTTCTTATTGTGCCCACAGAGCACTTAGGTCCCAGCTGGGGTCTCTGGGGGTCCCTGTTCCAAGGGGCTCAGGAAGAAGGAGTCAGACATGTGGGCTCTGGCTCCCTCCGCCCCTGCCTGGCAATTTGTGTGTTTATTCATTCAGCTCACCGGACAAACATGCGCCAGGCCCACGTTACATGCCAGGCCTCACGCGGGCCATCAGGGCACAGGGGTGTCGGGAGCCTGCATTCCGGTGGGAACTGGGGGGGAGGCGCATATGGTGTAGCGTGGTCCACTCTACTGGGATGGACAAGCGGGCAGGGGAGTAGAGGAGGCCCCGAGGCCTCAGACCAGCTGGGCCGACTTCCTGAAAGAAGCAACATCAGCTTGGTGCAGTGGCTCCTGCCTGTAATCCCAGCATTTTGGGAGGCCAAGACAGGTGGATCACGAGGCCAGGAGTTTGAGATCATCCTGGCTAACATGTTGAAACCTTGTCTCTACTAAAAACAAAAATTAGTTGGGCATGGTGGCAGGCGCCTGTAATCCCAGCTACTTGGGAGGCTGAGGCGGGAGATTCACTTGAGTGAGCCCAGGAGGTGGAGGTTGCAGTGAGCCGAGATTGGACCACTGTACTCCAGCCTGGCGACAGAGCAAGACTCCATCTCAAACAAACAAACAAAGAAGTCAGGAAGGCTTCATTCAGGACTCTTGCAATAGGTGTCAGGACGATCACAACTCTGGAGAGAGGGGCTCAACCCTGAATGCAAGGAAAAGTGAGGCTTTACCACCAGCAAGCAGGGTGAGGGCTCTGTGGGTAGAAACTGAGTTAGTGGAGGCCTCCAGGGCAGGGCGTTCCTGCTGAATGACTGGGCAGGCTGATGCCGGGGCAGGACGAGGACTCACCGAGGAGCTTGATCAGATATCGTGGTGTAGGGATTCTGGCTACAGCTGGGCCAGGCAGGCCAAAGACCTGGGACAGGGGTCAGGGGACAGGTTGAGGCCGAGAGAGAAGAGGGCTCAGAGGAGCCTATCCGAAGTCTGGGTGTGGGGTATGCGGCGTCTGGCAGGAGGAAGCTGGAACAGCAGGCTGGGCACCGCCTCATGGGCATTGCTTCAAGGGGGGCTTCTTGGAGCCCTGCTAATGGCACAGAAGGGGGCTGGGGCCCCACAGTGATAAACTCGGCAGTGGTAACCGGATAGGCCCCCGAAGGCTCCACACTGAGGCTGGCTTCCCTCCGCACAGACCCTCGCTGCCCGCCTTCCACAGCCGCGTGCTACACAGACTGTACAGCCTCCCTCTCCTTAGAGTGGCCCCTGTGAGCCATCTGCAGGGACACCTTTGGGTGCCTTTTGTTTTGTCTTTATTGTTTTAAATAACCTTTTAGAACCACTCAAGTAGCACAGACCTATTGTGGATAAGTTAGAAGGTTTGCATGAAGAAGTAACCACCTGACATTCAGGGAGGTCTGGGGACAGCTGGGTGTGTCCCCACACGGGTCATTATGTCCTGGTGCCAGGCATGTTTCCCCTGCTGCCCAGGGGCCCATCCCGGCCTGGGGTTCTGGGGTCATGGGCCAGGCTGAAACAGAAGAAACTGGAAGGAAGCAGGGAGAAGGCAGCTTTAAGGGCTGGGAGTGGGGGTGGCTGTGTCCCTTCCTCCTGCTGTGGGAAGGGACTTGAGATCCACAGTGGCATGATCTTGGCCACTGCAACCTCTGCCTCCCAGGTTCAAGTGACTCTCCTGCCTCAGCCTCCTGAATAGCTGGGATTACAGACCTGCACCACCAGGCCTGGCTAAGTTTTGTATATTTAGTAGAGATGGAGTTTCACCCTCTTGGCCAGGCTAGTCTTGAACTCCTGACCTCAAAGGATCCACCCACCTTGGACTCCCACAGTGCTGGGATGACAGGTGTGAGCCTCCACGCCTGGCCTCACACCTGTGGTTTTCTGACTCTGTCCTGCTTTGCTTCCTTCTTGCTTGGCTGATCCAAGCAGGGGCTCAGAACAGATCTTTGGGCTGAGCAGAGGCCAGTAGACCCCGAGAGTCCCGCCAGGCTGCAGGGATTCTGGGTGGGCCTGTGGTCATCACCTGCACAGGAGGGACGGATGCTGGGGTCGCAGGCTGGCCGGCAGGGCAGAGGACAGGAGAAGCAGGGCCGGCTCCGAGTCTCACGAGGTGCTGTGGATGAATCTCCTGACCTCTCCGTGCCTCAGCGCCCACATCTGTGAAATGGGATGGTTGGGCCGGCCGCCGGGGGTATGCAGGGCAAGTTGAGGGGAAACCACCCAGTCTCACAGTGCCCAGGATTGGGCTGCTGTCATGGGTTGCTACAAAGGCTGGTGGTTCCTGAGCCGGACCTACCTCCCTGGGTCTCTAGCACCCTTCAAGGTGTTCTGGGGTAGGGACAGGAAAAGGTGCAGAGGGCTGGCCTATTCACGGCCTCCTGCTTGCTGTGGGCACTGCCAGGACGGTCATGTGCCCACTGTGGTCTTCTTAAAGAAGAACTCCTCTCCCTCCCACATCCCACCCCATCTTCTCTGCCCTCCCCCATCCTCCTCCCCCACTCAACCGCCCTCACCCCGTCAGCAGCAGCCACAGTACTGGCAGGAGGCTGGGTGCCTGAGCTTCGCCATTCAGGCCGCAGAATGTTCAAGGGTCCCACCCTTGGGTGCCCTGCACGTCCCTTCAGGTCCTCGTGTGCCCAGGACCCATTCCAGTCCCTTAGATTCCTCTTTACTGGGGAGGGGGACGGTGGCTTTTCCACGTGCGCCCTCTCTGGATGGACCCTAATCACAGCGCCACGCGCATTTCCTGCGCAGTCATCCCAGAACCTGCTCTGGTGTTGGAGGGAAGGGTGGAGGCTTTGTGTGGGTCACATTGAAGGGGGATCGGGGGGCGGTGTGAAAGTCTGCAGTGATCTGGCTTCTTGAGCATTGGCCTTTTCAGCATTCACCTTTGATCTCCACCTCCTCTGTAGCCTGGGCTTCGAGGACTTCAAATATCTTCCCTCTCTGAGCCTGTTTTGGCATCTTTCAAATAAGCTTCCTCAGCCTGGCACCATGGCTCATGCCTGTAATCCCAGCACTTTGGGAGGCTGAGGCGG
>NW_016107569.1:1666627-1673940 GCF_001604975.1 Cebus imitator | reverse complement strand
AAAAAAAAAAAAAAAAAAAAAAAAAAAACAAAGCTTCCTTCCAGTACCTTCTCATAGGGCTGTTAGGAGCATTCTGGGAGAATAAGGTATGCAGAGTTCCCAGTTGGGCCTGGCCCTGCAAAGGTAATAGCTGGTGTTGGTGACAGCTGACTGCTTTCTCTGGCTTCCCGTTGTGGAAGGAATCGTCCCCTGAGGAGTGTGTGACCCCTGTGGTGCAGCGGGAGGAATGGTTCAACTGCACACAGGAGCCAGCTTGCGAACTGGTTTAGAACAACACATATTTAAGTTCACAGGTCTAAAGTTCACACTACTGACCCGTTTTTGTGCCGAGCCCTGTGGTTACATGCACAACAAGATGGGTGTGAGAACCATCCCTTTTTATAGATGAGGAAACAGGTGAGGGCATTTGCTTGAGGTTGTACAGCTAGTGAATGGCAGAGATTGGGTCTGGGATTGGGGGTGCAAAGCCATCCCACCGTCAGCCGCCTGGGGATCTGGAGGATCTTGTGCTGGGCACCAGGACTGTAGGGCAGACGAGTCCGGTCAGAACAGCCAGTGTCCCTCCATGCTGTTTACCCAGTTCCCTGGTAACAGAGGCTGAGGGGCGGGGTGTGGGCATGTGGGAGGGGCCAGCTGCTGGCTCCATATGGTGGTCTACCCACCAGCACCCAGCAGCAGCCTGCCCGGCTGTGATGCCAGGAGGGGCTCAGCGGAGAAGGCGGGGAGGTGGGAGGGTCTTGCGCAGGCATGCGGCTTCTGGGATGCCATTCATGTGACTCTTAGCCCCCTTGGGTGTAGCACAGGGTTGGGTGGCCACATGCTCACTCTGTGTGCAGTATCTGGGTTAATTCCTATGTTAGCTCTTAACCCCCTCATGCAGACGGGGCTCAGAGAGGTGAAGTCTGTATCCAAGGTCACACCATAGTGAGAGGCAGAGGTGGGACTGTGCCCATGCCTGTCAAGTCTGGGTCTGTGCCCACAGCCCCATGTGGCACCATCTCTTTGAACAAGGAGCCACAGCTTTCCTGGGCCCTGGATGGGCGATGTTGGTAGGTGGGTGATGTTGGCATCTCTTTTACCCTCTCTGGCCTGGTCTGCTGCCTCCAGGTATAAAGGCTTCATCAAGGATTGCCCCAGTGGGCAGCTGGATGCAGCAGGCTTCCAGAAGATCTACAAGCAATTCTTCCCGTTCGGAGACCCCACCAAGTTTGCCACGTTTGTTTTTAACGTCTTTGACGAAAACAAGGTGAGCTGGGGATGGATGGGTCCCGAGGCAGCCCAGAGCCTCTTCCCTCCCGCAGCAGCTGGCTCAGCTCCCGTGGGCACCTGCAGCGTCTCCACACCCACGCTATCCTGCTGATGTTCCCTCTGGAAAAGAAACACACACAAGGGCATGCTGGCATGCACACATACACAGTTGCACATAAATGCATGCACATGTACACATGCAGATACACACACGATAAACACAGATGCATCCAAATGCATGCAAACACATGTTCACACATATGTACACCCACTCATGCACTGTCATGCACATCTAAGCTCTCACACAAAGGTGTATGTGCACATACACTCGAATACCATGCACACACACAGGCACACGTACAGGGAGATGCATATGAACACACATGTATACTCATACAGTGCACACGAACACATCTATGCTCATACAGTGCACACACATGAACATGCATCTATGCTTATACAGTGCACACACGAATACACATGTATGCTCATACAGTGCACAGAAACACATCTATGCTCATACAGTGCACACACATGAACACATGTATACTCATACAGTTCACACAAACACACATATGCATAATGCATGGATTTGCAAGTGCACACACATGTACACACAGAGACACACATATACACACACGTATACCATGTACACACATGCATGTATACACTTATATATATGTATGTACACCCTGACATTTCTCTTACAAGCATAAATGCAAATGCCTCCAGTGATACTAACAAGATTAATAATAATAACCAATATTTACTGAACATTTATTATGCATAAGCTCTTCACATGGATTTTTTTTTGAGACAGAGTCTCGCTCTGTCACCCAGGCTGGAGTACAGTAGTGCAATCTCAACTCACTGCAACCTCTGCCTCCCGAGTTCAAGTGATTTCCCCTGCTTCAGCCTCCCGAGTAGCTGGGATTACAGGCACCTGCCGCCACGCCTAGCTAATTTTTGTATTTTTAGTAGAGATGGGGTTTCACCGTGTTGCCCAGGCTGGTCTCGAAGTCCTGACCTCAGATGATCCACCTGCCTTGGCCACCCAAAGTACTGGGATTACAGGTGTGAGTCACCGCGCCCGACCATACATGGATTATTTTTAATGAGGCCTTAAAAGCACCTGGGGGCTGGGTACTTTAATGCCCACATTGTAGGTCAGGAAACTGAGGCTCTGGGAATCATAAGCTATAGGATCTTTTGTTCCTGGCTTTTTCCACTGAGCATCACGTTTTCAGGACTCACCATGTAATAGCTCGTGTTCCCTTCGGGCAGTGGCTGCACCGACCGCTGTTGGGTTTTCTGCAATGACCCCAGTTCTGTCCCGCAGTAGCATTTGAGGGTGGATTGACTGTCACTTGTCCCTGAACCTCCTGCTGCTGGCACCGAGAAGGTTTCTAGTCTGTCACACCCCACCTTCTCCCAGGTTCCCCCAGGCTGGGAGTAACACTCCTGACCCTGGGGAGGGCTCTTCCCTTCTTTGGCCTTAGTTTCTTATTTGCAAACAACAGGTAGAATTGAACAGCCAGCAGTGGCCCTCCCTCTGCAAAAGCCCGTGAGCGCACAGCTCTAGGCCGAGGGGTTTCCAGGTGCCATCGCTGAGAGGGGCGCAGGTGTTGGTGCTTCTGGCACCTTCTTCCGTCAGGAGTGGAGTCAGCCTCTCTGTTCAGCTTCAGCCCCTCTTCCTGTCCCTCCCTCCTGGCCCCTCCCACTTCTAACCCCCACCCAGTCCCCCAGCCTCTGCTCCTGGCCCTCTCCTCGCCTCTTGCCCCCCATCCCTTCGAGCCTGCCCTCTCCACCTGTGTTCATTGGCCACAGTGTCTGGAGCCTGTGACTGCCCCTCGCCCGCCTCCGGGGTTCAGCCTGACCCGGTGGCCTGGCGGCACTGACCGAGGCCATCCCCTCTCTCTCCTGTCAGGACGGGCGGATCGAGTTCTCCGAGTTCATCCAGGCGCTGTCGGTGACCTCGAGGGGGACCCTGGATGAGAAGCTGCGGTGTAAGTCCAGCCCCTTTGGCCCTGTGGGGCAGCAGCTGGCGGGCCCAGGCAAGAGGGAGGCAGCCCTCAGCCCTCACCAGGCAGGGGCACCAGACGCCCACCGCAGTGACCGCAGATGGTGTCCCAGCTGTGTCTGTCCACGGAGGCCAGGCCTGGGCTCTGGGCAGGTAGCCCTCACATGGCCAAGTAACTAGGCCAGGCCAGCTGGCCCGGGTTCAGAGAGTAGCATAGACGTCGGCGCTTCCAGGTCAGAGGGTTTCCTGGAGGTGGCCGGCAGTGGGAAGGAGGCTCGCTGAGGCAGGTGGGCAGGGAGGGCTGCAGGCAGAGGCTGGCAGGAGCCTTGGCTACACTCGAGCAGGTGCAGACCTGGGCAGCGGGAGGGGCAGTGGGGACCCAAGACCCAAGTTCAGTGCCGGACCCGCCTCTTTCATAGCCACTGCTTTGATTCCGGCTTTCACTCCTTCACTTACTCACCTGTTCATTCACCAAATGACGACTGCACGCAGCCAGGTGTTGGTACCAGGGACCCACTGGGGGATAAGATAGATAGGTCCTGCTCTCGTGGCTGTCAGTTTAGCGTGGCAGCAGGATTTACAGAAACCTCTGGAAACTGCAGATGAGGAGGAGAGAGGGAGTCATGAGCAGGAGAGGACCTGCCTGGTAGGCGCTGGGCTGGGGTGAGGGGAGCTGGGGAGGGGTGCAAGGGCTCCAGGTAGGGGGCCCTCGTGTGCGAGGCCCGTGGAGGGAGGCTGAGAGGAGGACAGGAGGGAGGCTGTTCAGGCCCCTGGCGGCATTAGCAGGAATGCAGGGAGCGTGAAGGGTGGGGAAGATGGAAACCACGTGGCCAGAGCTCCTTGCTGGGGAAGGCTTTCATACTTCATTCCGCCGGCAGTGGAAGACCCTGCAGTTTCTATTGATGATTGATTGATTGAGATGGAGTCTCACTCTGTTGCCCAGGCTGGATGCAGTGGCACGATCTTGGCTTACCACGACCTCCATCCCCCAGGCTCAAGTGATTCTCCTGCCTCAGCCTCCCGAGTAGCTGGGACTACAGGCATGTGCCACCATGCCCAACTAATTTTTGTATTTTTAATAGAGACAGGGTTTTACTATGTTGGCCAGACTGGTCTCGAACTCCTGACCTCATGATCCACCTGCCTTGACCCCTCAAAGTGTTGGGATTACAGACGTGAGACACTGTGCCCGGCTTTTTTTTTTTCATTGTAAATTAATGACTTTCCTAAACTACGTTTTATAAATACATTGTTTTTCTAACATGTCACGAAATGAAGTTGGGCAGGTAGGTAGGGCCATATTACATGAAAAAATGGGCCATAGTTATGCTTTGTTTTTTTTTTTTTTTTTTTTTTTTAGGAATAAAAGAGAATTTTATTTATGCAAAAGCTCCTTCTCATGATGCAGTATTTATTATCTAATGTTGACTGTCGGGGCCACAGCATAACTGTAGGAGCTGAGTGGACCATGGGGAGGAGGCGGGGGCTGGAATGGGGGAGGGAGTGGGGTGGCAGGTGGACTCCTCTGGGCCACACCCTAGGCCCCTGGCTTCCTACTCCCTCCGCTCCAGCCTCTGAGGCCTCGGCCCTGGCAGCCCAATACCTCCTCCCTTTATTTTATTTATTTATTTAGAGACAGAGTCTTGCTCTGTCGCCCAGGCTGGAGTGCAGTGGTGTGATCTTGGCTCACTACAACCTCTGCCTCCCAAATTCAAGTGATTCTCATGCCTCAGTCTCCCAAGTAGCTGGGATTACAGGTGCCCACCACCATGCCGGGCTAATTTTTGTATTTTTAGTAGAGACGGGGTTTCACCGTGTTGGCCAGGCTGGTCTTGAACTCCTGACCTCAGATGATCCGCCTGCCTCAGCCTCCCAAAGTGCTGGGATTACAGGCATGAGCCACTGTGCCTGGCCCCGTTATTTGTAATTAATTAATATATATGTATATGTGTGTGTATGTGTATATATACATATGTATGGAGAGAGAGAGAGAGAGAGAGAGCGGGAGACAAAGTGAGAGAGAGGGTCTTGCTCTGTCACCCAGGCTAGAGTGCAATGGCTTGATCTCGGCTTATTATAACCTTCACCTCCTGGGCTCAAGCCATCCTCCCACCTCAGCCTCGCAAGTAGCTGGAACTACAGGCACATGCCACCACGCCTGGCTAATCTTTGTATTTTTGTACAGATGGGGTTTTGCCATGTTGCTCAGGCTGGTCTCGAACTCCTGGGCTCAAGCAATCCACCCACCTCAGCCTCTCAAAGTGCTGGGATTACAGGTGTGAGCCACCACGCCCAGCTTTATTTATTTTTAACCCTAGTTGCAATGGTGTGTGTGTGTGTGTGTGTGTGTGTGTGTGTGTGTGTGTGTCCCTATCTTGATGTAAATATTTGTTGACCTGATGAAGAATGGGCTGTCTGGTCTCTAACTTCATGTTGGGGTACAGAGAGGAGGGGTGAGCTGAAGACCCCTCCCAGCCACCCCAGCCTGGGGATCACTCAGTGCTGGCTGCTTGCTTACAGGGGCCTTCAAACTCTATGACTTGGACAACGACGGCTACATCACCAGGAATGAGATGCTGGACATTGTGGATGCCATTTATCAGATGGTGGTGAGAGGCTGGTTCCCATGGGGTGGGGGGTGGCAGGAGGGGCAAAGCCAGTGACTGAGAGAGCGACAGCGCCTGTGTGGCCATACCCCTGCCCAGGGTGGGAGCCGGGGGCCCTGGTTGAGCTGTTCTGTTCTGTACATCTCTGCCTCGGCAGGCAGGCAGGCAGGGGCTGGCAGATAGTGGGGCTGGGGTGCGGGATATTCCAGGGCAGAATGGCAGGGATGGGGAGGGGAAAGAGGAGGGAGGCGGTTCTCACCTGGAACCTGCCAGGTCTGGGGGGCAAATGTGTGGCCAAGAGCCCAAATCCCAGGGTGCAAGGCCCCAGTCCTGCCTAATCCATCCCTGCAGGGGAACACCGTAGAGCTCCCAGAGGAGGAGAACACTCCAGAAAAGAGAGTGGACCGGATCTTTGCCATGATGGACAAGGTGAGGTGGGGCTGGGACTGGTCCCAGACCTGGGAGGCAAAGGGTCAGGGCAGGAATTGGGGTCCCTGGAGCCTGGGCCTGGCTTTGCTGCCATCGCCTATGGGGCTGGCTCATGGCAGGCGGCACGGCCTGGTGGCAGATCCACGGTCAGCAGCCAGCCCCATCCAGTGTCCAGAGTCTTAAGTCAGTTTGCCCGGTGTGTTTTCTTTCATTAACCAAAGTCCTTAGGCTTTTTTTTTTTTTTTTTTTTGGTTTGCCACGGACTCCTTTGGCATTCTGGAGAAGCCTACGGACTTCTCAGAATAATGGCTTTCAGTGCATAAAATAAAATCCACAAGATCAAAAAGGAAGCTGATTATTTTAGAAAACAGCTGTCAGAGTATTTTTTAAAAAGAATCTGTGATGTAGCATTCTGTGAGCTGCTCTTCTTAACGCATTAACTAAGATGTAGCGGCGGGGCCGACAAACCCCGAAATTGGGAGCTGTCCTGTCTGCAGCAACTGGGATGCTATGAAAATACTCGTGACCTCTGTGACAGATCACGGGGACTGCAGGTCCTGCTGGGGACCATCATCTAGGTTCCTATAGAAGGAAAAGCTACATTTCAGTTAGAGGTTAGATGATAAGAAAGACTGATTTTTCCCCCAAGTTCACAGACCTGCTGACTTCTATCCACAGGCCCGAGGTTAAGAAACCCTTCTTTAAAGGGAACCATAGGCCAGGCACGGTGGCTCATGCCTCTAATCCCAATACTTTGGGAGGCCAAGGCAGGTGGCTCACCTGAGGTCAGGAGTTCGAGACCAGCCTGACCAACACGGTAAATCCCTGTCTTTACTAAAAAAAGAAAAAAAAAATTACAAAAAAATTGGCTGGGCATGGTGGCACATGCGTGTAATCCAGCTATTTGGGAGGCTGAGGCAGGAAAATTGCTTGAACCCAGGAGGAGGAGGTTGCAGTGAGCCAAGATCACACCACTGCACTCCCACCTGGGCCACAAGAGTGAGTCTCAA
>NW_016107569.1:1663518-1665672 GCF_001604975.1 Cebus imitator | reverse complement strand
GTTTCAAAAAAAAAAAAAAAAGTAAATACAAAATTAAAAATATCATAGAAATTCCTGTAACTCAGGGCTGCTTATTACATTCTGGCTGGAGACAGCTGTTTGCCCTAAAAGCTTTGAGCCTGAGGCCTGTACTTTCTTAATTAAAAAAGGGAGTTTAGCCAATGTTAGAGGGTTGGTAGAGACATGCTGGCCTCAGACCCAGCTGGCTTCTTGGTAATGATCCGAAGGTTTATGGACAGAGTGAGGAGCACGGAGTAATGAGTTTCTCATGGTGTGCCTCCATGTGGCTTCATGCCGTGCGCTCCTTACCGCCTCGCTGTCTGCACCTCCCTCATTTTGGGAGACAGCACAGATCCTGTAGTCACATGGACTGGGGTGTGAATCTGACTTCAGCATTTCCCGGTCCTGGGGCCTGGGTAGGTGACAGCGTCTCAGTTTCCTCACTGGTAGAATGGGGCTGAGAGCAGCACCCACCTCTTGGGTTGGCCGTGTGGGTTCCATGCACTGAGGGTTGCTCCGTGCTTAGCGTGGGTCGTGTGCACAGCAAGCGGTCCCTGAGCACGGCTGGGGTGTGCGTCAGGGCTGTCGTTGGTGCGTGTCTCCTCTGGATACCCAAGGTCATGTAGGTGCTCTCTGTGGCTGTTTTCTTGTGGTCTCACTGGCTTCCTTGAGAGATGCTCCAGGGGAAGAGATTCTGGCCCAAACCGTCCCCTCCCCAAGAGACCCACTAAATGCCCTCTGTCTGAGCCATGCCCAGCCCCCTGCTGGGTCTCCCAGGGTCCGGTGTGGGTTGCTCCAGGGGCAGTTTAAATGCTTCCCAAGAGCAACCCCAGAGAACTGCATGAGACTCTCAGCCTTGTCGATTACGCACATTGATGGGGATTAATAGCAGTGACAATGACGTGTGGAGTTACGGGGCACTTCCAGTTGGTCAGGCACAGAGCTGTCACCCCAAGGCCCGGAGGAAGCCAGGTAATTACCCTCCATCCCCAGGGAAGAAACAAGCCCAGAGAGGTGGGCCACGGCCCAAGGCCACCCCACCATGAGTGCTGAGGTCTGTCCGCTGCAAGTTGCTTGTAGGCCATGAGCCACGTCACCTCTCTCCTGATCTAACCTTGGAAGGGCTTTTGGGACCGGCCCTGGGCCGCGCTTGTCCAGAGCCCTCTCCTGGGAGGCCCTGCACCTTAGCCGCCTCTCTCTGCTCTCAGAATGCCGACGGGAAGCTGACCCTGCAGGAGTTCCAGGAAGGGTCCAAGGCGGACCCGTCCATCGTGCAGGCGCTGTCCCTCTACGACGGGCTGGTATAGTCCTGGGCCAAGCCGGAGCGGGGTGAGTGTGCACTCGGGGCCTGGGGTGGGTCTGGGGTGGGTCCAAGGTAAAAATCCAGCACCGGGACACCTAGCGTTGGCAGGTAAGTACTTGGGTCTCTGGAGGCTTTGGGGTCAGCCCAGCGGGGACATAGCTGGGAGGGGAGGCTGGAAGGGGAGCTTTCAGATTGGTCAGAGCTCCTCTGTTTTGATCATTTTTTATAGACCCAGATTGGCCTGTGAATTTGCTTGAACAGAGTTTTTCTGGGTGGGTTGGATATGGTGGCTCATGCCTATAATCCCAGCACTTTGTGAGGCCGAGGTCCGGAGTTCGTAACCAGCCTGGCCAACGTAGTGAAACCCCTATCTCTACTAAAAATACAAAAATTAGCTGGCCATGGTGGTGCGCGCCCATGGTCCCAGCTACTCGGGAGGCTGAGGCAGGAGAATCACTCGAACTCTGGAGGCGGAGGTTGCAGGGAGCTAATATTGTGCCACTGCTCTCCAGCCTGGGTGACAGAGCAAGACTCTAACTCAAAAAAAAAAAAAAAAAAAGAATTTTCCTGAGTGGAAGACACTTTGAAAATCAGTTCCCAACCAGGACCAGGGGCCTCGGAGAGCAATCTCTCAGTCCCTCTCTGAGCAACCGGTCAAAGACCTAAGCTCCTGGCTGTCTGGATCAATAGCTCAAGTGTGTGTGTGTGTGTGTGTGTGTGTGTGTGTGCTGTCCAGTTGGATTTGTTGTAAGTGTAGAATGATAGCATGCCTGGTGTGTGTGTGTGTGTGTGTATGTGTGTGTGTCCTGTCCAGTTGGATTTGTTGTAAGTGTAGAATGATAGCATGCCTG
>NW_016107569.1:1614267-1661216 GCF_001604975.1 Cebus imitator | reverse complement strand
AGAGCGTCACTCTGTTGCCCAGGCTGGAACGCAATGGCATGATCTCAGCTCACTGCAACCTCCATCTCCCAGTTTCAACCAATTCTCCTGCCTCAGCCTCCTGCGTAGCTGGGACCACCTCCTGCGTAGCTGGGACCACCTCCTGCATAGCTGGGCTAATTTTTATACTTTTAGTAGAATCAGGGTTTCACCATGTTGGTCAGGCTGGTCTCTCGAACTCCTGACCTCATGAGCTGCCCACTTCAGCCTCCCAAAGTGCTCCACTGTCTTTTATAGCACAGTCTTGGAAGTGACATTCATCACTTTCTCGTTTTCTTTATTTCTTTTTTTTTCTGCGAACAGGTCTTACTCGTCACCCAGCCACCAGGTCATGGCTCACTGCAGCCTCGACCTCCCAGGCTCAAACAAGCCTCCCACCTCAGCCCTCAGCCTCCCAAGTAGCTGGGACTACAGGCATGTGCCACCATACCTGGCTAACTAAAAAAATATTTTTTTATAGTGTAGAGTCTCACTAATGTTGTCCAGGCTGGTCTCAAACTCTTGACCTCAAGTGATCCTCCTACCTTGGCCTCCCAAAGTGCTGAGATTACAGGTGTGAGCCACTGTGCCCGGCTATAGGTTGGTTTTTGAATGCTAAGTCACCTTGCATTCTTAGAATAAACTCCACTTTGCCGTGGTGTGTTATCTTTTTCATGTATTATAAAATTTGGTTTGTTGGTATTTTGTTTAGGAGGCCTACACTGTTTTTTGTTTCTTTTTTTCAACACAGAGTCTCACTCTGTCACCCAGGCTGGAGTGCAGTGGCGTGATCTCAGCTCACTGCAACCTCCACCTCCCAGGTTCAAGCAATTCTCTTGCCTCAGCCTCCTGAGTAGCTGGGAATACAGGCACCTGCCACCACACCTGGCTAATTTTTGTATTTCTAGTAAAGATGGGATTTCGCCATGTTGGCCAGGCTGGTCTCAAACTCCTGACCTTAGGTGATCTGCCCACTTCAGCCTCCCAAAGTGGTGGAACTACAGGTGTGAGCCACTGTGCCCGGCCAGTGTTTTGAAGCTTTACAGTGTTTTATTATTTTATTTTTTACAAGAAACCGTTTTTTATTGAAGAGATGTCAGAAAATATGTTTAATGAGAAATCCTCAGTTAAAAAGTTTATTTTAAAAAAACCCTTATGCATGACCCAGACATAAACACAGTGAGCGTTTTAGTGTCCAGAGTGATTTAAAAAGAATTGAGCACTTACAAAATGTAGTGCTCAGTAAACGGAGTCACACAGAAATATATAACTAAAACCAATTTATAAAGAAACTCTCACCATTGTTAATATATGTATATCTTCTTTTCTGAGATGGAGTTTCCCAGGCTGGAGTGCAATGGTGCAATCTTAGCTCACTGCAACCTCCGCCGCCTGGGTTCAAACAATTCTTCTGCCTCAGCCTCCCAAGTACCTGGGATTACAGGTGCTCACCACCATGCCTGACTAATTTTTGTATTTTTAGTAGAGATGGGGTTTCACCACGTTGGCCAGGCTGGTCTCAAACTCCTGACCTCGCGATCTGCCCACCTCAGCCTCTCGAAGTGCTGGGATCACAGGAGTGGACCTTGCCCTTTCTATTAGCTCTGCCAGGAAATGGCCTTCCTTCTCCTGTAGGGCTGTTCTTTGTGCCTACGCTGTAGTAATTATATCTAATTTGTGTTCTATTATTTTAATGATTTATTTGCCTTCTCAGGTTCCTGATAGCTCATAATTCCTAGATCACTTCAGTTACTATGTAAGTCATTGACTTATTCAGAAACTGAGAGGAGGCTTGTTTTCCATATCATTAAATGTTGAGACCATCATTTTTCAAAGCTGCATAGTGCTCCATCACGTGACTGGGCCATAATTTAACCAGTTCTATGGTGTTAGACACTCAGGTTGTTGGAAATTTGGGGAAGAGATTAAAAAATTACCCATTATGGGCCAGGCATGGTGGCTCATGCCTGTAACCCCAGCACTTTGGGAGGCCAAGACGGGTGGATCACTGGAGGTTGGGAGTTCGGGACCAGCCTGGGCAACATGGTGAAACCCCGTCTCTACAAAAAATACAAAAATAAACCAAGTGTGGTGGTGGGCACCTATAATCCCAGCCATTTGGGAGGCTGAGGCCGGAGAATCACTTGACCCTGGGAGGTGGAGGTCGCAGTGAGCAGAGATCATGTCACTGTACTCCAGCCTGGGTGACAGAGCAAGACTCTGTCTCAAAAACAACAACCACCACAAATGATCTGTTATGGAAGCATTCATACACAGTGGTAGAGAGAATAGTATAATGCTGGCCGGCTGGGTGTGGTCACTCACACCTGTAATCCCAGTGCTTTGGGAGGCTGAAGTGGGAGGATTGCTTTAGGCCAGGAGTTCGAGACCAGCCTAGGGAACATAGAGAGACCCCCATCTCTACAAAAAATACAAAAATTAGCCAGGTGTGGTGGCACATGCCTGTAGTCCCAGCTACTCAGGAAGCTGAGGCAGGAGTATCACTTGAGCCCAGGAGTTCAAGGCTTCAGTAAACTAGGATTGTACCACTGTACTCCAGCCTAGGTGACAGTGTGAGACTCTGTCACTTTAAAAAAAAATAAAGTATAATGCTATGTACCCATCACTCAGCTTCCGAGTCCCCAGTTCCCCGCCAATCTTGTGCCATCTATGCCCTCCCCCTCTCACCCCTACTCTTGGTTATTTTGAAGCAAATTCAAGACATCATCATACTTAATCCATTTCAAAATGTATTTCTTTTTTTTTTTTTTTTGAGACGGAGTTTTGCTCTTGTTACCCAGGCTGGAGTGCAATGGTGCAATCTCGGCTCACCGCAACCTCCGCCTCCTGGGTTCAGGCAATTCTCCTGCCTCAGCCTCCTGAGTAGCTGGGATTACAGGCACGCGCCACCACGCCCAGCTAATTTTTTGTATTTTTAGTAGAGACGGGGTTTCACCATGTTGACCGGGATGGTCTCGATCTCTTGACCTCGTGATCCACCCGCCTCGGCCTCCCAAAGTGCTGGGATTACAGGCTTGAGCCACCGCGCCCGGCTCAAAATGTATTTCTAAAAGATAAAGATTCTTTAAAAAATTTCATAAAGCCAAAAAATCAATAATCCCTTAATACCGTCTGATCTCTAGTTGCTATTCTGTTTTCTGTTACCTCACCATTTTTTTTTTTTTTACTTTGTTTACTGAAATCAGAATCTGAATACAGTCTACCCATTGCAATTGGTTGATGGGTCTCTTAAATTTATTTAGGCCATGTGCCGTGGCTCACGCCTGTGATCCCAGCACTTAGGGAGGCCGAGGTGTGCGGATCACGTGAGCCCAAGAGTCAAGACCAGCCTGGCTAACATGGTGAAACCCCATCTCTACCAAAAATACGAAAATTAGCTGGGTGTGGTGACATGTGCCTGTAGTCCCATTTACTTGGGGGAGCTGAGGCAGGAGGATTGCTTGAACCAGGGAGGCTGAGGCTGCAGTGAGCTGTGATTACACCACTGCACTCTAGCCTAGGTGATAAAGTGGGACCTCGTCTCAAAAAAAACCTTTTAAATTTTCTTCTTCATTTTTATTTTTTTGAGACAGAGCCTTGCTCTTGTTGCCCAGGCTGGAGTACACGGTGTGATCTCGGCTCACTGCAACTTTCACCTCCTGGGTTCACGTGATTCTCCTGCCTCAGCCTCCTGAGTAGCTGGGACTACAGCCACGTGCCACCACACTTGGCTAACTTTGGTATTTTTAGTAGAGACAGGTTTTCACCATGTTGGCCAGGGTAGTCTCGAACTCCTGACCTCAGGTGATCCACCCACCTTGGCCTCCCAAAGTCTTGGGATTACAGGCGTGAGCCATCACACCTGGCCTGAGTATCGATCTTTGGCTCTTTGGATATATACCTAGGAGTGGAGTTGCTGGGTCATATGGTTAACTGTCTGCTTAACTTTTTGAGGAACCACTAAACTGATCTCCAAAGTAGTGACACCATCTTGCATTCCCAGCAGCAGTGGACAAAGCTTCCAGTTTCCCCACATCCTTGCCAACACTTTTTTTTTTTTTTTTCCTGAGACGGAGTTTCGCTCTTGTTACCCAGGCTGGAGTGCAATGGCGCGATCTCGGCTCACTGCAACCTCCGTCTCCTGGGTTCAGGCGATTCTCCTGCCTCAGCCTCCCGAGTAGCTGGGATTACAGGCACACGCCACCATGCCCAGCTAATTTTTTGTATTTTTAGTAGAGACGGGGTTTCACCATTTTGACCAGGATGGTCTCGATCTCTTGACCTCGTGATCCACCTGCCTCGGCCTCCCAAAGTGCTGGGATTACAGGCGTGAGCCACCGCACCTGGCCTAACGCTTCTTATTTTCCATTAAAAAAAAGAGATACCCATCCTAGTGGGTATGAAGTGGTTGCCTCACTGTGTTTTTCTTTCTTTCTTTTTTTTTTTGTTTTTTGTTTTTTGAGACAGGGTCTCACTCTGTTGTCCAGGCTGGAGTGCGGTGATGCAATCTTGGCTCACTGCAACCTCCGCCTCCCGGGTTCAAGTGATTCTCCTGCCCGAGTCTCCTGAGAAGCTGGAATTACAGGTGTGTGCCACCATGCCTGGCTGAGGTTTGCATTTTTGGTAGAGACCAGGTTTCACCGTGTTGGCCAGGCTGGTCTTGAATTCCTGGCCTCAAGTGATCCTCCTGCCTCAGCCTCCCAAAGTGCTGGGTTTACAGATTCAAGCCACCACTCCTGGCCCTCCCTGGGGTTTGGATGTGTGTTTCCCTAATGACTCGGGATATTGAACATGTTTCATGTGCTTTCGGCCATTCTATGCATTGTTTTTAATCGTTGTAAATAGTTTTATTCTGTGGGTGTGTCCTGATGTATTCCACCACTCCCCTGATATGGGACACCTAGATTATTTTCTCTGCCTCCATTTTGGTTTTTGCTTTCTGCTATTACAGATGATGCTGTGGTGAACATTTAATTAAGGATACATATGCAGAACCCAATGGGTGCCTCAGAGGTTATGCACATTTTTAGGACTTCCGGCATGAGGGCCAGCTTGCCTTCTACCGCCCTTCCCACCAGCCCTGTGTGCCAGTCCTCTGTGGCTGGACCTCAGCCCCTATCCCCTGCAGCCGGATCTTACCCCATCTCGCCTCTTTGTGTCTTCCAGATGCCTGGGAACCACTCACCTCCTCCTGTGCCATGAGGCCGCCTCAGCCCCAACACCACCCCCGTGTGCCCACCCAGCCTTCTTCCGCATCCACACACAGCCGGCTGCCCTTGACCCGGGAGGCCCCGGCTCTCCTCTCCCCTGCCCCGCACCCACCCGCCGCCTGAAGCCACCGGCTCCAATCGCCAACAACCTCTGCTTGTCCGGAAAACGGCAACGCGAAATGGAAAAGGCTACAGCCCTCTGCAAAACCAAGGACTCGGCTGCCTCGCCGGCTGCGTCTCCGTTCCTCCCGCTCTCTTGCGCGTGTGCTTTTGTTTTTTATTTCGAACAGACATTTTAAAAGGAAAAAAAAAAAGCAACTACCTTCTATCCTAGAAGACACAGACTGACAGATGGGGAGAAGGCCTGGGGACCTCAGAGAACTCTGCCTGGCCCCTGTCCCTCGCCCCTCGGCAGCCAGAGAGGCTGTGGGCGGGCCGGGGGTGTTGGGGGGTTCTGCCTGGTCCACGTTCTTTGTCGTCCCATCTTTTAGCAGCACCACCTGCGTGGCTAGGATGATTCATTATGAGGATGATGGTTTTTTTGTGACAACAGTATTGTGCTTTTTGTGGGGAAAGTGAGGTTTTTTTTTTTTTATATATACATATATAATTGATATCTTTTATTTATTGGTTGTTAACTGTTGCTGCTGCCTCGTGTGTCCTCAGCTCCCAGGGCTGGGGGCCACCGTTTACATGTGCACGCCCTGACCCACCTGCCCACACTGACTTGGGAGGATGGTGGCCTGCAGCGGCCAAGAAGCCAAAAAAAAAAGTCCTTTTTTTTTTTTTTTTTTTTTTTTTTCGGATACTGTGCTTGATTTTTTGGAGAGGGGAAGAGGTGGAAATTCCTAAATGGCTAATGCACTGTTCCCTCCAGCCCGATGCCTCCTGCCAAACCCCTTTTCCCTGCTGCCTCCGTCCCCTCATCCTTGTTCTCCTCTGAGTCCGGAACATATTTTTGTGAGGATGAACAGGGGACCTCTTCAGTGTCTCAGCCCTTGCTTTGGTGTTTGCCGCAGCATGGAAAGCAGCACCGAAGGCTGGGAGGCAGAAGAGCGGGCATGAGACCCGGGCAGCGTTGGGGGTCGTGGTCTCCGAAGGAAGTTAGGAGAAATAAAGGGGACCTCTGCCTTCTTGGGCTGGGAGGGGATTTGAAGATAGTTCATGACCCTCTGCCGCTCTGCCTTCCCACCTTCCTGTCTGCTTTTCCCAGTAAACTGCATGGTGTCCTTCCCTGGCCCTCTGTTGGCTCAAAGGCTGGGAGGGAGGGAAGGAGAAGAGTCCCAGGCAGTCCCATCGAGGTAGCCCCTACCCCTGGGGCTGTGGCCCCCACGTCTTCACGGAGGCTTCCAGCTCTGCCTGCCAGTGAGGCAGGGGTGGCCCTAGAGCCATCACCAGGAACGTGAAGCCGCCCTGGACCAGAGGTGTTAGCCCGAGGTCTGGCCCTCGCTCTGCGATTGTGTAAGCCTCCTGCGTGCTCTGGGTCTCAGGTGCCCCATCTGCAGAGCGAGGCGGCCTGGGCCGCTTGGTCTTGAAGGCCCTTTCCCATGCTGACATTGTGTAGTTCTAGGCTTGGGGTTCCGTTTCCTGTGCTTGGTGATTCTGTGGCCTGTGGCTGAGTTTGCCTGACCCCAGCAGGCTCAGGGGTCAGCCACAGCACAGCCCCCGTGGCGTCTCTTGGCCCCATCTTCAGACAGAGCAGTTGCTTGTGTGTGGGGTCTGTTCCAGCAGATGAATGTGTCACGTGGCACACTTTGTCCCTTCCTGCATTTCCTGGTCCCCCGCAGACCCTTGAGCTCCCTTTGGGGCCCAGAGCGATTCCTTGGCCAGGGAAGGCTTCTGAGGTGAGAAGCCGCTTCGCAGACGGTCAGGGCCAAGCCTGGGTCTGGAATTCTTGCTGCTGCTTTGCAAAGGCAACAACCTATCATCCGTGTTTTACAGGGGACACTTTGACCCTCGGTTCCCACCCTCAGCAAGCAGCCCTCCAGATACAGGATCTCCACTGGAGCGCCTTTGCCATGTGGGGCTGTGGGGCTGTTCCTGGTGGCCGGAGCAGTCAGCCAACCCCAGCAGTCACCCCTGAGGCATTGGCAGCCCCAATGGGGGCTGTATGCTGGCCCCATTATAACCCACCCCACCCCCTCACCAAGATCCTGCAGGGATGCAGTCAGTGGTTCCACCTTCACAGGCCGCTTTGAAGGGTGGACTCTGAGGCCCCTCCCAGGCAGCTCCCTGCTCAGCCGCTGGCCCGGGCTAGCTGGGACTCGGCTCCAATTGCTGAAGTTTCTCAGCTGGGCTCTGACCTGGGGTCGGGACAGGGGATGAACATGGTGGCTGGGGTTGAGAGGATGAGGGTCTTTCCCAGGTTGAATTACTTTTCTTTGGCCTCTGTCTGAGCCTCCATTTGCCCCTCTGGTCCAGTGGGACTGATACTGCTGTACAGCCGGGCCTGTGGCTGACGGTGTCTGGGGGTCAGCACGTGGACCCCTTCGGTGTGCCCGGCCTTCCTCCACCATCCTGCCCTTTGGCCTTTTGGTTTGGAGCCACAGGTGTGGGTTGGCCTTAGCAGATGGCATCCTGGCCAACCGCAGCCCAGTGTGCCCGTGGGCCCAAGCCTCAAGCCAGCCCCAAGCTGCTGGGAGGGCTACCCTTCTTCCCGGCCCTGACGGGGTGCCGGACACTGGCCATTTTCACTGGAGGTTCCTTGGCAGGGATGGATCTCTGCCCTCCCTCTTCCTACGCCTCTGGCTGCAGCAATGCTGCAGCATCCTCAGCCAGGTGCCTGCCGAGCAGCCCGTGCGCCTCTCCACAGTGGTGTTTCCACCTGATGCAGCTCCCTTCAGATGCTCTGATGCGGAGGCCAGCCCGTCCTCCCTCTGCAGAGCCTCACTCTGGGGGGGCCAGGGCAGGCGCCAGCCCCAGGCGGCCAGTCAGCCATGGCCTGGCTTCTTCCTCGTAGTGTCTGCGCCTCACTTTGTGTTGACGGTGGCTTGGGAGAATATTCCGATTTTCCATTATCTAAGCAGGCCGCGTTTAAAATAACATCAAGGCAAGCGTGCGTGTCACCCTTTGTACTGACATCTCTGCCCCTGAAATGCTTTTCAGTTTGACAGCCCATTTCCTAGATAAATGCACCTGGGGTTTCAGGAACTTTGTCTCTTTTGGGAGGGGGTTGGGGGAATGGTCGTGATACCTGGGATCCTTTCCTGGAGAGTCAGCCTCTCTCCGGAGAAAGCCTCCATTGCTCGCCTGCCAGGCAGAAAGTCACCCTGTTCCCAGCGCGGTTTCAGCATTTCGTTTTAAGGGAGCTAAGGAAGCGCGGGGCGCCCCCTGGTGCTGGTAAGCCACCAACGCACCTGGGCTGCACCCCCACTGGATGGGTGGTCTGGAGGGAGGCTGGAGCTGGGAGGCGAGGAGGGGGCTGTGAGTCCTCAGAGGCCCCGGGCCCCCACATTTCTGGCAGTGTTTCCCAGGCACCCCTCTGCTAGGCCATCCCTGGATAGCAAGTGAATTAACTTAAGGGCACTGTGATGGGAAGCCTTGCCCCCCCTCTTTTTTTTTAATATCTGCAGAATAAACCCAATGGTTAATTTTTGAATGAATAAAAGGCTTTTGTTGAATAAACAGCTGGTCCCATCTTCTGTCTTGGCATTTTAGCATCCAGGCTCAGGCTCTGCCCCCTCTGCAGGATGAGGTAGCCCCCGAGTCGCCCTCCCCAGCCTGCACATTCCCCCATTGTCCCTGTGTCTGCCGTGGCCCCCCGGCCCCAGGGAGGCCCACCTCACTCCCAGCCTGACTCAGTGGCCAGCTTCCTCCAGGACTTTGTGCAAGTCACCTCTGCTCATTGGGTCTCAGTTTCCCCATCCCTCAGATGGGAGCAACAGTCTCTGCTGGGCCCGCCTCCCAGGGGCCTGGTGCCCCCGAATGTGAGTGTCATCAACGAAGCCCCTCGCAGAGGTGGAGGTGGTGCCCAGGGGTGGCGGTTTGGACTGTGGTTGTCTCCCACCGGTAGCCTGCACTTGGGAGAGAAGTTGGTATAACGCTTGCAAAACTAAAGGCAGTGTCTTCTGGCTGTGGTGATTTCCTTTCCTGCTTGTCTTCCCAGCCTCCTTTGAGTCTCTTTTCCAGGTGCCCATCCTGTCTGAACCTGCTGGTGTGTGTCTCTGGGGCCAGTGTCAGGGCGAAGCTTGGGGGTGGACAGGGGCCGTGTAGTTTGCCCCAGCCTCCCCAACTCCTGCTGTATGTTGTCCGTGTCACGCCAATTAAACACGCTTCCTGGACCTGTCCTCGCCTCCCTGTGTGGGCCTGTTGCTTTGTCCGTTTCTATTCTTTTCCATTTCGTTTTAGGTTTCTTCCCCTTGTGACACCCTTTTTCTGGCTTTGGGTGTTGTCTGCCCAGTTTCCTTAAGAGAAAGAATATGTAGGCCGGGTGTGGTGGCTCACACCTGTAATCCCAGCACTTTGGGAGGCCAAGGCGGGTGGATCACCTGAGGTCAGGAGTTCAACACCAGCCTCACCAACATAGTGAAACCCCGCCTCTGCTAAAAATACAAAAATTAGCTGGGCTTGGTAGCAGGTGCCTGTAATCCCACCTACTTGGGAGGCTGAGGCAGGAGAATCACTTGAACTCGGGCGGTGGAGGTTGGGGTGAGCCGAGACCGTGCCATTGCACTCCAGCCTGGGCGACAAGAATGAGACTCCATCTTTAAAGAAAAAAAAAAGAGAGAGAGAAAGAATGTGCAAAGTGAAAACCTTGGGCATACGATTAAACCAGAAAAATCTCCAGGAGTGTTTTTGCGAGGCCAAGGGTTGAGCAGGGGGAGGCCCCGCCCATTGCCGCACCCGCGACATCCCTTTTGCTGCCTGTTTCATCTAGTGGAGGGGGCTCAAGAGGGCGGCTGCTGCTTTAAAACGGTCTGAAAACCATCGGCCTGGACCAGTGGCTCTCAAAGTCGAGTGTGTCTCACCTGGATTGGAGGCTGTTTCAAACCCAGCTTGCCAGCCTAGCCCTCGAGTTTTTGATTAGGAGCATCCGGGCCAGGGCCTGGGAATCTGCATTCCTAACAAGTTCCTGGGCTGTGCTGCTGGTACAAGTCTGGGAATCACCCTTGGAGACCCCTGGGAGATGTGTGCAATGCAGCATGTCCACTTGGGTCCTGCCTCCACTGGCTTAGGGATTCCGGCTAATCATTCATTCACCCCATATGACTTTTGCACCTGTGATGGGCCAGGTGCAGAGGGCCTTGAGACTGGTTGCTGACCACATGGAGGGTTGCGTCAGGAGGGAAGGTGGGGAGATGAGCAGCTACTGTGCAAGCTCCCAGCAGGCACCCTGAAAGACGGTAGTCTGTGTGGCTGCCCTCCTCCAAGCCGCCCTTGGCCTGGAACCTGGGATCGAGGAAGGCCCTCCTCTCCCCCCTCTGATCAAGTAACCCCGTGTTTGCTCAGCATTCATGGGGCCTGCCATGCTGAGGAGGGGGATCAGAGGAGGTGGTGCTTTTCACTTTCATAGCTTGTTAAAGGAACATGAATTCAGAGAGCAATAAAGACCAGCGTGGACTCAGGAGTGTAACTGCTGGTTAAATTCATTGCTCTTGGCCAAAACCTCTTGAAAGACGCAAAAAGAGTGTAGATTGGTAAGATCAAGCAGCCCATGTTAGAATGCACCACCGCCTGCAAACACAGGCCACGTTTCAGAGTGGGTTTTGTGAAAGGCATCGTCAGATCACCACCAGCTTCCAGGCAAAGCTGGAGGGCCCACGTGACTTCCGCTTTGGGGTTGAAACAACCATTTAGAAATGGACGCAGCAATGTCACCCTCAGTGGCCATGCTGGGCATCCAGCATTGTGCCTTGCTCTCGTGGGTCCTAGAGTGAAGATGCCAGCGCTCCCCAGACCTTCAAGAGGGTTCCAAAGCAGCATGGAAAGGCAGTGTGGGACTGTGGTTGGGGCCACAGGTCAGGGAATCTGACCTGGTTCCCAGCCAGGCTCTTCCACGTGACGCTGAGCATGTGCTCTGATGGACAGGGGTCTTCTGGTAAAAATGTGGACCCTTAATGAGAGGCAGACAATGGCTCGATAGCCCCTGCCCCACAACCTTGCCAGAGATGGAATGTTGCAATGAAGGCAGGTGTTAGATCGAATTCTGCCAGAAGTCCAGATATTCACTAGCAGGCAGGTACAAAGAAAGGCATACACCTGTACCTGTCCATCCAGGGGGTGGGGGCTCCAGGACCCCAGGGGCCCTGCCCCTGAGCACAGTCCTGAAGCACCAGGTCTTCCCTCATGGTGCCCGGTGCTGAGCTCCGAAAATCTTTCTAGCCAAGTATGTATCTTCATCACATTACACTTCTCCTATGAAAAGGGACTGCTAACATCCTTTATGCGGGTAAACTCTGTGGTGTAGATTTTAATAACAGTACATATTTAAAATGCTAACGTGATACCCTCTGGAGGGCTGATTCCTGACTACAGTGTTTCCACACACTTGGGGACTGTCCCGGAGGCAGAGATTGGAGGTAATTTACATGGCCACACAATATGCTGTTTCCACCGAAGCACTGAAAGGAAATCTGTGCATGGGCCCTTTTCTTTGAAAATACCAAGCTCTGGCTCAGAGGGCCGTAGTGAGGGTAGCTGGGGCAATGTTTCCAGCAAAAGGTGAGCTTGAATGGGGGTGAGCTCTTGGTGAAGGAAACTCAGGTCTTTTCCAGCAGCCTTGGGTGCAGTGTCTACAGGGACCACGGTTCAGAAGCCCTGTTTCTGAGGGCATATGATGGGTCATGGTCCCTTGCTCTGCTCTGGGTCAGGCTAAAGCCTGTGCTGACTCACCCTGGCGCAGCCTGCGCTGGATGGCTTACTGTGGGCTCAGTAGAGGCACAGACTCGGCCGCCTGCTTTACCAGATGGCTCAGACTGGCTGCTGTTCCTTGGGTGTTAGCAGCGGTGAGTCCTCCTAGAGGGACCATCCTAGAGGTCCAATTTCTCCCCACCTCGGGCTTTCCACCCTGTCCCCCCTGACCCTCCGAAGCCCCATGTTAGAAATTATTTCCCTAAATTGTGCTCCCCAAAGCCCAGCTCAGGGCAGAGGAGATGACAAGGAGAAGAGTAGGGAGTTGGGCTAGGGGTAGGAACGCAATACGAATTCCTGCCCTACAATGGTCCCCTCCTCCCTGCCACCTTCCTGCTTAGGAAGTACAGAGGCAGAAGCTTACCCTCCAGGTTCCTTGGTCTGGAGGAGCTGGTTCAGGGCAGTGGCCATGGAAAGGATCTGTGACGGGCCCCTGAGCTTAGGTAAAATGAGCTTGTGTAGGTACGGAAAAGCCTTCTACTTGTTCCCCTTATCTCTTTTTAGCTGGGCCCAGGGCCACTTGGAACAAAGGACTACATTTCCCAGCCTCCCTTGTGGCTGAGGGAGGCCATGTGACCCAGTTCTAACCAATAGGATGAGAAGGATGGAGCATAACTTCTCCCCCTTCCCTCTTCCGGCTGGCTGGATGGAGGACTCTGAAACAAGCCTTCCTAGAACTGGGTCTTTGACCCCATGGAGCTGCCACACCAGCCTTGGACCATTGCTGCTGGGGCTCTTAGGAGGAAGAGAGACAACTTTATCTTGATTAAGCCATCCTGGGTCTCTGTGTCAACAGCCCCATTTATATTCTCCCTAATGTGCCCAGTGATCTGCTGGGTGGCTTTCAGTGACCTCATCCCGCTTGCAAATGTTTGCATCTAAACTCGCAGTGTTTGCCAGAGTGATTTAACAAACAGCCGTACGGTGCAATGTGCTGGTGTAACTCCCGCTTGCTCATGCCTTTCCACCCCGTCTTCCTCCTGTTCCCTCTCCCTGTCCCACTGTGCCCTCCACCTCCAAGGGCTACAGGGGACTGAGGGTCCCAGACTGAGGGACTCCTCAAGTAAAGGCTTTCTTGTGCTGAAGGACTAGGGACCTCGAGGGTCTAAGTTATTGGGGAGCCCAGGGCGGCCCCTGAAGACTGGGCCAGTTGGGTTTTCACTGGGTAACCACAGAAAGGGGACTGGGCAGGCTGGCCTTGGGTTGAGCTCGGAAAGGATGCTGCTAAGGGCCTCAAGACTTGGGGACCAGACCTTTTCTTCTCTCTACAATCTCCTGCCTCAGAAATTGCTCCCTCCCCCGAGAGACCTGAAATAAGCCATCCACATGAGCAGCTCTTGGGGGTAAAAAATATGATAAAAAGTAAAACAGCTTTTTTTCAGAGAGTCAGGGAGAAGGGCAGGAAGAGTCCCTTCAATATCATTGTCAGGTGACCAAGAGCAGGTCCTATCTTAGTCACTGGACTGTTGGTTGCCCCAGAGGCGAGGGGAAGTCTTTGTGCTATTGTGGAGGGCCCACTTTATTCTTTGAGGATTCTGAAGTCCCAATTCATATGTTGGGCATCAAGAGGCCTTCCTGCCTTAGAAGGGGCAGATCTGTGCGATGCCAGAGCTGGGACCCGTGGGTGAAGGTGCAAGGGCCAGCCTGGGAGGAAGGAGAAAGGGAGCTTCCAGGCAGGGTGCGGTGGCTCATGCTGGTAATCCCAGCACTTTGGGTGGCCAAGGTAGGTGGATCACTAAAGGCCAGGAGTTCGAGCCCAACCTGGTCAACATGGTGAAACCCTATCTCTGCCAAAAATACAAAAATTAGCTGGGTGTGGTGGTGTGTGCCTGTAATCCCAGCTACTTGGGGGGCTGAGGCAGGAAAATCGCTTGAACTCGGGAGGTGGAGGTTGCAGTGAGCTGAGATTGTGCCACTGCACTCCAGCCTGGTGACAGAAGGAGACTGTATCCCAAACAAAAACAAAAACAAACAAAAAGAAACGCAGCTCCCAGTCACTGGAAGGGAATCACAGGGGACTCTGAGATTCAGATTCTACCCCGATGCTCATGCGTCAGATCAACTAATACAATGCTGGATGCTGTCCAAGTGATTTCTAGACAGAAGCCTAAAGCTAACCAGAGTCCTTCTCTCGTTTCTACAGGGATGAATGAGAGCCTGCAGTGTATATGCTGGGCAGCTATAAGGCCAGGCTTCGGCCACAGCCTGTGATGAGTTCGTAGCCTGGTTCAAGAAGCAAGGCTGAGTGCAGTGGCTCACACCTGCAATCCCTGCACTTTGGGAGGCCAAGGCGGGTGGATCACTTGAGGTCAGCAGTTCAAGACCAGCCTGGGCAACATGGCGAAACCCCATCTCTACAAAGCACAGCAAATTTAGCCGGGCGGGGTGGCACTCACCTGCAGCCCCAGCTACTCAGGAGGCTGAGATGGGAGAATTGCTTGGGCATAGTAAGATTGAGGCTGCAGTGACCTGTGATGGTGCCACTCTACACTAGCCTGGGTAACAGAGAGCGAGATCCTGTCTAAAAAAAAGGCTGGGCACAGTTGTTCATGCCTATAATCTCAGCACTTTGGGAGGCTGAGGGGAGTGGATCACGAGGTTAAGAGATCGAGCATGGTGAAACCCCGTCTCTACTAGCAATACAAAAATTAGCTGGGCATGGTGGCATGTGCCTACAGTCCCAGCTACTCGAGAGGCTGAGGCAGGAGAATTGCTTGAACCTGGGAGGCAGAGGTTGCAGTGAGCCAAGATCATGCTACTGCAATGCACTCCAGCCTGGTGACAGAGCAAGACTCCGTCCCCACCCCTCCTCAAAAAAGCAGCAGCAGCGGCAGCACATGCAGGAGGCTTATGAACACCAGCCACAGATGGGCAGTGCCAGGCCACTATGGGGCGGGACTTGGGCTGCTTTTCCTACCTCAGTCCCCAGGGGCCTCCCTGGACAAGGGAAACCTGAGCTGCCTTTAAAGGATGGCAGGATCTAGGTGGGCAAGGAGGCGAGGGAAGGGCATTCCAGGCCGTGATCAGCAGGTGCAAAGGTGCAGAGGAAGGACTGCAGGGAATCAACCCACAGCGGGAGAGAGGAATGCAAGGGAGTTAACGGCAGGTGCCTCGGTGGCAATGAGACAGCAGATTTTTCCAGTGGATGAATCCGCCAGAAAGAAGAGGCAGGAGGTCACCTTCTAAGAGTTGACGCTGACTGGCACAGGCCTGGGCGCTCTGAGCACACAGCGCCGAGGCCTTCCTTCCTGAGATTTTGGGAAGCCCCGCAGAACGGCTGTCCTCTGTAACTCCGCCCGTTTTAACGATTAGCAAAGTGATAACATGAAGGAGCAGGATCCTAGCCACGGAAGCGGGGGGCTTGCTCTGTGCTGGGGTCACCTGCGTGATCGCATGGAATCCTCCCAGCAGCGCCCCTTGAGGCCGGTGCTGGTATTACCGTCTTGCATTTTACAGGCAGGGCCGCCTGGGCCCCAAGGGGAAGTGGGGCGTCCAGTCTGACAGCCCGTGAGGGCTTCCGCGCTCCGCCCACATTGTCTTTGGTCAGACACAGGGAGTTGGGGGAGAATGTTTCTGTTAAGTCCAGATCCGGCAGCGGCTTACTGCCCTGGTCCCTCCCAGATGCCTGTCACGTGGGGAGGTGAGGTCTGCAGGGGAAGGTGCGCGCCCCGCTGAGATTCGTCCGTGGCAGCCCCGTGTCTAGAGGGAGAAGCAACTGGGAGGTGGGTTGGGGGAGGCAGGGAGACTGAGGCAATGGCACTGAGGCAGGAGCAGGTGAGGGTGCTTGCCTTGCTGAGATCTATCAGTGGCCCCGTGTCTGGAGGGAGAGGAAGCTCAGACGTGGGCTGAGAGGCAGGGAGGCAGGCAGGGTTAGGGGCCTGGGCCCAGGAAGGAGGTCCCTCCCACAGCCTGCCGGGCACTGGGGGCACTTGATCCCGAGAGTGCCCCAGGGCCCTATTCCCAGCAGGGTAGCCACTCAGGTATGGACTGTGAGCACAGGTTGGGGGTGCTGAGGCTGGGGGCGGGACGGGGTGTGCCCCGGAGAGGGGTCCCCAGGGCACAGGAATGGAGGTGGTAAGCGTGGGTAGGCAGGGTCCCAGGCACCAGATGGTCTTGCTCTCTGTCGCCCAGGCTGGAGTGCAGTGACACTACCACGGCTCCCTGAAGCCTCGACCTCACTAGGCTTGAGCAATTCTCCCATCTCAGCCTCCTGAGCTGCAGGTGGGATTGCCCGTGAGACTCTCTGTGCACGACGTTACCTGGCAGATGGTGCCTGGGGCCTGTGGCTTACATGCTGCTGCTGCCACCATTGTGGTCACTGCTATGCTCATGGCTGGCTCTCAGCCCCTCCCGGCCCGTGTCTCTGCCACCACTGCTCCTGTGTGCTGTTCCTCTTCTACCCTCTGAGGTAGCTACAGTTGCTCCCAGTTCCAGATGAGGAAACAGCCTCAGAGAGGTTCAGTACTTGCCTGGGGTCACACAGCTGATAAATGGCAGAAAGGGGATTTGAGGCCAACTGGACCCCAAACTATGACCACCACTGTGACTCATTACCTTCGGCCTGATGTCCCTACCCTTGTGTCACCTAGAACCAGCACCTCCCAGAATCTGAAATTTTCTACGAGGCCACAGGGCTGAGCCATTGTGTGAAGGGAAGCCACCTTCCTGGTGCAAGCACAAGTCAGATCCACCCTGCCCCAGTGGCCGCAGGGCAGCGGGTGTCCTTGGCTGGCTTCTGGCCTGTCCTTGCCCTGGGCTCTCCCAGAAGTAAAGGAAGGTGATGAGCCGACCACTCCTGTGAGCCCTGAGACCCACGAGGCTCGGCCCCGTCCTCACCCTTCTGGCCAGTCTTGCAGCAGGGCTGGAGAGGGGGTGCCCCCATAAGAGGGAATCTGGCCAGTGGGGAACCCGGGGAGGCCTGGAATACCATGAGCAGATACCACCAAAGAAAGCCAGCTCTCTTTGCTGCTCTTGGCTGGTTTTCAGATGTCTTGAAGCCACTGTGCTCGCCTTACCCATCCGGCTGTAAATTAAATTTGGGGCAAAGGTCCCTCTTCTCCCGAAGTTTCTCATCTCACCAGCATGACTGGCAGTTAAGGTTAGTCTCTGGGTTCCAGTGCTGGCGGTATCCCCACCAGCAGTTGGGTTTGGATTTAGACTGAATCTGAACTTCTCTGAGCCTCAGTCTCCTCCTCTGTAAGGCTAATAGAAGCATGTTTCTCACAGCGCTGTTGGGGAGTGTCTGCGTGATGCTCAGATGGTCTGTCTGAAGGCCTTTCCTACGTGGAAGCAGTGAATGGTACTGACATTGTCCAATTCTCTCCACCCCAGAGTTGCTGCCACTTCATTTTGGCCCATCAATTTGGCTCTCAGCTTTTATTTCTTGCCACTTCGGCCATGGGTGAGGCTGCACTCAATATCTGGGTCAAAGTCCAAAATTCTGGAGAGGAAAACTTGAACCAGGAGCCTGTCGTGAGCTAGTCAATAGCCAGGGGCGGCTCCCCACTGCCAACATACCTTCCACCCCACCAACCCCAAGGGACCCCCCACAACCACCCAGGGAGCTCTCTCTGGGGCACCTAAATGCCTAAAATCCTCGAGGTACAAAGAGGTGCTTTGAGAAACAATGCGGGTTGGGGGGAAGCCCCTGCTTCCTGCTCAGCGGGGTCCGGGGAGTGTAAGGTCTTTGTCCTCACAGGCAAACCTGCTAAGTGGGTCTTAGGTGGGTGTTTAGAATTGACCTGGCCCCGGCGCGGTGGCGCACTTCTGTAATCCCAGCACTTTGGGAGGTTGAGGTGTGTGGATCCCTCAAGGTCAGGAGTTCAAGACCAGCCTGGCCAATATGGTGAACCTTTGTCTCTACTAAAAATACAAAAATTAGCCAGAAATCACTTGAACCTGGGAGGTAGAGGTTGCAGTGAGCCAAGATCATGCCATTGTACTGCAGCCTGTGCAACAGAGATAGACTCCATCTCAAAAAAAAAAAAAAAAAAAAAAAAAAAAAAAAAAAAAAAAAAAAAAAAAAAAAAAGAGAGGGAGAAGAGAGATAATTGACCTGGCCCTTCCTTCCACTTTTTCTGGAGCCACAAGGAGCCATATAGCCAGATAAACAGGAAAACTGGAGCCCCTGGGCCTGTGATGGGTTTACATTGAATGGTGATTGCTGTATGTAATCACTGTCACTAGAATCACTACTTGGAAATTCCCTAGCTCAATCTCCAGCACAAAGTGGGCTAAATTTTTCTCAGTGCCAGAGGAAAATTGATAGGTTAGAAAGACGCAGGTGACAGAGAAGGATGATAAAATGATGTTTCCCATCAAGTGAAATGAAAGGTTTTGCAATGTGTCCCTCTATTTCCTTACAAGTAGAGACAGCCTCTCCAGGGATCACCAGCTTGGAGGACACACAGCCACTACCAGAGCCCCTGTCCCTGCTGTCCATAGGGGTAGCATGTCACCAGCGCCATGTCCTGGCCTCTGAGTCAGCAAGACCAGGCTCAGAGCCAGTGGGAACACCAGCTGGTGACTCTGAGCAGCTTCTTTTCCCTAATCTTTTTTTCTTTTTTTGAATCAGGGTCTCACTATCTTATCTAGGTTGGAGAACAGTGGTGCAATCATAGCTCACTGCAGCCTCGAACTCCTGGCCTCAGGTGATCCTCCCATGTCAGCCTCCCAAGTAGCTGAGACTGCAGTCACATGCCATCACACCTGGCCTGTTCCCTAATCCTGTGTGTGTGTGTGTGTGTGTGTGTGTGTGTGTGTATGTGTGTGTGTAAGGTTGATAATTATAAAAAATAATATACTTTGCACCTTAATGCTATGAGTGCTCTTCAAATATGAAGAAGAAGATGAAATTATATCCAATGGAATGGGCTTGAAATATGTCACAAATCCATACCAAAAACACAGAAGAAAAAGCCTTTTTATTCCTATGAAGCTTGGGTGTTACTTCCTGCTATGGTTTGACTGTTCCTTCCAAAACACGTGCTGAAACGTAATTGTCATTGTAACAGCATTATGAGCTGGCGCCTTTAGAAAGTGATTAGGCTGTGAGGGTTCTGCCCTCATGAGTGAGTTAATGCCTTTTAAAAGGAGGCTTTGGCTGGGCGCGTTGGCTCATGCCTGTAATCCCAGCACTGAGAGGCTGAGGCAGACAGATCACTTGAAGTCAGGAGTTAGAGACCAGCCTGGCCAACATGGTAAAACCCTGTCTGTACCAAAAAAATACAAAAATTAGCCAGGTGTGGTGGCACATGCCTGTAGTCCCAGCTACTCTGGAGGCTGAGGTGGGAGAATCATTTGCACCTGGGAGGCAGAGGTTGCAGTGAGCCAAGATCGAACCACTGCACTCCAGCCTGGGTGACAGAGTGAGACCCTGCCTCAAAAAAGTAAAAAAAGGCAGGTTTTGAAAGTGGGTTCTTTCTTTCTCACACTTGCCCTTCCCCTTTCTGCCATGGTATGAACACCATGAAGGCCCTTACAAGACGCTGCCAACTTCATATTGAACTTACCAGTCTCTAGAACTGTGAGAAATAAATTTCTTTTATTTTGTTTATTTATTTATGTTTTTGAGACAGTTTTGCTCTTGTTGCCCAGGCTGGAGTGCAATGGCATGATCTCAGCTCACTGCAACCTCCACCTCCTGCATTCATGCAATTCTCCTGCCTCTGCCTCTCGAGTAGCTGGGATTACAGGCGCATGCCACCATGCCTGGCTAATTTTGTACTTTTAGTAGAAATGAGCTTTCACCATCTTGGTCAGGTTGGTCTCAAACTCCTGACCTCAGAGGATCTGCCTGCCTTGGCCTCCCAAAGTGCTGGAACTACAGGCATGAGCCACTGCACCTGGCCTATTTCTTTTGTTTATAAATCACCCAGTCTGTGGCTTTCTGTTACAATAGCAGAGAATGCACTAAGCCCCTTCCTGATACTATGTATTTCTGACACAGCAAGCAGTAATTAACGGAGAATGTAAACTCTGATAAATTGAGTTGGACATTTGGCAACATAGTTGTCCCTCCCATGCTTTTTCTTTTCTTTTTTTTTTTTTTTGAGACAGGTCTGGCTCTGTCACCCAGGCTGGAGTGCAGTGGTGTGCGTATAGCTTACTGCAGCCTCGAATGTCTGCACTTAAGCAATCCCCCTGTCTCAGCTTCCTGAGTAGCTGAGGGACTCCTGGTGGACATCATCACATCTGGCTAATTAAAAAAATTTTTGAGATGGGGTCTTGCTATGTTGCCCAGGTTGGTCTCAAACTCTTGATCTCAAGTGATGCTCCCATGTCCAGCTCATTATTCCTTTTTTTTCTTTTTCTTGAGATGGAGTCTCGCTCTGTTGCCCAGGCTAGAGTGCAGTGGCATGGTCTTGGCTCACTACAACCTCTTCCTCCCAGATTCCAGCGATTCTCCTGCCTCAGCCTCCTGAGTAGCTGGGATTACAGGTGCCCGCCACCACGTTCAGCATTTTTTTTTTTTTGGTATTTTCAGTAGAGACGGGGTTTTCCCATGTTGGCCAGGATGGTCTCAAACTCCTGACCTCAGGAGATCCGCCCACCTTGGCCTCTCAAAGTGCTGGGATTATAGGCATGAGCCACTGCGCCTGGCCCATTTTTAAATGGAAGTAATATTCATATAACATAAAGTTAACCACTAACTGTCTTCAAGCCCACGACTCAGTGGCATTCCTTACAACCACGGTGGTGCGCAGCCACCACCTCCGCCTAGCTTCAAAACATTTTCATCACACTAAAAAGAAACCTTGTTCCCATTAAGCAGTCACTTCCCATTCTCCCTAATCCTCCATCCTCGTCAACCACTAGCAAGCTCCCTGTCTCCATGGATTTACCTATTCTGGAAAGTTCACCTAAATGGAATCACACAGCGAGTGGCCTTTTGTGTCTGGTTTCTTTCGCTTACTGTGATGTATGCGAGGCTCACCCACGTTGTAGCACGGGGTCGGGACTTCCTTTTTTATGTGCTTTCTAATCTTTAAAATGAGGGTGATTAGCTGGGCATGGTGGTTCACACCTGTAATTCCAGTACTTTGGGAGGCTGAGGCGGGAAGGTTGCTTGAGCCCAGGGGTTCAACGCTGTCCCGGGCAATATAGTGAGATCCTTTCTTCACAACAATTAAAAGTCACCCAGGTGTGGTGGTGCATGCCTGTGGTCCCAGCTACTTGGGAGGCTGTGGTGGGTGGATTGCTTGACACCAGAAGGTGGAGGCTGCAGTGAGCCACGATTTCACCACTGCACTCTAGCCTAGGTGATGGAGCAAGACTCTGTCTCAAAAGTAAAATAAAAATAAAATAGTGATGAGTAAGCCCAAATGGAGCCAGTGGGAGAGAAGGAAGCTGCTCTCCACAGTGGGCTTCACTAAGGATGGACTCTCCATGTGGCACCCACCCACGCCTGGAGTGGCCAGCAGGGTAAAGGTCAGGTTGAGTTTTACATGAGACCACCATGCCATGCCCATATGGTTAGGAGTAAACTGTCACACACAGCAGGGTCAGTCCTCTCTCCATCTGCTCATCTGAAAAGTAGGAATCACAACAGGACCTGCCTCCTGGGACTCACCCAGGAGGATGCATGGAAAAAACTTCCCACATAGAAAACACTCAGCAAGCGACATGATGAATCTCATCACTCTCCCATGAAGGCGTCCCTTGGAAGCCCCATTGTAGTCAGAAGGACTCTTAACTTGATAAACTCTAAGGGCCAGGGGTTGAGGTCCCATCTCAGGGACATTCATCTTCAGGGCCAGGAATGAAGGTTTCCCTCCCTGGAGTGTGCTGGGTGGTGACTGCCCATGTCTGCTCCATTCTTGTCTTGATTTCAAATATGCCAGCAACAGGTCCTGAGTCAAGGATTCAAGGGCAAGAGTTCATTTGGGAGGTGATCTCAGGTTCGTTTCCTTTCACAAATGTAATATTGGAGATGTGACACAACATACATGTCTGATTATAGAGCATTGGCTAAAGAGATGATGGTATATCCATGGTACAAAGGATCGCCACGCAGCCACTAAAATCCAAGTTGTAGAAGGCTCTGTACTGACAGAATGTAAAGGGAAAAAGCAGATTCTCACACTATTGGCACAGGATGATGTCATTCTTGTTAAAAACAAAGCAAGACAGAGGTCTGAAGTTATATTCACCAAAATAATAGCAGGGGTTATCCTTGGGAAACTGGGTTAAAAAATCACTTTTAGAGGCCGGGCGCGGTGGCTCACGCCTGTAATCCCAGTACTTTGGGAGGCCGAGGCGGGTGGATCACGAGGTCAAGAGATCGAGACCATCCTGGTCAACATGGTGAAACCCCGTCTCTACTAAAAATAAAAAAAATCAGCTGGGCATGGTGGCACGTGCCTGTAATCCCAGCTACTCAGGAGGCTGAGGCAGGAGAATTGCCTGAACCCAGGAGGCGGAGGTTGCGGTGAGCCGAGATCGTGCCATTGCACTCCAGCCTGGGTAACAAGAGCGAAACTCCGTCTCAAAAAAAAAAAAAAAAAAAAAAAAAAATCACTTTTAGTTTCCTTCTTCACGTGTCTTTGATTTTTCTAATTTTCTATAATGAACATGTCTTGTTTTTATGAGAAGAGAAATATGTTTATTTAAAAACCTCACATATGAAAATTGTTTCAGAGCTATATATTTGTAGCTCTTACTATTCTGCAGTGATCTCTTTAGGGTTCTGTATTTTTGTGTGTGTTGGGTTCTGTATTTTTGTGTATGATCATGCCGCTGCACTCCACCTTGGGCGACAGAGTGAGACCCTGTCACCCAGCTGGAGTGCAGCGGCATGATCATAGCTCACTTCAGCCTTAACCTCCCGGGTTCAAACGATCCTTTACCTCCCCAATGGCTAGAACCATAGGTGCATGGCACATGCTTGGCTAATTTTTAAATGTTTTGTAGAGATGAAGTTGCCCAGGCTGGTCCCCAACTCCTGGGCACAAGTGATCTTCCCGTCTTGGCCACCCAAAGTGCTGGGATTAATGGTCTGAGTCACCATGCCTGACTGGTTCTGTATTTTTTAATTTAATTTTTTGAATTAAAGTACAGTAGAACCGACTTTACTTTTGGGTGTAAAGTTGTATGAATTTTAACAGGTAAAAATTTGCATGACCACCACAACAGTCAGGATGAGAACAGTTCCATCACCTTAAAAAAATTCCTTTTTTGGGGTCCAGGCGTGGTGGCTCACACCTGTAATTCCAGCACTTTGGGAGGCTGAGGTGGGTGAATCATTTGAGGTCAGGAGTTTGAGACCAGCCTGGCCAACATGGTCATCTCTACTAAACCTCATCTCTACTAAAAATACAAAAATTAGCCTGATGTGGTGGCATGCACCTGTAATCCCACCTACTCAGGAGGCTGAGGCAGGAGAATTGCTTGAACCCAGGAGGCACAGGTTGCAGTAAGCCGAGATCACACCATTGCACTCCAGCCTGGGCAACAAAGGGAGACTCCATCTTAAAAAATAAATAAATAAATGAAAGTTGCAAGGAAAAAACAAAGATCAAAACCAAACCAAAACAAAAACCCTCATGCTACCCCTCTGTAGCCACATCCTCCCCTCACTCTGTGCCCCTGCAATGGCTGATCTGTTCTTGTCACTACAGTTTTGCATTTTTGAGAATGTGATGGAAATGGAAACATACAGTAGGTGGCTTTTTGGGACCAGCATCCTTCACTCACTCTAATGCCTTGTTAATGGATTCAAGTTGTTGCTTGCCTCTACAGTTTCCTCCTTTTTGTTCCATGAATGGCTGTACCATGGATGGATGGATGTACCATGAATTATTTATCTGTTCATTTGTTGAAGGACACTTCGGTTTTTGGAGATGATGACTAGAACCGCTGTGAACATTCATGTATACATTTTTCGTGGACCTAAGTTTTCATTTCTTCAGAGTAAATACCTCACAGTGGGATGGTTGGGTCCTGACAGGTGTATGTTTCACTTTAAAAGAATCTGCCAAACCGTTTCCGGAGTGGCTGTACCATTGTGCATTTCTGTCTGTAATGAATGAGTTTCCAACCTGCTGCATCCTCATTAGAACTCAGTATTGTCGCTGTTCTTTGTAAATCCTGCCGTTCTACCAGGGGTGCAGTGGTGTCTCCAGATGGCTTTCATGTACATTTCCCTGATGGCTAATGGTGTTAAACATATGGGACATTGCCCTTCTTTGCGTTATTTTCTAATTTTTCAATTCTGAGAATTCTCATTCTGGATAAAGTCTTTTGTGGGATACGTGATTTGTAAATACTTTCATGCAGTCAGTAGCCTCTCCTTTTAATCTCTTAACAGTGTCTTTTGCAGAGAAGACATTATAATTTTTTTTTTAGACAGAGTCTTACTCTGTTGCCCAGGCTGGGGTGCAATGGCATGATCTCAGCTCACTGCAACCTCCACCTCCTAGGTTTAAACAATTCTCCTGCCTCAGCCTCCCAAGAAGCTGGGATTACAGGCATCTGCCACCACAGCCGGCTAATTTTTGTATTTTTAGTAGAGATGGGGTTTCACCATGTTGGCCAGGCTGGTCTTGAACTCCTGACCTCAAAGAATCTGCCCACCTCGGCCTCCCAAAATGCTGGGATTACAGGTGTGAGTCACTGCACCCAGCCACATTATGAATTTCGATGAAGTCAACTTCTCAAATTTCGCCTTCATAGTCTATTCTTTTGGTGTCATGTGTAAGAATTCTGCCTATCCTCGGGATGAATATTTGTTCTCCTATGTTTTTTCTAAAAGTTTGATAGTTTTTTTCTATTTAGATCTATGACCTACTTTGAATTAATTTTTATATAAGGTGTGAGGTTTAGGTCAAGGTTCATTTTTTATTTTTATTTTTATTTATTTTTTCCCAATATGGACATCCAATTGTTGTAAAGCTCTATGTGGGAAAGATTATCCTGTCTCCACAGAATTGCCTTTGCACCTCTATAAAAAATCAATTGGCTACAATTCTGTGGTCTATTTCTGGACTTCCAATTCTGTTCCATTGATTAGTGTAGCCCCTGGCCAATACCACACTGTCTTAGTAACTGCTGTGTACAGCAAGTCTTATCATTCAGTAATGAAATTCCTCTCACTTTGTTTTTATTTTTCAAAATCGTATTGGGTATTTCAGTTCTTTTGCCATTTCAGCATAAATTTCAGACTCAGCTTGTTTATATCTTAAAAAAAAGAAACCTATTAGCTGGGCATGGTGGCACGTGCCTGTAATCCCAGCTACTCAGGAGGCTGAGGCAGGAGAATTGCCTGAACCCAGGAGGCGGAGGTTGCGGTGAGCCGAAATCACGCCATTGCACTCCAGCCTGGGTAGCAAGAGTGAAACTCCGTCTCAAAATAAATAAATAAATAAATAAATAAATAAATAAATAAATAAATAAATAAAATAAAAGTAAGACAATAAATGCTAACANAAAAAAAAAAAAAAAAAGAAACCTGCTGCAATTTTCCTTGGAATCGTATTAAGGTTACAGATCAGTTGCTGTGTCGAGCCCTCCACTCCATACATGAGTATGTATTTCCATTTCTTTAGGTTTTCTTTGCTCACTTTCATCAGGATTTGTGTTTATTTTCAGCACATGAATCCTGTATATACTTTGTTAGATTTATACCTAATATTTTATTTTGGGAAGCTATTATAAATGATATTATTTGACAATGTTTGATTTCCAGTGGTTCATTACTAGCATATAATAAGATTAATTTTTGCATATTGACCTTGATCCTGCCACTTGCTAAACTCACTTATTAGCTCTGAGATTTTTGAGGGGTAGATTCATTGGAATTTTCTATTCTTATAGTCATTCACCTGAAAACATGAACAGTTTCGTTTCTTCCTTTCCAGTCTATATGCCTGTTATTTTTCTTGCCTTACTGAGCTGACTAGAACGTCCTGTATGATGTTAAATAGGAATGGGGAAACGTAGACATCCTTGTCTTGTTCCCAATTTTAGGGGGAAAGTGTTCTCTCTACAGTAGGTGTGATGTTAGCTGCAGTTTTTTTTTTTTTTTTTGTAGATGCTATTTATCAAATTAAGTAAATTCCATTCCTTTCTTATTTCCTGAGAGTTTTTTCATGAATGGATATTGAATTTTGTCAAATGCTTTCTCTGAATCAATTGATATGGTCGTATGGCTTTCTTCTTCAGGCTGTTCATATGGTGAATGACACATTGATTGTTTTTGAAAATTGAGCTAGTCTTACATTCCCAGAAAAAGCCCTGCCTAGTCCTGGCATGGTATTCTTTTTACATGTTTCTGAATTTGATTTTGATTTGCTAAGATTTTGTTGAGGATTTTTGTATCAATGTTCATCTGAAATATTGATTTGTAGTTTCCACTTATTATATGTCTTTAGTTTTGGTGTCAAAATGAATGAGAAAGCGTTCCCTTCTCCTTTATTGAGTAGAATTGACTCTTTTTTCTTTAAACATTTGGTATAATTCAGCAATAATCCATCTTGGCATGAAATCTTCCTTTTTAAAAAGTTTTACAAATTCAATTTTTTTCCTCTATCCTCCCTCCCTCCCTCCCTTCTTTTCCCTTCCTCTTCTCTTTCCCTTCACCTTCTTTTTTTTTTTTTTGACAGGTCTCACTCTGTTGCTCAGGCTGGAGTGTGGTAGCACCATCATGGCTCACTGCAGCCTCGATCTCCCTGGGCTCAGGTGATCCTCCCACTTCAGCCTCCTGAGTAGCTGAGACTACAGGTGCATGCCACCACACCCAGTTAATTTTTTTGTAGAGACAGGGTTTCACCATGTTGCCCAGGCTGTTCTCGAATTCCTGACCTCAAGCAGTTTGATCACCTTGGCCTCCCAAAGTGCTAAGATTACAGGTGTGAGCCACTGTGCCTGGCCACAAATCCAATTCCTTTAATACTTACAGGATAAGTCAAATGATCTATTTCATCTTGGGTAAGTTTTGGAACTTGGTATACCATTTTGGAGGAATTTGTCCATTTCCTCTAACCTGTTGGGTATGTGTTCATAATTGTTCAGACTATTCCCTTACTGTCCTTTTAATGTCTGTGGGGCCTATAGTATTATCCCTTCTTTCATTCCTGCCGTAGGTAATTTTTCTCTTTTTCTTTGTCAGTCCTTCTGGAAGTTTATCAACTTTAATGATCTTTTCAAAGAACCAGCTTTTTATTTCATCTATTTTATTCTATTATTTTTCCGAATTCTACATTATCGATTTCAGCTCTTTATTTCCTTCCTTCCGGTTTCCATTTTGTGCTTCTTTAGTTTATTAAAGTGGAAGGTTAGACTGATTTGAGGCCTTTTCTTTTCTAATGTGAGCATTTAATGCTATGAATTTTCCCTAAACCCTGACTTACCTGCATCCTGAATATTTTGATATTGTATTTTATTTTCCTTATTGATTTCTAGTCTAATTCCATTATAGTCAAAGAACGTACTTTATATATCTTAATTCTTTTGAGTTTCTTAAGGTTTGTTATGACCCAGGATTTGTTCTATCTTGGTGACTGTTCCGGTTGCAATAAAAAAGAATGTGTGTTCTGACATTGTTGGATGGAGGAGTCTGTAAATGTCAATGAGATACAGGTGGTGGACGGTGTGATCATTCTGTATCCTTGCTGATTTTCCATCTACTAGTTTTATCAATGACTGAGAGAAGTTGAGCCACTATATGCAGAAATTGGTCAAGTAGAGGACAAAATGCTACTTCTGAAGGATAAGATGTCTTGGTCACCCAGAAATCTGAGTCAGAGCATGGTTCTGGGTCTTCATGGCAGCACTCGGGTCATTAATTGCACCATCTTGGGAGGGAGACACGCATTGGTTTGAATCTCGCCAGTCCTCCTGCTCCAATGCTTGAGTTTCAGGCATCACCTATGTACATCCAAACATAAGCACACTTTTTTTTTTTTTTTTTTTTTTGAGGCAGAGTCTCTCTCTGTCACCCAGGCTAGAGTACAGTGGTGTGATCTTGGCTCCTCTGCCTCCTGAATTTAAGTGATTCTCCTGACTAAGCCTCCTGAGTAGCTGGGATTACAGGCATGTACCACCATACCTGGCTAATTTTTGTATTTTTAGTAGAGTTGGGGGTTTCACTATGCTGGCCAGGCTGGTCTCGAACCCCTGACCTCAGGTGATCTGCCCGCCTCGGCCTCCCAAAGTGTTGGGATTACAGGCATGAGCCACTGTGCCCTGCTTTGTTTTTTGATGAGGCTGGGGGCGGTTTGGGTAATCGTTGCCTTTTCCTCCTGATCTCCTAATGAACATTTCATTGTTTTCTTTGAAGCTTTGTGGCTGAAGGAAAAGTTGGGGCAAGCCTAAACAGACTAAATTTATTTGCATTTGAAAAAGAGCTCGTTACTGTTAGAAGGAGATAATTATATTTTACTTATTTATTTTTTTAGAGGCAGGATCTTGCTCTGTCACCCAGGCTGGAATACAGTGGTGTGATGGCTCACCATAACCTTGAACTCCTGAACTTAGGGAATCCTCCCACCTCAGCCTCCCAAGTAGCTGGGACCACAGGTGTGCACCACTATGCCTACCTGATTTTTAATTTTTTTGTAGTAACAGGGTCTCACTATGTTGTTCAGGCTGGTTTTAAACTCCTGGCCTCAAGTGATCCTTCCACCTCAGCCTCCCAAAGTTCTACCATTACAGGTATGAGCTACCATGGCTGGCTGGGAAAATCATAGATTTGGGAGGGAGAGGAGAGCTGAAACAAGAGAAGGAAAAGAGAATTTAGAGGAGCAGCTGTAAGGATGACAGGCTTTGCGGGGAGAAGTGTTGAAAGGGGTTTTTTGGGAGGTTTTGTGGTATGATTCTGCCTTTGCTAAAATTCCAACAGTCTTCAGTAGGGAGCTACTTGACTCTGATGCCTTTGAATCTCACTTGTGTTTCTTTGGCTATGATGCCTCACTGAGTGAGGCCCGAAGGTCAGATGAAGGCCAAGCCAGCATGCTCAATGTGTTGATTTCAGCAACATCCTGCAGAAGCTTTGGGTGGGAGTGAAGGGGTGGGGGGTTAGTCCTTCTCTCATTCCAGGCCCAGAAGTTACAGATTTGAATTCCCCAAGCCAGGAGGGGAGATTTGGCAAGAATGTTCCAAGCTGGAATTCAGGGAACTCTTTAATTATTAAAGTACTGTATTTAAAGTGGATTGCTTTCTCCAAGAGCAGATCACCAGCTCCCTCAGCGAGCACAGTTTTCTGGTTACATCAAAAAAATATGGCCAGGTGTGGTGGCTCACGCCTGTAATCCCAGCACTTTGGGAGGCTGAGGCAGGCAGATCACTTGAAGTCAGGAGTTCAAGACCAGCCTGGCCAACATGGCGAAAACCTGTCTCTACTAAAAATACAAAAATTAGCTGGGCGTGATGGTGGACACCTGTAATCCCAGCTACTGGGTGGCTGAGGCAGGAGAATCACTTAAGCCCGGGAGGTGGAGGTTGCAATGAGCTGAGATTGTGCCATTGAACTCCAGTCTGGGCGACAAGAGCAAAATTCCATCTCAAAACAAAACAAAACAAAAATGTGTCTTTCCCTTCTTGAAGTTCACAGAGCTAGGAAAAACCACTTGGGGTGGGGCCTTAGAGATGTTTGTTTAAAAAAGGGGCCAGAACCCATCCCAAACTCTGAACCCACACTTTCCATTCCCTTGTGGCTGACCTATAAATGGAAGAAGTATTAGCACCAATGCTAATCATAGCTTGTTGTACCCAGCACTCACTGAGCGCTTGCTGGATGCCAGATCATTTTTCATATGTTGCAAATGCTTAGGCAGGACCTGGACTAAGGAAGATGTTTAATTAATGTTTGTTGCCTCACTGATGTTGGCCTGCTCTGCCAAAGATGTTTCTGTGCACAGGGATTTTTGTTTCTTTTAACTGTAAGTCAGTTGTCATTTCAAGGGAAAGGTCCATGAGGCCATGTCCTGAACAAAGCAACATTTCTCCACCTCCATTATTTAGGATTTTTTGTGGCAAATGGCAAAAATCCAATCCAAATGAGCCTAGGCAAGAAAAGGGAATTTATAGGGCCAGGTGTAATGGCTCACACCTGTAATTCCAGCACTTTGGGAGGTCAAGGCAGGTGGATCACTTGAGACCAGGAGTTCGAGACCAGCCTGGGCAACATAGTGAGACCCCCAACTCTACAAAAAAAAGAGAAAAAACAGGCATGGTGGTGCATATGTGGTTCCAGCTACTCAGGAGGCCAAGGTGGGAGAATTGCTTGAGCCCAGGAGCTCAAAGCTGCAATGAACCTTTTTTTTTGTTTTTTCTTGAGATGGTATCTTGCTTTGTTGCCCAGGCTGGAGTGCAGTGGCACGATCTCAGCTCACTGCAACCTCTGCACCCTGGGTTCAAGGGATTTTCCTGCCTCAGCCTCCTGAGTAGCTGGGGTTATAGGTGCCTACCACCACACCCGGTTAATTTTTTCTATTTTTAGTAGAGATGCAGTGTCTCCATGTTGGCCAGGCTGGTCTCGAACACCTGGCCTCAAGTGATCTGCTCGCCTCAGCCTACGAAAGGGTTGGGATTACAGACGTGAGCCACTGCACCTGGGCTGCAGTGAGCCTTGATTGCACCACTGTACTGCAGCCTGGGTGGTGACAGTGAGAGATCTTGTCTCAAAACAACAAAAAAGGAAGTTACAGATTTGCATAATCACGTCACAGAAAGTATGGTGGGAGCAGGGAGTCAAAGGATACCAGGCTTCTCTCTTCCTCACTCTCTCCTACTGCAGATGATCTCCTCCCTGAGGGTGGGGAACAGAGCAGCTGTCCCCCCCCCCCCCCCCGAATTTTATAGTCTTTGAGGGATTCTTCCACAGTAGAAACATCCCAGGGAAAGATGCTGATTGGCTCTGTGTGGGTCACATGCCCAATTCTAGACCAATCACTGTGACTGGAGGGATGGGACACTATGATTGGCTCAGGTTGGGTCACATGACTACTCCTTAGGGGAAGGGGGTCTGTCGGAAGCCATTACTGGAAGGAGTGAACTGGTTTTTTGTTTGTTTTTTTGTTTTTGAGACTGGGTCTTGTTCTGTCACCCAGGTTGGAGTGCAGTCTCAACTCACTGCAACCTCCACCTCCTGGGCTCCGGCAATGCTCCCATCTCAGCCCCTGAGTAGCTGGGACTATAGGCCTGTGCCACCACCCCCGGCTAATTTTTGTATTTTTTGTACAAAAAATACAAAAGATGGGGTTCCGTCATGTTGTCCAAGCTAGTCTCAAATTTCTGGGCTCAGTGATCTGCCCGCCTCCACCTCCGAAAGTGCTGAGATCACAGGCCTGAGCCACCACACCGGGGAGGTGTGTTCTTAATTGAAGGCTACAGAAGCCAACTTTTGCTGATTTAAGCAGCGCTGTTAAGGGCTCACAGGTGAGCTACAGAATTCTGCTTGGCGCTGCCGAGGCAGAAACAAGCCCTGACGTCATCCCAGCCCTCGTCTGATGACTAGAGACTGTGGCTCACTCGACCGCCCTTACCACACCAGGATACTTTTGCTGCCACTGCCACTAAGGGGCCACCAGCTTCTTTGTGTCTCTGGTTCCAAATCCAAGGGCCAGCGGGACTGTATTTGGTGGGCAGAGCCCATGATGATCCCCCGCCTCAGCTGCAGGAGAGGATGGGAAGGCGAGTAACTGGCATCTTAGCATCTGCAGTAGCAGGCAAGTTCCGCGTTCCACTTAAGCCTCATCAGCAGGGGCATTCCCAAACTCGATGTTTGGGTGGCCCAAATTCAAGACAAATGTATATGTTGTATGTGTGTGTGCAGCAGCCACTAAGCACTTTGTTCTTGAGGCTTTCATTCCTGGGATGTAGGCCTGTTTCTACTAAATGTCAAGTGAGATGTGATTACATCTCCTTTGTAAACGGAGTCCACCCCATAAATCTTGGTCCTTGGCAAGAAGCTCCTTTTCAGGCTAAGAAGGTCATGGCTTGCTGTCTGGGCTGGGGAGCATTTCTCTCCTTCAGATTTTCCAAATGGCGTTTCTTGGGAAGCAGCTCCAGGCACCATTAGTTAAACGTCTTTAATCTGATGCCTTTTGCAATCCTCTGCTTTCATCAAAGGCCAGCTGTTGTGGCCCAGTGGTTAGGATTGATCTTTTCCCTTGATCGACATAATCTTGGTGAGGCTGGACTCTTTGGTGGAGACTTCAGGAGACTACATTGAATTGACAGGTGCTTAAAGGAGATGAGTGTGGAGGGGTCCAAGGATGTCAGAAAGCTCTGGCCTGGGCCCAGAATCTATCACTCCCACTGCAGGGCCTGGGCTCGGCCTCACTTAGATGCAGAGGGTGGCCCCAGCTGGCCTCCCCAGGTCCCCTGGTCATTTAAGATCCCCTTACTCTGGTTTTCTAGCCACTCTTCCCAGGCAGTCATACTGGTTTTTGTTGTTGTTTTGTTTTAAATGTGATCATTGTGATCCCAGTACTTTGGGAGGCTGAGGTAGGAGGATCATTTGAGACCAGGAGTTCGAGACCAACCTGGGCAATATAGTGAGATTCCCCCCTCTACATTTTTTTTTTTAATTAGCTAAGGCTGGGCACAGTGGCTCATGTCTGTAATCCCAGCCCTTTGCGGGGCTGAGGCAGGAGGGTCATTTGAGGTCAGGAGTCTGAGACCAGCCTGGCCAATATGGTGAAACCCTGTTTCTACTAAAAATACAAAAATTAGCTGGGTGTGATGGTGCATGCCTGTAGTCCCAGCTACTTGGGAGACTGAGGCAGGAGAATTGCTTGAGCCTGGGAGATGGAGGCTGCCATAAGCTGTGATTGTGCCACTGCACTCCAGCCTGGGTGACAGAGTGAAATTCTGTCTCATTGAAAAAGAAAAAATTAGCTGAGCATGGTGGTGTGTGCCTGTAGTCCCAGCTACTCAGGAGGTTGAAGGGGGAGGATTACTTGTGCCCAGGAATTTGAGCCTGCAGTGAACTATGATTGTCCCACTGTACTCCAGCGTGTGACCCTGTCTCAAAAGAAAAAAAAAAAAAGAAAAGAAAGATGAAATACACATAACATAAAATTCATGACATTATTGTGATGATTTTAAAGTGTACAGTTCAGCAGCATTGAGTACATTCACGATGTTGTGTGGTTATTACCACTGTCTAATTCCAGAACATTTCACCACCTCAAGAAGAAACCCTGTCGCCATTTAGCGGCCACTCCCTCCCTCTCCTGTCCTCACCCCCTAGCAACCACTAAACTGTTTTCTGTCTCTGTGGAATTGCCTATTCTGGGTTCTTTCAGATTCCATTTATATAATTCTGTATAAATGGAATCATAAAATATGTGGCCTTTGGCAACTGGCTTTTATTTAGCATAACGTTTTAAAGGTTCATCCATGTTGTATGATGGATCAGTACATCATTCTTTTTTATTGCTGAATAACATTCTATCATATAGTTAATACTGCATTTTGTTGGCCGGGCGCAATGGCTCATGCCTGTAATCCCAGCACTTTGGGAGGCCGAGGGGGGTGTATCACAAGGTCAAGAGATGGAGACCATCCTGGCCAGCATGGTGAAACCCTGTCTTTACTAAAAATACAAACATTAGCCAGGTGTGGTGGTGTGCACCTGTAGTCCCAGCTACTTAGGAGGCTGAGGCAGGAGAATCACTTGAACCCCGAGGCAGAGGTTGCAGTGAGCTGAGATTGTACCACTGCATTCCAGCCTGGCGACAGAACGAGACTCCATCTCAAAACAAAACAAAAAACTACATTTTGTTTATCCCTTTATTTATTAATGGATATTTGGGTTGTTTCTACCTTTTGGCTGTTGTGACTAGTGCTGCTATCAACATTGCTGTAATGTTTGTGTCTGAACACCTGTTTTTGATGCTTCTGGCTATATACCTAGTGGTGTAATTGCTGAGTCATATGGTAATTCCATGATTAATTTTTCTGATGAGCCCCCAAACTGTTTTATGCAGCAGCTGCACCATCTTTCATTTTCACTGTCCTCTCTCTTGACCTGGCATCTTTAAGCGCTTTGAAATGATTTTTCTTGGCTGTCATGCTTCCCTTCTACTCCCTTGAAGACAGCTTTCAGAATCTTCTGGTTGATAAGAGCTTATCTCCTGAACAGTCCAGTCCACTGGGCTGATGGGAAAAGGGAAGGGCTGTCTTGTCTGAGCCTGGTATGGTATCACAGAGGATTCTGAGGCAAATCTCTCCATCTTTGCTGTTTAACACAGAGGAAATGGTGCTAATGGTGGGAATGTAGGTGGCGGGGGACCGTGGCTCTGACAGGAGGGGTGCTGGTTTGGGAGCAGGTCAGGCTGTATAGGAATGCCTGCTTTGGCCAGGCACAGTGCCTCATATCTGTAATCTCAGCACTTTGGGAGGCAAAGGCAGGAGGATTTCTTGAGTCCGGGAGTTCAAGAAAAGCCTGGCCAACGTAGTGAGACCTTGATATGGTTTGGCTGTGTCCCCACCCAAATCTCATCTTGAATTGTACCTCCCATAATTCCCATGTGTCGTGGGAGGGCCCTGGTGGGAGGTAATTGAATCACAGGGGCGCTTTACGCCATTCTGTTCGCATGGTAGTGAATAAGTTTCACGAGAGCCGATGGTTTTATTTATTTATTTACTTATTTTTGAGATAGAGTTTCACTCTGTCGCCCAGGCTGGAGTGGCGTGACACTGTCTTGGCTCACTGCAACATCTGCCTCCCAGGTTAAAGTGATTCTCCTGCCTCACCCTCCCGAGTAGCTGGGATTATAGGCATGCACCACCACACCCAGCTGATTTTTGTATTTTTAGTAGAGGTGGGGTTTCACCATGTTGGCCAGGCTGGTCTTGAACTCCCTACCTCAGGTGATCTGCCCACCTTGGCCTCCAAAGTGCTGGGATTACGGGCATGAGCCACCATGCCTGGCCAAGATTTCATGTTTTTATAAATGGGAGTTCCCCTGCACCAAGCTCTCCTGCCTGACACCATGTAAGATGTGCCTTTGCCTCTCCTTTACCTTCCATCATGGTTGTCAGGCCTCCCCAGCCATGTGGAACTGTGAGTCTATTAAATCTCTTTCCATTATAAATCACCCAGTCTTGGGTATGTCTTTATTAGCAGTGTGAGAATGGACTACTACAGACCCTGCCTCCAAAAAAAAAAAAAAAAATTAGCTAGACATAGTTGTGTGCACCTGTGGTCACAGCTACTCAGGAAGTGATGCAGGAGTGTTTTTTTTGATCTTCAAAAAAACAATTTTTTGAAGATTATTTATTACCACTTAACCTGTTTTTTTCCAAAGAATAAAGCACTTAGTGATGATTTCGGGTTTTGTTAGTTCAGGATTGTTCTGGAGATCTGAAGCAAAAACATCTTTAAAATAATAATATAAATATTATTATTTTAATAATAATATTTAAGCCTAGGAGGTTGAGGCTGCAGTGAGTCATGATTATGCAACCCCACCCTGGGGACAGAACAAGACCCTGTCTCAAAAAAAGAAAGAGAGAGACACGGGGTGGGGGGGGGGGGGGCGGGGAGAGAAAGAGGCCGGGCATGGCAGCTCACACCTGTAATCCAAGCACTTTGGAGGCCAAGGCAGGCAGATCACCTGAGGTCGGGAGTTCAAGACAAGCCTGACCAGCGTGGTGAAAACCCATCTTTAAAAAAAATAAATAATAAAATAAAGAAAAAAAGAAATACCAGCCTTAATGCCTCTGTCCCCAACACAGGGACTCTCCAATTCTGATAACATTCTTCAAACACCTGGTGAACTTACTTAAAGAAAGAGTGTAAATTAAGGGGAATTATTAAAGAAACTAAGGTATGGCTTATGTATTTTAGTTGTACTGATCAAGCTTGCGAGCTTATAATACAACGAATGAAAGAACTTGGACTTTTCTTGTTCTATCCATCCATTCATACAACACTTATTTATTGAGCTCCTGCTGTGTTCCAGATGATGTACTTGGATTCAAGGGTGTGCATGAGAATGAGTCAACTGTGGTCTCTGGCGTTTGGAGACACTTTGCCTTGTGGATCACTTTTGGCACTGGACAGTCACAGCCCTTTCCTCAGGGTGCTTCAGCCCCTGCCCCAGGGATTGGATTCCAAAGTTAACAGAGAAGGAGAAATCTAGGTACAGAAAAATGTTTAGCAATCCTTAAATTCCACATGAAGGTCAGTGTTCATGGTTTTGTGTTTATTACCTGAAGAGAAATAGTTATGTAAAACTCTACTCCATAGGAGGGAAAAACCAAAGGACAGGCATGTCTCAGTGGGAATGCTTTGGCTGCAAGTAATGGAGAATGCAATACAGTTAGCTTAACAATGAAGGAAAATGCATCATTGCACATAGCAAGAAAGCCACACGGAGGGCAGCTCTGAAGCTGTTTTCTCTTTCCCTGCTGTCCACAGGCTCTGTCCTCATGGTTCCAAGATGGCTGCACAGTTCCTCCCCTCCTATGCAGACATCACATCACTAAGTGAAAGAAGAGGGGCTCCACTCTCTCTCTCTTCCTTGTCTTTTTTTTTTCTAGATGTCTTCTAGTTTTACTTTTCCATGGAGGCCTGTAAATCATCTACAATTAATCTTTGTGTCTGGTATGAGGCAGGGATCCAGGTTCATTGTTTTGCCATACAGATATTCAGTTGTTCCCACACCATTCATTGAAGAAGACCTTCCTTTTCTCCTTGGCACCTTCCTCAAAAATCAATTGGCTGGGCCAGGCATAGTGGGTGGCTCACGCTCATAATCCCAGCACTTTGGGAGGCCAAGGTGGGTGGATCACCTGAGGTCAGGAGTTCAAGACCCAGCCTGGCCAACATGGTGAAACCCTGTCTCAACTAAAAATATAAAAATTAGCCAGGCGTGGTGGCACGTGTCTATAATTCCAGCTACTTGGGAGGCTGGGACAGGAGAATTGCTTGAACTTGGGAGGCGGAGGTTGCAGTAAGCCAAGATCGTGCCACTGCATTCTGGCCTCGGTAACAGAGCAAGACTCCATCTCAAAAAGAAAAAAAAAAAAATCAGTTGGCTGTAGTATTTGATAGCACAACAGGGTAACTATAGGCAATGATAATTGCACTTCAAAAATGATTAAAGGTATAATTGAATTGTTTGTAACACAAACTATAAATGCTTGAAGCTTGAGGGGATGGATACTCCATTTTCCACAATGCAATTATTATGCTTTGCATGCTTGTATCAAAATATCTCGTGTAGTTCATGAATAAATACACCTACTATGTACCCACAAATATTTAAAAAGTCAATAGGCTGTGTATGTGTAGATCTATTTCTGGACTCTCTGTCCTGCGCTATTGACTTCTTCATCTTTCCTCTTGCCTTTTCCATGCCGTCTTAATTACTGTTGCTTTAGAATAAGACTTCAAGACTTCCAGGCAGTAGAAGTCCTCTGACCTGCTTCTTTGTGTCTCTTGGAGAGACACTACCACACACTTGTTCATGGCCCATCGGCCACAGCTGCATCAAATGCCCATTCCTAGCTTGGTCACTGGCAAGGGGAATGGGATCACAGGGTGACCTAGTCCATCAGCATTTCCTTTGGGGAGGGGTAAGGGTTCACCTTCCTCAAGTCACATGGAGGAAGAATAGTCACCTGAACCAGAAAGCCAGAGAGAAAGCCAGGCTTTCCAGGAAGTAGGTAGGGAAGAATTTAGGGTAGGAAGCCAACGGCATCTGCCAAAAGACACATAATGGTTAAATGGAATTTTTAATTATGAGACAGAGAGAGAGAGAGAGAGAGAGAGAGGACAGAATAAAAGGACAGACAGTAAACTTCAACTCACTGTGGATATTCTTGCCAGCCACTGATGACAATGATAAAGGTGACAAAATGGCCATAAATGACAACAAGGCTTAGTTTACTGCCCGAACAGTGAGCAATGACCCCCTGCCAATGAGGCGGGCTCCTTCTCCCATGAGGTCAGCATCAGGGGCTCAGTAGGGCATGATCCCTGTCCAGGGGACACCGGGCCCGGCCTGGGAGCGAGTCTTGGAGCGCTTGACCCTGGCTTAGCTTTTACTTGTTTGTTCTCGAAACATGGGGATGGGCAACAGTTCCTGCATCTCTTGAGCTGCCCAAATATTTCTTGGGATGGTCTCAAACCATTCCTTACGGTCCACGTGACTTGGAGGCTGGTCCATGGAGGGACTGGATTCAGCAGTAAATCATCAAGTGCTGGCTGCCTGGAGCGCTCGGCGCAGGCACGCAGATTCTAGCTTCTTGGCTGCTCCGGCCCGTCCTCAGTAGCTTCATCGTTCCCAGTTGTTTGTCAGTTCCTCTGACTTCCTGCTAGTCTTGTTTTCCAGGCCCCCACTTAATTATTTAATTTTTCCTAGTGGAGCGAAACAAGGATTTGAAACTGTTTTTAATTCTCAGGCCCTGGGAGGGCAGAAGCCCCTGCTTCATTCCCTGGGTAATTTGTCTGCCTCCTCTCTTTGCCCAGGCCTTCTGGTGACACATGAGTAGGCTGTGACTATTCCAGCATTCCAGTGCTTAACGTCTGAAGCTTGAGTCTGAGTCCAGGCTAGGGAACTGCTCAAGAGGACTCTGAATGCCTGGGGAAGACACCAAGCTCCTGGTTAGTTCTAGAAGAAGGGCTGCCTGATGGGATTCCTGTACAAATCACTGCCCCATGTTTCTGGGGCAGCACAGAGTGGTGGTCACAGGCCTTGTGGGAAGGGACACGCCAACACACAGCCCGACCCGGACACAGGACGTCACCTCTCGAAGCCTCAGTTGTCTCATCCCTTCCATGAAGAGATGTTGACATTAAAGTTTGCTGAGGGGGCGCAGGAGGAGGGTCAGTACAGGGCTGGCCTTCCTCGAGGCTCTGCCTTCCTCTCCACCCTTGGTGTTTTTACTCTCTCAGAGGAGCAGAGCAGATTCCCCGAGGACGAGGGTTGGGATGGGATGAAGTGAGTGGGGGGATGTTAGCATCACAGATTTATTTATTTACTTTTATTTTTTGAGATGGAGTCTCTCCCTGTCCCCCAGGCTGGAGTACAGTGGTGCGGTCTTGGCTCACTGCAACCTCTGCCTCCCAGGTTCAAGAGATTCTCCTGCCTCAGCCTCCCAAGAAGCTGGGATTATGGGTCCCCCCTACCACACCCAGCTAATTTTTGTATTTTTACTAGAGGTGGAGTTTCACCATGTTGGCCAGGCTGGTCTCGAACTCCTGACCTCAGGTGACTACCCACCTTGGCCTCCCAAAGTGTTGGGATTACAGGTGTGAGCCACCTCGTCTAGCCTACAATCACAGATTTAATGTGGCCAAGACTAGAAGGCATTTAGGGAGCAGGGCATAGGGAAGAGGAAGGAAGGGCCACTGGTAGAGAGGAGTCATTTTTCCTGGACTGGCCATGTGTTCAGATTCCAGGGTTTTGATCCGGCCCCTCTGCACACCGATCCCCGGTGCAGACACAGTCTGCAGAACTGGGTTTGTGAGTCAGGGCTGAACTTGGCAGGTTGAGCAGTCTCCATGCATGCTTCCTTTAAGTGGCGGCCCACAGCACATGCTTGCTCTCTATGGCTGTCTACAGCAAATGTGCTATGTTAGGAAACACCTCCCCTGAGACCAATTCTTCTAGAAACAGAGGAAAAATGTGGGATTCTCAGGCAGCCTGCTGTCAAGTCAAGGTGGTGGGATGAGGTTGATGCATGAGGTTCAGGTGTGTTTTCTCTGGGCAGGGCTGCTCTGCAGGCCTTGCTCACTTTGGTTACGTGCGATCACGGTTACATTCTTGGGAAGCCCTGAGCACTTGAAGAGGATGGTGCTTGGGGCAGCACCTCTAGTCACCCTGGAGGGCATTGGGATCAGGCCAGACATTACTCTTTGATGGAGCTATGGCAGACAGATGACGGAGGCCTGCACAAGCCTCTCTTCCCTGGCAGGTGGGGGAAGCAGTGCCAAGATGAGCTTAGACTTTCCCTCGTACCTTTCCTGTGTCTCTGAGGGACCAGGTGGTGGTTCCAGAGAGGAAAGCCTGCAAGAAACATCAAAGGTCATCTTGTTAGCCTCCCTTCCATCGCAAAATCATTTTATGAATGAAGAGACCCAGCTGCAGGGAGGAGAGGGCTTTGCTCCAGGTAGTCAGGCCGTTTCAGGACCCAAATCCATGGTTCCATTTGTCCCTGGTGACCAGCTTGGGTAGAGGCATCTTGCTTGCTTTCTTTGGGGCCAGCTCTGCCCTGACATCCTTGAGTAGGTTTGTGGCTTCCTGGCATCTGCAAGGTCCACCTCTGAACTTCTCTGCTGTGACCTGTCTGGTTATGCAGGACTGCCTGCCAGTAGGGATCTCAGATCTTCCTGCTTTTGCACATGCTGTTCCTGTTCCTCAAATACCCTTCCCTGCTTGTTCNTTGCTTGCTTTCTTTGGGGCCAGCTCTGCCCTGACATCCTTGAGTAGGTTTGTGGCTTCCTGGCATCTGCAAGGTCCACCTCTGAACTTCTCTGCCATCCCCTGGCTGGTTATGCAGGACTGCCTGCCAGTAGGGATCTCAGATCTTCCTGCTTTTGCACATGCTGTTCCTGTTCCTCAAATACCCTTCCCTGCTTGTTCTTTAAGACTTCTCAGCCTCGTTCTGTGGCCTCCTCTGACCTCTTAGGCTCAACCACTCCTTCCTCTGAGCTTCCAGAGCTCTTGGTAATTCCTCTATTAGCACTTATCTCATTGACTTAGAATTATTTGTTTACATGTCTCTTCTCCCTGGGGTAGGAAGCATGTCTTCTGCATCTTCATCTCCCCCTCCCCCACCCCGCCAGCTGCTCTCACTGCCTAGCAGAGTGCCTGACCACAGCTTGGGCTCAGCAAATCTTTGTGGTGTGAATGACTGAAGGACCTTGTCCCCAAATGTTCACTGCACTGTGCCTGGAATGTCACCCTTTGTGAGTCCTGCCTGGTTCCTGGCTCCCATTGGCTTTTGCCTCCCCACAGCTGGGGCCTCTCTTCTCTCTCCAACAGCTGGCCCAGCCCTGCCCAGACTCTGGGGGCAATCACAGACTTAGCCCAGGGAGATTTAAAGAGCCAGCATTCAGAGGCGCAGGTGACTCAGCTTCCGTTGAACTTGGGTGGGTGCAAGTTCCACTCCCTTGCTGGGTCTGGGCGCCTGGTCACACTATATCCCATGAGACAGGTAGCTCTGTGGGAGACCATTTCCCTGGGACCCCAGCTGTCGGCTAGAACGGAGTCCCTGGGATGTGTGCTGCCTCCCACTGTGACCAACGCCCAGCTGCCAAGCTTCTCTGATGCCTGCTGCCCCATTCAGGTGGCAGACCTTCCTTAGGCACGTACCATATGCCAGGCACAGCATCTCTGCCATAGAACTTACGGTCAGAGTGGGAGGGGCAGACCCACAGACATGACATGCGTGGGGTCAGAGCCAGGACAGAGCTCAGAGAAATGTGAGCTGCAAGTCAGGGGTTGAGAAGCAGCCTCAGAGACAAGTCTGAGCTGAGACCATGGGGGAAAGAGGAGCTTAGGGTGGGGGGCTTCCTGGCTGAGGACTCTGAGGGGACAGGGGCTCAAGAAAGCCCCCGCCAGCCCTGACTCACAGACCCAGTGCCCTCAGCCATGTCTCTGGGAGCACAGAGCTCTGAGAGGAGGGACTGAGGGGGTTAGCTACCTTCTCTCACATGACTCAAAACCAGGCATATCCACAAAAGCTGCCATTTGTTTATTTAGGCAACATTAGTGACTCCCCACCACGTGCTTGGGTCTGGGCTGGGAACTGGGGGCTCATCCAGTATAGACCAAGGACCAGCCCTGCCCTCAAGTGGCTCATAGGCCAGCGGGGAGAGAGGCGTGAAACAGGTCCCGAGAACACAGCCTGAGATGAGCAGCCATGCCTGAGCCCATCTGGATCTGCGGCAGTGCTGTGGGGGGCCGGAGACTGAACCCAGCCCGGGGAAGCACCTCAGGTGGGACACAGCATCCGCACAAGCAGCCCATGGGGCTGGGGAGGTGGATGGGCAGGAGGGTAGCCCTTATCTTCTGGAGTCACCAGGTGACTGGTGACAATGTCTTTTAACACAAGGGAGGCAGCAAAGCCTGGGCCTTTGGAGTCTTTCTAGATCTGGTCTCTAATCTTGTCTTCATTGCTTGAGAACTGAGTGACCTGGGGCAAATGTTTTCACCTCTCGGAGCCTCAGTTTGCTCATCTGTAAAATGGGTTTAGGGGTCGTGTTTCACTTTAGGGTTGCCACCAGCCTTCCAGCGAATAACTGAAAATGCTTAGAATGTGATTAACAACAAGACTTCTTGTTGATTATAACAACAGTAATGATTGGAATAACCGGGAAGCAGAGAGCCCACCCAGTAGAAGGAAAAGGCATGGCGGAGTTTGTGTGTGTGTTAGGGGGCAGGGGTGGGGGATGTTGTGGCAGCACTGGGTGGAGGGAACTGCAGAAGCCAGGGTCCGCCTTGGCCAGGCAGGGGTGGGGGGAGCTGGGGTTGGAGGGTAGCGTTTCCCCCTCCTTCTTTTCCGCCCCTGCAGCGTGGCGTGCCATCAGCGGGAGGCGCAGGTGTCCACTGCATCCTGCATGTCCCCATTCCTCGCCGCCCTGGCTGGGGCCCCAGCTCCCTTCTGCCGTCCGCCCAGCGTCCTCCCCTAACCTCGGATCTGGACGGGAGAACAGTGGGGCTGGGAAAGTTTGAGTCATGGTGGGGGGAGCGGAGGAGGCGGGCCAGTGACCCTGAACGGGGTGGGCTCTAGGACCCGCCTCGGGCTCCCAGCAGGGGGACCCACCGCGCGTGTGCCCCTATCCCTCGCACTGGCTCCTGTCGCGGAGAGAGGCACCGGCTGCAGCTGCTGTGTGCACGGGGCGACCGTTCTCGCTTTCTCGCTCCGACCTGCGCCTCTACCGCAGAGCCGTGCTCAGCATGATGCCCGGGGCGCGCCTCCTGAGGCTGCTGACCACGGTCTCTGCGGCAGCGGTGGTGGCAGGAGCGCCTGGGACGGCGATGCTCCCCACCACGGGGGACGCCACCCTGGCCTTCGTCTTCGACGTCACTGGCTCCATGTGGGACGACCTGATGCAGGTGATCGACGGCGCCTCGCGCATTCTCGAACGCAGCCTGAGCCGCCGCAGCCAGGCCATCGTCAACTACGCGCTGGTGCCCTTCCACGACCCAGGTAGCGCCCCCGCCCGCTGGGCGCCCCCTTCGCGGTGCGCTCACCTGCCCGGCCCCCTCAGTTGGCCTGGCCCCGAACGAATCTGCATGTTGTGGGCTGCGCTGCCGCTTGGCGGGCACAACTTCTCGGCACACCTGTGCCGTGGGGACCCTGGGCACCTGGGCACTACTTGCAGCCACCCCTTCCCTCCCCTGAACATTCTCTCGCCCAGGGAACCTGCTCTCCCGGCTGTCCTGCGCCGTGGTGAGACTTCAGCAAGGGACCTCACCTTCCTGCGCCTGGCCGGCCCTACCTATGAAATGATGAGGACGGCCTGCCACATGTGCTGAGATGTTGAAATGAGGTGTTCCTGTCGAGGACTTGGGACACCGCGAGCTTTTGCAGGGTTTTCCCTTTGGCTAATTCTTAGAATTCCCTCCCAGCAGAGGCTTGGAGACCGGAACAGCTCCCAGAGGCAGGCTTTGGGACGAAATGGGGTCCACCATGGACCCCGCAGTGGGGAGCAGACTCACCGTTGCTGTTCTTGCTGCCTTGCCTGTCTTCCCCGGGGAAAGAGCAGCGCCCCTCCTGCGCTGGCCCGGTGACCTCCACCTGCTGTGTTCTCGCAGATGAGTCATGCCCTAGCTCCTTCATCCCTGCAGGCTGGACCTCTGCTTCCCCTTTAACCTCTTCTTGCAGCTCCGTGTTAGGGGTGTCCTTGAAACGGTCCCTATTTAACCTCTTTTCATAGCTCTGTGTTAGGGGCGCCCTTGAAAGTGTCCCTAGGCGGCTCCACTGTGGAGTCACAGGGGGAGCAGTTGCCAAGTGAGCTGCAGGTTCCCAGCCATGAGGAGCAGGACTGCTTTCCCCAACTTCTATTTCTTTTTCTTTTTTTTTTTTTTTGAGACAGAATCTGTCACCCAGGCTGGAGTGAAGTGTTGTGATCATGCCTCCCTGCAGCCTCAAACTCCTGGGCTCAGGCGATCCTCCTGCCTTAGCCTCCCAAGTAGCTGGGACTACAAGCACACACCACCATGCCTGGCTGATTTTTAAAAATGTTTTGTAGACATGGAGTCTCTCTTTATTGCCCAGGCTAGTCTCAAACTCTTGGCCTCAGTGATCCTCCCACAGCCTCCCAAAGTGTTGGGATTACAGGCATGAGCCACTGCACCCAGCCTCCCCCCGTTTTTTAATTAAAAATTGTAAAGTTATGGTAAAATGGGGAGAAATGTACATTGAACAGCCTTTGCTTACCACTGAGAGCCTCTGAGTCCTATTTTGCTTTATCACATCTCTCCAGCATTCACCCCTCTGTCAAGGATAGCTTTATAAAACAAAAACAAAAACAAAACAAAACAAAAAACCAAATTCCTAACAAAACTGTACTGTAGAGTGCTCTTGTGCTGAGGACATAGACAGTGGCCATTGGCTGTGTGAGTTAGCAAGTCCTTTCAGAAGGATTTGCATTTATTAATCACTATCATTACAGGTTCTTAGAAAACGGACAAAACTTTGGCAAGACATCGTTCTCCTTAGGCTTCAGGCTGAGTTTGTGGTCTGGGGGTTTGGAGGCCCCTCTGCTTCCAGGAGTTCTGGGCACCTCATGGTTCTGCAGATCAAAGCTGGGAAGCCAGGGCTCTGGACAAAGATTTCGAGGAACATCAGATGGACAGCTTCTGCCCTGCAGTCAGGGGCAGGCAGGTTGTGGGGTCGTGAGGAGCTGGGCTGTGAAGTGTGCTCTGGCACTTGAGCTAGCACGCAGGTCACCCTCCATCTCCCCAGCTCTCTCACCCCTTTTCTGAATTCCTCTGGGGCTTCCAAAGACATCACACTGAAGGAGCTTAGAGACCATCATATCTACCCCTTTATCTTATAGTTGGAGAAACTGAGGCTCAGGACACTGAGGAGACTTCCCCAAGGCCTCCTGCCAGGATGACGTCATTCCTGAATCATAACCCACATTTGTCTCTGAAATGTGTGGCTCCAGTGGCCAGGCAGGATAGCAGCCTTTTGGAGCCAGATGTCATGTCCTGAAGCCCAGACCAGGGCTCCTGAGGCTGTCCTCGCCGCCTCCTCTGTGGCCACGAGCCTCAGGAAGCCCCGCTGCTGCTCCTCCCTTGCCTGTCCTCTCCAGGCACTGAGCTGATAGGCAGCTCTCCAGCTCTCACCAGGCTCAGCCCATCACTCCATCCTCTATGAAACAAAAAACCAGTCCTCCATCCCCGGTCCCCACATTAGCTTTCGAGTGACACCCCCAGGCTCAGACGTCGGGGAGACTTCAGCCTCATGGAGCCCTCGTTCTGTGTAGAGCCTAGGGAGGCTCACGGTGTGAAGGGGACAGGCTTCATTCCCCAGGGCTGGCAGCTCTCCGAGACAGGCCGGGTGGGGAGGAGACGGTGACACGTGGGGCTAAGGTGTCAACTCCCGGGCATGGGCAAGTAAGCAAGGAAGAGGACTAAGGAAAGACCCCCTGAGGAAGCAGCATGAGTGAATGTTTACAGGGTTTTGGCCGTTTGCCTGGCAGATGCCAGGTGCTGGGCACACAGCAGGACAGAGGACTCCCTGGGGCGTGTGGAGCTGGCTGGGTAAGGACCTGGGGGGTGGACAGGAGGGCTGATGTGGAGGGACAGGTATGTGTGGGAGCTGCGTGTGCATGGCAGGAATGGAGCGGGAAAGGTGGTGGGGAGCAAGATTGGATGCAGCCGTGACTGCAGGGCTGATGTCTTAGTGGAATTGGTTTTCTTTTTCCTTCTATGGGCTGTGAACAGTCATCGAGGGCTTCTGAGCAGCAGTTTGGAGCTGTGATTTAGGCCTGGCTGTGTCTTTTGAATCCGCAAATAGAATCCCCATTGGTGGAAGAGGAGCGTGAGAAATAGGGGTTGTGGCTGTCTTTTCCAGCCCCAGAGCTGCATGCTGGGAGGGTTTCCTTGAAGGAAGCCCCTCTCCTAAACCCCAAGAGGCGGGTGCAGAGCAAACAGCGGTGGTTCTGGACTGTACATGCTTGGAGACAGACTGAGATCTGTGCTTTGGAAATATTTTTTACAGTTTCTAAATTAAAAAGTTGTATGTTCCCAGAGCGGAAAAGTTAGAAATGTGCTAATCGTTTCAAAAGAGTCCTGGTTCATTTTTTTTTTTAAATGGTAGTAGAAACCAAGATCTGGTGCTAAAATTTAGGTTGTTTTCAGTTTTTCTCTATTAATGTCACTAAAACATTCTCTTGATAAAATCTTTGCATCTTTCATTGGTTTTTATGTAGGCTTAAGTTCCTCGAAGTGGAATTCCTAGGCCATTTTTAACACACCGAGTGGGTGGATGACTCTTCAAGTTGTTTTCTAGATTGTTTCAGGAGGTGGAACTTCCACCAGAAGCATTTTAGAGGCCCGTTTCAGTGCAGCCATGCCCAACACTGGAAATTAATATAGACACATTTCTTTAATTCCAAAATGGAAAGTGATATCTTCTTGTTTCGATTACTAGTGAGGTTCAATGTGTCTTTCAAGTGTTCACTAGATATTTTTGGTGTGAATTTCTTCTTTTGTAAACTGTCAGTTTCTTTGCACATTTTTCTTTCTTTTTTTTTTTTTACGTAATAATTGTACATATTTATGAGGCAGAGCATGTTTTTTCAATACATATATATAATGTATAGTGATCAAATCAGGGCAATGGACATATCAGCACTCACTTTTTTTTAAATAGATTCTCCTTCTGTCACCTATGCTGGAATGCAATGGCACTATCTCGGCTCCCTCTCGGCTCACTGCAACCTCCACCTCCCGG
>NW_016107569.1:1538581-1614082 GCF_001604975.1 Cebus imitator | reverse complement strand
TTTTTTGAGACGAGTCTCACTCTGTTGCCCAGGCTGGAGTACAGTGGCGTAATCTTGGCTCACTGCACCTCCACCTCCTGCATTCAAGCAATTCTCCGGCCTCAGCCACCTGAGTAGCTGGGATTATAGGCGCATACCACCATGCCTGGCTAATTTTTCCATTTTTAGTAGAGACGGGGTTTCACCATGTTGGTCAGGCTGGTCTCGAACTCCTGACCTCGTGATCTGCCCACCTCAGCCTCCTAAAGTGCTGGGATTGCAGGCATGAACTACCACGCCCAGCCTTAAATGTATTTTTTTTTTTTAATGTGGTTAGTATTTTTCCTGTTTGCTTGTCTTTTAGTGTTTGTAATTCTTGATGTTCTGCAGTTTTACATGTTTATGTAGAGAAATCTATTTTTTCCTTTGTGATTTCTTAGGTGCTTATAAAGGTGTTCTTTTTTTTTTTTCTATCACAAACCAGTTAGGTAGATGTTCTAGGGTTTGTATATGTGTGTATTTTGTTTTATTTTCCTCTCTTTACATTTAATTGTTTGACTTGGAATTTAAAAAATTGGTAGGCTGGGCTCAGTGGTTCACACTTGTCATTCTAGTACTTTGGGAGCTAAGGTGTCAGGATTGCTTGAACCCAGGAGTTCGAGGTTGCAGGGGACTATGATTGTGCCACTGCCCTCCAGCCTGGGCATTAGAGCAAGACCCTATCTCAAAAAGAAAACATTGACAACAAAAAGAAAAATAGAAAATCTCAATAAAGTGTGGACTTTGGTTAATCATAATGTATCAATATTTGTTTTATTAATTGTGATAAATGTAAGATGTTAATAACATCAGCCTCCCGAGTAGCTGGGACTGCAGGAGCGCACCACCACACCTGGCTAATTTTTTGTAGAGATAGGGGCTGGTGTCAAACGCTTGGCTTCAAGTGGTTTTCCTGCCTCTGCCTCCCAAAGCAAGGGGATTACATACATGAGCCATGGCGCCCAGCCTTCCTTGGTTTTTCTTTGGTGCCCTTTTTCTGCTCCGGGATCCCATCCAGGATACATTAATTGTCGTGTCTCCTTCAGCAACTCAGGTTGTGAGTTTCTCAGGCTTACTTTCATTTCAATGACCTTGACAGTTTGGAGGAATACTGGTCAGCCATTTTCCCTCAATCATTATTTGTCTAAAGTTTTTCTCAAGTTAGACTGGGTAATGTTTTGGGGAGGAAGACCCAGTGTTAAAATACCGTTCTTATCATCTCATGTCAAGAGAACTCGCTGTCACTGTTGACGTCAAGCTTGATTACCTGACTCGGGTAGTATTTTTCAGATTTCTCTACCATGGACTTACTCTTTTTTCCCTTCTCTCTTTCCGTACTGTACTCTCTGGAAGAAAGTCACTGACTATGTGTAGCCCACATTTTAAAAGGGGGAGCTATGCTCCACATCCTTGGGGGTAGAGTATCTATGTGGGATTATTTGGAATTGTTCTGCATAAGAGTTGTCTCTGCTGCTCTATTTATTAATTAATTCAATCACTTATCTACGTCAGCATGGAATCATCACTAGCTATTTTATACTTTAAATTATGATCCTAAACCACTTTATTTCACTCCTCAAATGTTGCTGGCTGTGGTCATTGGGAGTTCATTCAGTTGGCTTCTGTGTCCCTTGGACACCCCCATTGTTGTGTATGTGGGTTTTTTTTTTTAAGCACATTCCTACTTTCTGGTGCTGGTAGAGGCTCCAGGTTCATCTTCTGTACTTCCTGCCTCAGTCCTTGAATTTGCTGTTTCCCTCCAAGGAGCCCTGGTTCCTGTGACTGGAAACCAGGATATCCGTGCTAAGTGTGTTTATTGGCACTGAGGTGCCATTACTTCTAAAACCTCCCTTAGCTGACAGGGCAAGGAGATGTATGTTGTATATATAACCTGTATATGTCCTTGTATCTATAAATGTTTTTATATGTAATTATCTGTGTCTGTATTAAGCTAAACATGAGTTCATGCTGATATCTCCAACTCTAATTTATATTAGATACAGGGTTAGATGTATAGGTAGATGAATATTCAAACCTCTTCCCGTTCCTTATCTGTAACCTCCACATACAACAGTGGCAAACCTGCCTCCTGCCATCCACCATCCCTTTCCTTTGCTGTTTAGTTCCAGTATACATTGACAGTAGCTTCAGACTTCTTGGGCAGGACCCCATGGGAAATAGCTTTATTAACTAGAATACAGTTTGCCTTTAATCTTACAGACTGCATTCATGTCCAAAGTTACTTATGCCAACAACTTCTTCAGCTGCTGCTTCTTTTTAAATTATTTATTTATTTTTATTTTTTGAGGTGGAGTGTCACTCTGTCACCCAGGCTAGAGTGCAGTAGCGCAATCTCGGCTCACTGGAACCTCTACCTCCTGCGTTTAAGGAATTCTCCTGCCTCAGCCTCCCCTGTGGCTGGGATTACAGGCATGTGCCACCATGCACAGTTAATTTTTGTATTTTTAGCAGAGATGGGGTTTTACCATGTTGGCCATGCTGGTCTTGAACTACTGACCTCAAATGATCATCCTGCCTCAGCCTCCCAAAGTCCTGGGATTACAGGCATGAGCCACCATGCCTGGCCTCCTCTTCTTCTTCTTTTTTTTTTTTTAAACTTTGAGACAGGGTCTGATTCTGTTGCCCAGGCTGGAGGGCAGTGGCACAATCATGGCTCACTGCAGACTCAACCTCCCAAAACTCTGGTGGTTCTCCCATTTTAGCCCCAGAGTAGCTGGGACCACAGGCACCTGTCACCACGCCCGGCTAATTTGTGTGTGTGTGTGTGTATTTGGTAGACACAGGGTCTTGCCATGTTGCCCAGGTTGGTCTTGAACTTCTGGGCTCAAGCGGTCCACCCACCTTGGCCTCCCAAAGTGCTGGGATTACAGACCTGAGCATCTTCTTTTTATTCCTATTCCTGCTTTGCAAAATCTTCTTGAGAACTTTTTCTTTAGATGACATATAGAAAAATTTGTCAACTTCCAAACAATTTTTTCTACTGTGACTTTTCTTGGAATTGTGTTAAATTTAATTTTGGGGAAGAGTTATCATTTTTAAAAAAGCCATCATTCTCATCCATCAGGCATGCCCTTCTGTTCACATTTATTTCTTTTAGTAAAGATCATAGTTTGTTGTTTTTTTTTTTGATAAAGATTCAGTTTTTTTAGGTTCCACCCATTTTTTTAAGATTATTTTAAAATATTTTGGTTTTTGTTACTATTTTGCCGAGAATTTTTTTTCCATTACATTTTTTACAAATGAGTATTGCTAGTATGTTGGAAAGCAATTCATTTCATATATTAATTTTCTTTCCAGCTTCTTTTACTGAAGTTGTTTTTTTTAAACTAGTTCTAATTTTTTTGGTAATGTCTTGAGTTTTCTAGGTTGACACACACAGCTTGTCCAAATTATAACACTGTTGCTTCTTTTCCAATCAAATATTTCACATATTTCAAGTGTCTTTTATTATTTATCAGCAAAAACTGTGAGAACCGTGCTAAATAATGGTGATGGCTGCACTTATCTTGTCTTCCTTTTTTTTCGAGACAGTCTCTGTCACCCAGGCTGGAATGCAGTGGCGCGATCTCAGCTCGCACAACCTCTGCCCCTCGGGCTCAAGCGATTCTCTTGCCTTAACCTCCCGAGTAGCTGGGACTGCAGGCGTGTGCCACCATGCCCAGCTAATTTTCGTATTAGGTTTCACCATTCGTAGAGACAAGGTTTCACCATGTTGGCCAGGCTGTTCTCAAACTCCTGACCTCAGGTGATCCACATGCCTCAGCCTCCCAGTGCTGGGATTGCAGGCGGGAGCCACCGCGCCCGGCCTTCTTGTCTTGCTTTTAATTGTACACCACTCATTGTATAATATTGATTCTTGGTTGGAGCTTTGCCGTTAAGTGAAAGAAGATGCTTTCATTCCCAATTTTACTAAAAGAAAATTAACTCAAAAAACAAGAAAAAGCAAAAACAAAACAAAAAATTCAAACAGACATGGGTGCTTAATTTTAGCAAGTGATTTTCTGCTTTATTGCAATGTTTATCAGATCATTTTGTTGACCTACTAATATGATGCATTAATTTTTTTTTTTGAGAGATGGAGTCTCACTCTCACCCAGGCTGGAGTGCAGTGGAGCTGTCTTGATTCACTGCAGCCTCCACCTCCTGGGTGCAAGTGATTCTCCTGTCTCAACTTCCCAAGTAGCTGGGACTATAGGCATGCTCCACCACCTCAGCTAATTTTTGTATTTCTTTTAGTAGAGAGGGGGTTTCACTAGATGTTGGCTAGGCTGGTCTTGAACTCCCGACCTCAGGTGATCTGCCCACCTTGGCCTCCCAAAGTACTGGGATTACAGCCGTGAGCCACCGTGCCCGGCCAATGTGTTAATTTTAAACTATTTTTGCGTTTCTTGCTTAAGTCTTCCTTGGTCATAGTGGATTTTTCTTTAACATGCACCTGGATGACAGTTTCCAGTATTTTGTTTAGGTGTTTTGCCTTCCATTTCATGTGTGTGATCTGTAAGTGGTATTTTTCCTTTGAATTTTTTCAAGTTTTACCATCGGGGTTTAAATAATCCACTCCCTTCAAGAATCGCAAAATTAATACATGCTTGTAAAGGGTTCTAATATTGCTCTCAAGGGGTGCAAACACTTAATATTCTGGTGTCCTCCCAGATCTTGTGTGCAGGTATGCGTATACATTCACTCGTGTACATAAACACACCTACTTAAAAAATTATAGTATGTAAAGCGTTTTACAACTTGCTTTCTTCCCCCCATATCATATGGCATGGATACCTCTTCCTGTCAGGAAACACAGATCCTCCCCATTTTTTTCAATGACTCCCTAAGAAGCCATCGGAGGAATTATCTTAATTTACCCACCCATCCCCCTACAGTGGAGAATAGGCTGCTTTCAGTTTCTTCACAATTAACACACATATATTTGCAAATGTATCTATAGAATAGATTCCCAGAAATAGAATTGTTTTATTAAGGCATAGGAGCATTTTCCACGTCAATAGACACCATCCAACTACCCTCAAACACCCTGTGCTATTTTGCGCCCAGGCCCACGGAAGATGAGACTGCATTTCCCCACACCCCTGCTGGGACATCACTCTGCCTTTTTTCCCCCATTTGTTTTTTGCTAGTTTGCTAGGTGGGAAATGGTGTCCTGTCTTAATCTGCATGTGTGGATTATTGGTGACCTTACAGTCTTCCTGAGTTTCTCCCTGGATGTCTCGGGCTCCTGATGCTCCATCATCTTTCTCAGGGGAAGAGGTGGCTTTTGCTGGGCCAGTCAGAGGTGAGGATGCCGGCGGGTAGAGCAGATGTGTGGGGGCCGCATACTCGCCTGGGAGCTGGAGTAGCTGGACTTTGGCTGCATGTTCCTGCTTGTGTGTGTACACGTGTAATTTTTATTGTCACCCTGAGTGACATTGCTATTTTTATTTATTGATTGATTTTTGAGATGGAATCTTGCTCTGTCCCTCAGGTTGGAGTGCAGTGGCATGGTCTCACCTCATTGCAACCTCCGCGTCCTAGGTTCAAGGGATCCTCCTGCCTCAGCCTGCCGAGTAGCTGGGATTACAGGCGCCCACGACCACACCCAGCTAATTTTTGTATTTTTAGTAGAGATGGGATTTCACCATGTTGGCCAGGCTGGTCATGAACTCCTGACCTCAGTGATCTGCCCAGCTCAGCCTCCCAAAGTGCTGGCATTACAGGCATGAGCCACCACACCTGGCTGTGACATTGCGATTAACCAGCCTCACCTCATGAAGTAGAAATGATCAGTCTTTGTTCTGAGAGGAAAACTCACTCTCTTAACCTGGCCCCAGGCATGTCTCTCCTTGGAGGTCTGGAGGTCTGAGCAGCCTGTGAGCTGTCAGCTGGACTAGGCACGTCCCTGTCATTCCGAGGGCGCCTGATGGTTGGCCAGGAGTGGCCTGGCTGGGTCAGATAACACCTTGTCAAAGGGCTTTCCAGGCGAGGATCTGTGCAGGGGAGGGGTACTAGAGAGAGATGGCCAGGGTCCTTGCAGGAGGAGGACCAGAGGGTGAGGAAGCCATGGATCTCAGGGCAGGAGGTCCTTGGAGGGGCAGAGGTGGGTGGGTGTGTCAGGTCAGCCTGTGCAGCCTGAGCTGGTCTGGTTCCCGTGGATCCTGATATGCCCATTAATTACTTACTCCATCTTCAATTCTCAAGGGGTCCCCGGGGACCAGGCAGGGTACTGGCTTGCCTGGCATCGGCAGTCCAGCCAGAAAAGCCCATGGCAAATAGCCAAGTTCCTAGGCATCTCATCACAGCTGTGGCTGCTCCCGCAATGACATTCCTGAGTGAGTGACATTGAGCTGAGTTGGAAAAAAGCTGGGTGGGTAGGGAAGAGTCAGAGCAGGACTGGGAGCAGCACTCCAGGCAGAGGGAACAGCAGAAGCAATGGCTGTGAGGTTGGCAGGAATATCTCCTTGATTGAACATTAGTGGGTGGAGCTGACAGGGACATGGAGGGCGGAGCTGGGCTCCACCACTGGGTGTTCAGGGAGAGGCCCTGGGGAGGAGACCCCAAGGAGAGTTGCTTTCTGGACTCCTGGACACTGAAGCGGAGGCAGAGAAAGGTTCTGGAGCTATTTTGGCTCTTTGGACAAAATCACCCGCCCAGTTGGCTCCTGTGCCATTGTGTCTGTCCCTCAAGGGTGCCTTCAAGGGAATCACTTTTGCCCAGACGGGTTTAGGGGCTGTCAGAATTCTAACAGGCTTGACATCACGTTTTCCAGCCCCTTCCCTTTACAGATGGGATAGCTGAGTCTTGGGGAGGGGAGGCGGTGTGACGATGGTGGTGGCTGAGTGCGGGACCTACCTGGGGTCACTGCAGCTGGAGGAGGAGGATGTGTGGACCCAGGGCTCACTCTAAAATTGCAGCCCCACTTGGAGAGAGAAGCAGGGGGCAAGACAGGTCCCAGAAAGAGGCCTTGCCCTGAGATATTTCTGAGACTGATTTCTGAGTGCCTGACTACAGTCTTGACCGTGTCCACTGGGACACATGAAGCTTGGCGAGGGGCTGGGCCGTTCCACCCGTGTGTGCTCCTCACGTGTTCGAGACAGTTTGTGGGGCTTGCCACACGCTCCACTTGCGCAGTTGGAAAAAACCCCGCCTGTGGAGTGGTGGTTCAGGCCTGACTGCTGGGGCTCACATGCTGGAGGGTGGCTTGCATGGAGCCAAGGTCACAGGTTTAATCATCACTGCAGCTGGCAGGCCTGCTCAGAGGGACTGCACGCCACATCTGCCCAGCTGTTTGGCAAGCGCCCACCCTCAGTCCTGAGCCTCCCTCCCTCTGCAGGCACGGGACAAGAGTCTGGGGAATGAGTTCTGAGTGTCTACAGCTTCACGGGTGGTTGCCAGCTTGGATCTCGGGTCAGAGTGACCTATATTGGAATCTCATTTCTGCTGCTTCCGAGTTGTAATTCCTCGGCCACTTTACCTCTGTGGGCCTCCATTTTCTCAGCTGTAAAATGGGGATAATAAATAATAGACCTCGTAGGTGGTTGTAAGGCTTTTATGAGCAAATGCACATCAAATGCTTAGAACAAAACCTGGTGCTTAGTAAACATCAAAACAATGGTAGCATCACCACCCTCCCCCTCGTCACCACCACCAGCATTGTTTTTGGAGGCAGTATAGCGAGTGGCAGAGGGAACAGGCATTGGAACGAAACATGTGTGGATTTGGACATTGTGCTAGGTTGAAAAATGTCCTTCCAAAATTCATGTCCTTCCTGGGACTGCATAATGAGACCCTATTTTCAAATAGGGTCATCTCAGATGTAATTCGCTAAGTCACAATGAGGTCATACTGCAGTAGTGTGGGCCCGTAATCCAATATGAATGACATCCTCATAAGAAGCAGAGCAGAGACACACACACCCAGAGAGAAAGGCGGCCCCGCGATGATGGAGGCGGAGATCAGAGGGAAGTGTCTACACCCGAGGGGCAGTCAGGGCTGCCGGCATAGCATGCGCCAAGAGAAGGACTCGGAGCTCATTCTTCCTCACAGCCTTCACAGCAGGCGCGGCAAGGCTGACCCCTCTAAAACTGACCCCTCAGTTTTAGCCTCTAGAACTGCAAGAGAAGAAATCTGTGTTGTGAAGCCAACCCCCCACCCCCCAGTTTGTGGTACTTGGTAACAGCAGCCCAGTAAGCTAGTATAGACATTAACTAGCATTTGCTAGCTGTTTGTCGCCAAGGGCGTTGCTTCTCTAAGTTGGCATCTTCAGTTGTAACAGGGAGACATTAACAGGACTGAGCTAAGCCTGTAAAATAAGAAGTGCTCAATGCACAGAAGCAGCTGTTACAACCACCACCACCACCATCATCAGTATCATCATCAATATCATCAATGTTGTCATCACCAACGTGATTGTCATCAGTATCATTTTCATTGTCATCAGCATCAACATCATCATCAGCAGCAGCAGCAATAGCATCAGCTTGGTGCCAGGAAGGACAGCGTGTTAGGACCTAAGGTGATTGGGACATTTTGTCCAGGGCCAGCCCTGCCTAGATAGGGTGAGACAGGGAGATAGAAAGGGACTCAGCTGACTCCTCTCATGGGTGAGCTCCCATGGGGACAAGCCAAATGTCCTGCCCTGTTCTGTCCTGGTGCCTCACTCTCCATCCTGCTGGAAGATGGGACTTGACATGCCACCCTTGCTGATAGCCCTCTGTCCCAGGGAAGCTTCCGGATGGTGATTGATAATGGTGCAGCAGTCCCGGGAATGACAAATGAAGCCATGAGCCAGCCTGAATTAATGATAAGAAGGCATCCATCTCTGTCTCACTGCCTGGAGCTGCAGGTTGGTGGGTGGCAGGTAGGCAGCGAGGAGGACGGATGGGGAGTACACCTCTGCATCCCCATCCCCTTCTTGGTATCTTGGAAGCTGGCCCTGCCCTGGGAATGATGGGAATGTTGGCGGGAGCTAGCTCCCAGGGCAGGTTTGGGGATTGTCTGTTCAGAGGTTGCACGGGAATTGTGTGCATGCGTGCATGCATGCGTGTGCATGTGTCTGAGTGCATGTGTGTGTGTGTGTGTGTGTGTGTGTGTCGTGTGCACTCTCCTGAGAATCTTCTTCGTTCATAGCTTGGGGCAGACTTTAACAAGCTCTTGCCTTCAGTCTTTGCTGGGGCCAGCTCTCTATCTCCAGAGGAATCACGGACACCTTTGCCGATCTGGTCAGTGCCCCCTGAGCGTGGCTAATCTCTCCACATGTCCAAGAAAACCACATTTAGTTTCCTGCCTTGTTTCGGATCTGTTTCTCTGGACGAGGGACTGCGGCGTTCTGTGGTGGGAGAGCCTGGAGCTCGGGTGGGCCCAGCGTTCAGCAGTATTTGTTGAGTGTTAATTGGATGCCCGGCTTTGTGTTGGGGGCAGAATGTAAAGATAAGTGAAACTTGGGTGCCGACCTGGAGATGCTCAAGCAGTGTGAGATTCATTGATAAGTTGATTAATTCACTCCTTTGAACAATATTTATTCAATATTTATTTACACTTACTGTGTGCCAGGCACTGAGCTCGGTGTGAGGCTTGCTGTAGGGAACATCAGAGACGGGGCCACTGCCCACATAATGTATCCAGTCAACTCTTGCCCCAGAACTTCCCTCTGACATGGAGGGGCTCTCTTCTCTCTGGGCCTCAGTTTCTGCATCTTTAAAAAGATGGGGGGGGGGTCTTCAGACCTCTTCCTCCTCAAAATTGTTGTTTTGTTTTGTTTTGTTTGTTTTGAGATAGAGTCTTGCTCTGTCGCCCAGACTGGAGTGCAGTGGTGCGATCTCGGCTCACTGCAACCTCTGCCTCCCGGGTTCAAGCGATTCTCCTGCCTCAGCCTTTGAGTAGTTGGGATTACAGGCATGTGCCACCATGCCCAGCTAATTTTTGTATTTTTAGTAGAGATGAGGTTTCACCGTGTTGGCCAGGCTGGTCTCGAACTCCTGACCTCTCAAGTCATCTGCCCACCTCAGCCTCCCAATGTGCTGGGATGACAGGAGCGAGCCACCGCGCCCTCGTCGTTGTTATGTTTGGCACATAGGTTGTGGTCAGACTGGCTTTTCTGAAGTTCATTCTTGCTAAACTGCAGACTACTTGGGGGTTCTGTGCTCTGGAAAAGAGGAAGGTGCTTCTGGGAGCCACATCCCTTAGCAAGGCCTGGGCCTCGCCACGCAGCAGTGTAGAATGATGTCCTCCACGCTGTAGAATGACATCCGTCCGAAGGTGTCTATGTCCTACTGCACAGAACCAGCAAATATGTGACCTGCCATGGTGAAAGGAACTTTGCAGGTTTGACAAGGTCCTGGATCTCGAGGCTTTCCTGGAGTATCCAGGTGGGCCCTTTATAATCACAGGGTCCTCACAGGAGGGAGGCAGGAAGCTCAGAGTCAGAGAGGGAGCTGTGAGGACAGAGGCACAGGAGAGACGCCCTGCTGCTGCTTTGAAGACGGAGGAAGGAGCCGTGATCCAAGGCCTCGGCAGCTGGAAAAGGCAGGGAAACCGGTCCTCCCCTAGAACCCCTGGAGGGAATACAGCCCTGCCGACCCTTGGATTGAGGACCGCTGACTTCCACAACTGTGTGTAGTCTTCAGGCACTAAGTTTGTAGTAATTTGTCACAGAAGCAATAGGAAACTGAGACAGAGGCCAACCTTAAAATCCTTTCCAGGGCTCTCTGGTTCAGGGGATCCTTCCCGGCTCCTGAAATGTCCCAGGAATTGCATTAACCACACAGGCCCTGCCACTCGGCATGTGCTGGCTGAGACCTTGGGGCATGAGGACGTCAGAGGAGGAGGTTGCTGGGTGGGGAGGCCTGGGCCTTGCTGAGTGATGGGGCTCCAGAAGCACCTTCCTCTCTTCCAGAGCACGGAATCCCCAAGAAGCCTGCAGGCAATGGACGGTCAGGCGTCAGGCAGTGAATCGGCAACCTCCCTGCCTCCAGCCACAGGGCTGCCTAGACTGTGGGTTTCTCAATCCAATAAAACTGCCTAAAAAAAAGAGCTTAAAAGAAAAAACAATAAACATAACATAGGTGGCAAACATTCTACTTACCAAAGTAAAACTGAAAAAAACATCAACTCCCTTGTATTATTATGAGCCTTTCATGAAAGAAAGAATAATCCCCTCTCCCTCCAGGCAGGACGTGCCTGGACCATGGTAAAGGGCAGCTCTCCCAACCGGACTGCACTTGCTTTCTGAGGACTCACCTTACCGGCTTCATTTTTTCCATGTTGCTTCAAACGGGGCCTGTGTCCGTCTAGCAGTGACCTGACATTGGGAGCCACAGAGTTAGGTGGTGATGACAGACTCTGATGGGAGGCTAGAGGGGGCCAGATTCAGAATGGGGCTCTGTGCTGGCAGCTTTGTGTGGCTTGCAGGCAATGGGTGGTCACTGGGGATTTTTGAGCAGGGGAGACGTGGGTTCCTCCAGCATGTGCAGGTTGGGAGGATCGGAGGTGGGACATCAGGGAGTGGGGAGGAGTTACAAGGTTACTGATTTTGCATCCAAAGTTTTTACAGATGCTGTTGCCATTGACCCAGCAATTCTACTTATGGCAATGTATCCTGAGAAAGCAATTGAGCTATGGATGAGAAGATGTTCTTTTTTTTTTTTTTGAGACGGATTTTGACTGTGTCGCCCAGGCTGGAGTGCAGTGGCACGATCTTGGCTCACTGCAACCTCCAACTCCTGGGTTCAATTGATTCTCCTGCCTCAGCCTCCTGAGTACCTGGGACTACAGGTGCCTGCCCCTATGCCTGGCTAATTTTTGTATTTTTAGTAGAGATGGGGTTTTGCTATGTCGGCCAGCCTGGTCTCGAACTCCTGACCTCAGGTGATCCCCACCTCCCCCCCCGCCCCCGCCTCAGCCTCCCAAAGTGCAGGGATTACAGGTGTGAGCCACTGTGCCTGCCTCGAAGATGTTTTTAATAACATTGTTCATTATAAAAATTGGTACCAAAACAATATGGGATTGGACAAGGCTGTTATTAGCATTTGTGCAAAGGAAATACTTTGTAGTTATTAAAATGATGTTTGAGTAACCTTCTGGAAATTTGCTCACATTTGTTCAGTGAAAAGAATTGGGTTAGAAATAGTATGTTATTTATACTTCGATAAAAATTCTGCTTAAAAATAGCATGCATTTTTGTAAGATGTATTTATACATTTAAATATATGAATATAAAATTTGAAGATTATATACAAAATGGAAATGATTATCTCTGGTTGGTAGAAATACAGGCAGTTTGCCGGGCACGATGGCTCACGCCTGTAATCCCAGCACTTTGGGAGGCCGAGGCGGGTGGATCATGAGGTTAGGAGATTGAGACCCTCCTGGCCAACATGGTGAAACCTCTTCTCAACTAAAAATATAAAACTTAGTTGGGTGTGGTTGCATGCACCTATAATCCCAGCTACTTGGGAGGCAGAGGCAGAAAAATGGCTTGGACTCAGGAGGTAGAGGTTGCAGTGAGCCGAGATCACACCACTGCAATCCAACCTGGTGACAGAGTGAGACACCATCTCAAAAAAAAATACAGGCAATTGTGCTTCTTCCCTTTTTTGTTTCGTTTTATTTTGCCTGCCAGGAATTTCTATGTCTAGTTCCCTAAGAACAATAGTTAAGAAGAGCTCTGTTCTTGAGGTTGCCCAGACCTGGGCTCATCCCAGTACTGCTGCTTATTGGACAAGTCACTGTCTCTGGGCTTCCATGTTCTCCTCTGTAAAAATGTGGGTAACACTCAGACCCCAGCACTTTGGGAGGCTGAGGCGGGGGGATCACATGAGGCCAGGAATTTGAGTCCAGTCTAGCCAACATGGCGAAACCTTGTCTCTACTAAAAATACAAAAAAATTAGCCAGGCATGGTGGTACATCTCTGTAATCCCAGCTACTTGGGAGACTGAGGCACGAGAATCGCTTGAGCCTGGGAAGTGGAGGTTGCAGTGAGCCAAGATCATGCCACTGTACTCCAGCCTGGGTGATGGAGTGAGACTCAGTCTCAAAAATAAATAAAGAAAGAAAGAAAGAAAGAAAGAAAGAAAGAAAGAAAGAAAGAAAGAAAGGCCAGGCACAGTGGCTCACGCCTCTAATCCCAACACTTTGGGAGGCCAAGTTAGGTGGATCACCTGAGGTCAGGAGTTTGAGACCAGCTTGGCCAACATGGTGAAACACCATCTCTACTAAAAATATAAAAATTAGCTGGATGTGGTGGCAGGTGCCTGTAAAATTAGCTACTCGGGAGGCTAAGGCAGGAGAATCGCCTGAACCTGGGAGGTGGAGGTTGCAGTGAGTCAAGATCATACCACTGCACTCGAGCCTGGTGACAGAGCAAGACTCCATCTCAAAAAACTTCAAAAAAAAAAAAATGACTTTTGGACCTACCGGGTGCTAGGAAGAATTCAGTGAGCTGATACACAGGAAGCATCTCAGCACATGGCCTGGCACTTACTAAGTAGCAACTGTCGTTATCATTCATGTCATGTTAATTTCTTTTTACAATGAACACATGATTACCTAACAATGAAATAACCAGCACTGAGTGAAATGATTGCTCTTCTTAGAGTAGAATTCTAGGACCTCATATCAAAGCAGGACTGTCTTTGCACCTATGAGCACACCCGCTGGAGCCTGGCCGAGCGCACTCTCACGTCAGCAGTGCCGCTTCCCATTGGCTGAGCCCTTCCCATGCCAAGCCAGGGGTTTAGCTACCTGGCTTCACTGAATTCTCACGGTGATAATTCTTGGTGAGGAGAAATGGTGGTGCTACATGTCTCATTCTACAGATGAAGAAACCGAGGCTTGGGGCAGTGAAGTGAGCTCTGCCCCAGAGGCCCCGTAGCCCAAAAAGGACAAAGGAAGGATTCCAGTCAGATCTGGGTGAGCTCCAAGGCTGAGGACTGAGCTGCTGCGTCGGGCTAAATTTGTTACTGTGGAGTTCAGAGGAAAGGACGTGTGGGGATGGCCAGGGCAGGCGAGGAAGGGCAGTGTGGGATGCCACGGATAAACACAGAGCCGAGGGGCAGGGGCCCCGGGGGAAGCTGGTGGCGGCTCATCCTTGATCATGGTGGGGAATGCCGGATGATTCCGCAGGCTTTCTTTTCTAAGAAGGAAATACTGAGGTCCACCAACTGGTTGCCGAGAATGGTAGTTTCTTTAGGGCAACTGAGATTTAGAACTCCTGAACTAAAAATAGTTCGTTATTAGAGCTCACCAAGGCTGGGCACAGTGGCTAATGCCTGTAATCCCAGCACTTTGGGAGGCTGAGGATCAGAGGGGCCTGACCACTTGAGGTCAGGAGTTGGTCAGCCTGGCCAACATGGCGAAACCCCGTCTCTACTAAAAATCCAAAAATTAGATGGTGTGGTGGCACATGCCTGTGGTCCCAGCTACTTGGGAGGCTGAGGCAGGAGAATTGCTTGAACCCAGGAGGTGGAGGTTGCAGTGAGTTGAGATTGTGCCACTACATTCCAGCCTGGGCAACAGAGTGGAACTCTGTCTCAAAAAGTAAAGTAAAATGAAAATACATAGAGTTCACTGAGCACTCAGATATTTTTCTAAGGAACTTGATGTCCGACCAACCCTGCACAATCCCCACTGTGTGCTTATCTGCAAGGCCCCGGCTCGGCGTCCAGCACTGGTAGTGTTGTCTTGTGTTGGCATGGATCTCCATTACTATTTTTTTTTAAAAAAACATACTTTTTATTAGTGAACAGTTGTTCAAATATATACAACATAAATAGAAGAGAATAATGAACCTCCATGTACCCATCACTCAGCATTACCAAATATTCAACAGCCCCATCATTCCCGTCTCGTCCGTACCTCCTCCCACCCCCGACCCCCACTCAGTGACGATCATTTGTTCTAGCGCTTTGCTTATGAGGTAAATTTACATACATTGAAATGCTCCAATCTTAGCTGCGCACTCTTGACAAATGATACACCAAGGAACTCACACTCCTTTCACAATGTATAGACTGTTTCTGTCTCAGATGCTTCCTTCCAAGTCAGGCTCCTCAGGCAACCTCTGTTCTGGTTTTCCTCACCTTAGATTGATTTTGACTGTTCCAGAACTTCCTATAATGGAGCCATCCCGTATGTGCCGTTTCGCATCTAGCTTCCCTCGTGTGAGAAGCGCCCCTGTTGTTGCTTGTATCGGTGGTTGTCCTGCCTTCCTGCTGAGTCCCACCTGGTTCTGCGATTTTACCTGTGTGTCTATCTCTCCACCGGATGATGGACATCTGGCTTGTGTCCAGTGTTGGCCTATTATGAATCCAGCTGCCATGAACCTTTGAGTACAAGCCTTTGTGTGAACATACGTTTTCATTTCTCCTGGGGACATACCTAGGCTTGGAATGGCTGGATCCCATGGGAGGTGCCTATGTAATGTTTTAGAAACTTCCATTGTCTTCCAAAGCGGTTAAACCATTGTGCGTTCCCACCAGCAGTGAATGAAAGTTCCAGTTGCTCCATGTCCTTGCCAACCTCGAGCGCAGTCAATCTTTGTCATTTTTATTGCTGCTCTTTTTAAAATGAGCTCATACATAGATGGGGTTGCTGGAAGGTTTTCTCTTGTTGAGCAGCTGGTGTTGGAGAGTTGCTGTGTATCCCAGAATGGATTGTTTGTTTGCTCCTCGTTTGTCTTCCCGGAATTCCTTCCCCACTGAGTGGCAGCGGGTGGATGGTGGAGGCGGGGGCTCTTAGGGGAGCCTTGGTCACTAAAGGTTGGGAGCTGCTGTCCGGATGGAGAGGCTGGGGCTTGCCCTCCGCCTCACCTCTGCTTCCCTGGAGCTCAGGCCCTGCTTTGGCGCCAGGCATGGGGCAGAGTGGTCTGACCTCATTTTCTGGTCTGCTCCTGTAGCTCCGAGAGCTGCTCCCTGATCGCTCCCTGTCTCATGTGCCAGCCTCTGCTCCTCTGAGCATCCGTCCTGTGTCACTGACAAACCAGCCCACCGGGCTTCCCTCTCTCTTCTCCACAGATATTGGCCCAGTGACCCTCACGGCAGACCCCGCGGTGTTTCAGAGGGAGCTGAGAGAACTCTTTGTGCAGGTGGGCAGCCCTACCCAGCCCCTGACCCTCCGTCCTACTCTTCCCAGCCTGTGCCCCACCGAGAGGGTTTGGGGAGGAAGCTTCGAGTGCTTGTCTCTTGCCCAGCCTCCACCTCACCCTCTTCCTAGGCGAATGTGTAGCTTCCTGAGGCATCTGTTAGCTGCTTCCGTGGCCCCTCCCTCCTTGCCCACTCAGAGTACTCAGCACAGTGCTGGCCTTATTGGTGCAGTGACTCCCTTCCATGCCAGATTCCGTGGGGGTGGGCCCGTGTCAATCTTGCATGGATGAATGAATGAATGAATGATGCTGCTTGTCTACAGTTAAAGCAGGTTGGATGTTATATTGTGTCCCCAGGAAGGAAGGGACTGGGTGGGCGGGAGGTGACAGTTCAAGATGACTCCCAACGCCCAATGGTTTTGGAGGTGTCCCTGCGTGGGTCCCATCTGGAGGAGGCAGGTGGCAGCTGCTGACATGCTCCTGCCCTCCAGGGAGGTGGTGACTGCCCCGAGATGAGTGTGGGGGCCATTAAGGCGGCTGTGGAGGTCGCCAACCCCGGCTCCTTCATCTACGTCTTCTCGGACGCCCGCGCCAAAGACTATCACAAGAAGGAAGAGCTGCTGCGGCTCCTGCAGCTCAAACAATCACAGGTGGGTGAGCCGGCTGTGGGGGCTCGAGTGGGGCCCCCAGGGGGTCCCGAGGAATGTGGGGTCTCTCACGCAGCAGTCCTGAGCTGCCACCGGGAGGGTAGAGCTGGGCACTTCTCTTCCATAGCCTTGGGTCTGCCTCTGCCATCCATGGCCAGAGCCTCGGAACCAAGCCGGCCCAGGAGGTCTGTGCTCTCACGCTCTAGGCCCTGGCCGGGGCTCACACTTCCCTGGTGCAGGTTGTTGCAGATGAAGACCTGCACCACCCTACTCCTTTCACCCCCATCAAAGTCCAGCAACCTGTCTTCCTCCTGGTGTCACCTCTGCTCCTGGTCTCTGCCGATCCTGTCCCCTTTGCCATTGTCCCAGGGCTTGGAAGATGTGTCTGATCCCTTGCTTCTGGCTTTGGGAGTGAGGGCTGGGAGAGGGGACGTGCTGGAGGAAGGGAGGAGGGCCATCCTTGGGCAAGATGCAGAGGGCCCGGACTGCTTCTCTGCTTCTGCGTCTAGAACTGGCTTGGGTTCTTCAAGGTTCTTCAACTCTGCAGCCTCCAGGGGCCACTGTGAGATGAGTTGACTTCCACGCCCTTCTTTGTTGTTGATTTAGTAACAGTTCCCAATATGGAGCACCTACAGTTTTCCTGGCCCTGCGCTGAGCACTTGCCCTGCGTCAGTTCCTGATCCCCATGAGATGGACACTTCTGTTGTCCCTTCTATTAATGTGTCATGTGTCATTCTATACATGTGCCAGAGAGAGGAAAGGGCTCACTCCAGGTCACTCCACCCCGGTTGGGCTCTGCTGCTCATCCCTGAAGCAGCTGGCCAGGGAAGTCGAGAGCAGGCTGCCTGTCCATCTTCCAGGTGGTCTTTGTGCTGACCGGGGACTGTGGCGACCGCACCCATCCTGGCTACCTGGCCTACGAGGAGATCGCTGCCACCAGCTCTGGGCAGGTGTTCCACCTGGACAAGCAACAGGTAACAGAGGTGAGTACTGGGAGGGGCACCGTCCCAGAGCCTGTCACTCGGGCACGGTGAGGACCTTGGCCATCCCTGTGGCTCCAGGAGGTTGAATGGCAGTCAGCCACCCACAGATGCAGGGATATGGAATTAGCTGAGCAGCTCTGGGTGCACGCCTGTGACAGACACGGGAAGCAGGCACTACCCTATCTCTCCAGACACTTCCACCGACCCCAAAGGCAGGTGCTTCTATGTTTCTGGGCAAAATTTTGCAGGTAAAGAGGGTGAGGCCTGACGCAGCCCCTTGGGATGGCCTGGGTTCAGCAGGCAGTCCAGGCTGACAAGGTGTCCTAGAAGAGTGTGGCGGAAGTGTGGGTATGGGGCATCTTCTCCCCAGAGTCAGGGATCCTGGGTTGGGTGGAGGAGCATAGGAGCTCTCAGGTTCAGGCAGTGGTGCTGGGCACTTGGCAGGGAGGGCCTGGCTTGCTGTGTGGCCTGCAGTGCCGGGATCTGGGTTCACTCAGAGCCCAGTGCTTCCGAGGTACCTGCCACCTAGCCTTGCTCCTGGACAGGGGTGTGTCCTTCCTCCCCTCAGGGACCCCTGGTATCACCCTGTTCAGGGTTGTCCCTGCTTTCCCTCCACCCCACAATACCATCCCCTCCCGGGGATGCACTGGGTCCTTCCAGGGGCCAGCTGGGAAATGATGAACAACCCTCCCTCTGGAAAGGACAAGCACGCCCATTTCCATGGTGTAAATACTACCACCTTGGCTGATTCCAAGTCCGAGTTGGGAAGTGGCAGCGCCACTGAGCCTACACAAGTGGCTTTCCTGAGCTTACACTTGTGGCTCCCACACAGGCACATCTCACCACCACGTCCCTCCCGCTTGTCCCCTGGAGAATGTCCAGCCCCTTATCTGGCCCCTCTGCCTTTCTAGTCCCCCTGTTCTCCCCTTGCCCAAACTTGCTGCCCTGCTGGTTGTCTGTTGTCTCTCCGGTGTCCCACACTCCTGCCCGCCGGGGGCCTTTGCTGGTGTGACCTGTTCTTCCAGCTCCTTCTCCGCTGACTCCTCACCTTCCCAGTTCTGGCTAAGAGCACCTCCTCACAGAGACCCTCCTTGATTTCCTCTCAAGATTAAGTCTCCTTCCATGCCCCTCCCAGCTCCCTGTGCTGCTTTGCATAATTGTAACTTTATAACTGTGCAGTTATTAAATGTCACTAGGCCATGAAGTCTCCAGGGGCTGGGTTGTGAGTCCCGATGTCCACAGCCTCCCCAGCACTTCATGTTTCCCAGCTCAGAGCAGGTCCTGGGTAAATACCTGGCGAACGGAAGGGGTCCCTCGTACCCAAGTCCCTGGTAAGAGGAAGGAGAGAGAGGCAGGGTGTCTGAGGCTGGCCGTGGCCTCCAGCCAGTTCTGCTGTGTTGCCTCTGGGAGGAGGTTTTCTGTGTACATATTTATGAGCTGTGGAAAGCTATCTCTAGGGCCGTGTTTAGATTAGTGTGCCTTCACTCCCTGTTGACAGATGGTGTTTATGGTTCTCTGCGACACTTTAGGCTTCATTTCTTGGCATGTCAGCCTACACTGTCACCGAGTCACCCAAGTGAGGGTGGCAGGCATTTCAGAGTGGAGGGATGGCTTGGTTCTTGCTTTTGGGGAGAACTATCTGGGCAATTACGTGGGTTCCTGTCAGACAAATTAGACACAGGGCAACTGAGCAGGTTGCTGGGGGCCACTCGCCCAGGTGTGAGGCTGGGAACCTGGGCGAGGCCACTACTCCCAGCTGTGGGTCCAGCTTTCTGCTGTGAGAGTCTGGCCGGACAACACGTGTCTGACTGGGTAGGACCACCAGTGGCCAGAATTGGCTGCCTCTGGGTAGGGGCCTGGATCCCTCTCCTTCCTAGACACAGAGCTCTGTCATTCTTTAGCTTAATGCCTTGGACCTAGCCCCTTCCAGATGTTCCCAGACATTTGGCAAGCCTGGGAAGGTGGCTGGGCAGCCAGAGCTGTGGTCACCCTCCCAGGAGAGATGAATGGGGCCTTCGCACTAGCCAAGGGGCCTCCAGCTGGGAGAACTCCCCAGAAGTTGCAAAAGGCTCCACACTGTGCGTGTGTAGTTAATCCGTTTACCTCTCCAAGCGCATCCATGCAGCCTGAGGGGCATCACGCACTCTCTTCCCCCGTTTACCGAGCTCCTGCGTTGTGCCGGGCGCAGCTCTGAGTGCTGGTGTGGAGGTGGCCAGCAGTCACAGCGAGGGCTTACGCTTTGGAGCATTTTGGGTTTTTTGGTTGTGAAGTTGGCCTCACTGATACCTGGGTCACCCTTTGGGGTTCCAGGGTAACTAAAGGAAGGTGAGGATCTCTCCCTGGCAGGGGAAATTGGGAGCTTTTACAACCCTCAGACAGGGGGCCATGTCAGAGGCAGGCAGCCTTGAACCTGCCCCACTGGTGTGCATTTTTGATTAAGACTTAGACAGGTCCCAGAACCTGCTGTACCTCCCCCAAGTTCCCCAGCAGACACACAGCTCAGCTCACTGTCACCAGCCCCGACAGTGGTGGGGTTGGGGAAGCAGAGCTGGGCAAACCTGACTGTCCTGCAGCTGCCTGAGAAGGCCCCTCTGTCTTTTTTTTCGGGAGGACATTGGGCCCCTTGCTCTCCTCTGCTTCCCCCATCCCACAACTCACAACACAGGTTCCAGCACGGCCGGTTCTGGGGACTGGGAGTCTTCCCGTGTTCAGCACCAGCAGGCACAAAGGGTGAATTACCCAGGTTCTGCACATCTGCTAGGAGAATGGTGTCCTTCTGAGACAGTGAGGGCAGGCGGAAGAGGGGGGTGAAGGAGAGTGGCTGGGGGAGCTTCTGACCAGGTGGCTCTGATTAGTAGGTCAGCAGGGGCCCAGAGATAACTTCATCCTGGACCCCTCCCAGGGGCAGGCGGTGAAGGCTTAGACTCCAGGGTACATAGCTGGCAAATGGATGGGGTCTCTTGCACCCAAGTCCCTCTGCCCTTGTGGCAGATGCGTGGCTTCAGACCTCGCAGCTCTGCCACGTACCTGCAGTGTGACTGACCTCCAGCGTCATCCTCCGCCTCTCTGGGCTGATCTTTCTTCTTGTGTGCAGTTGGGTTAATGAGAGCCCCTGGCTGGTGAGATGGTAGTGAGGGTGAGAGGAAGCTGTGCATGGGAAGCCCTTGGTAAGAGTTTATGATGGCTAAATGCCATCCCACCCCCCGTGCTTCAGTGTGAAGCCCACAATATGCCTCTCAGTGCCATCAACGCCCCCTGAAGAGTAGGAGCTCTCTCTGGAAAAGATTCTCTGAAAGGGAGAAGCTGGGGCGAGTACCCAGGGTGCCCTGCTGGCAAGGGGCAAAACCCCCAGTCTAGGGTGCTCTCTCCATCACTTCATGGTGAGCCTCCTGGCACAGGGCCTGGGACCCACAGCCTCATCCTCTGTGTTCTCATCTGTGGCTCGAGGACCCATCTGTCCTCCCCACCCCGCTTTCCTTCCCTGCTTCCTCAGCCGCCCTGGCTGTCAAGTGTTCTGGGAGGAGCCTCAGGGATGATTTATCTGCCACAAAGCGCCGAGCAGCAGCCATCTGGCTGTGGGAGCAGTGCCAGACTTCTTGTTCCTTCCCCGTCGGTGACAGAGATGAGCACTAGTACATCGCAGGCTCCCGGGCCCCCCGGCCCCTCTAACATCTGGAAACCATTGCCTGCGCCAGATAAACACTGAGCTGGCTTAGTGAAGGCTCTCTGCTCCCAAGGCTCCCCAGATTCCATGCTGGAGCCCTGGGGGCGCTACAGGTCTATAAGGCCAAGCCTTCAGGCCTGGCCCTAAGGGGGTCTGGTCCTGCTATGGGCAAGAGGGTCAGCCCCCCAACTCCCAAGTGGGGATGTGCTTACAGGGCAGGCCATCCTGTGGGTCCCTGGCTTTCTGCCTGGTGTCCCAGCCCTCTCTGTGGTTCAGTAGCCTGGATTGTGGGGCGTCCTCCCTCCGTCAGAACATCCTAGAACAAGCTTGTAGCAGCAGTTGCAACACAGTAGCGAGTGTGACTCCTCTGGGCTCTTGTTGACTGGTTCTTTGCTCAGTGATGATTCCCTCCTGACCCCCTGACAAGGCCTGGCCCGGGGGAAGGGGACGGTGGTCACGGACCTGCTTCTTTGCTGTTGGGGGAGTTGCCTCACACGTTGGCCAGCTTCTGTGGGCCTCTCCAGCTGGGAGACCTTGGCCACTGCTCCCTTCTGTCCACCCCCACATGGAAGAAGAACCTTGTCCTCATTCCTTGGCTAAGACAGGTGGGACCTTTTCAAGAGACATATTAGAAAGCTAGGCAAGACAGAACAATGAAGTAGCTCCAATTATAAAAACAGATATGTTTTCAGAATACGGAATTCTTATCATGTGATAGTTGAAATCTAGCCGGTAAACTACACACCTATCTTCTAGCTCAATCTGAAAAAAAAAAATGCTCATTTTCTAATTCTTTTGATTCCTTTCCCTTTTGTAAAAGATCACATAGTAAGCAGAGCTGAAGGACTATGATTTAGAGCAAGAAAGACCAGTAAGTAGCATGCAAGACACCACTTTCAAAACCCATATTCGTGGCAGGCATTAGTCAATCACAGAACTTTTTCTACCTGGGGCTGAATGTGGTTTTGCCTTTCTTCTTTAGACAGCTTTCCAGGAAGCATTTCCAGTAGACTGGAATTGGCAAGCAACAGCTTGTTGCTGTGATTGTTCAGGTGGATATTAAAGTCACAGAATACTTGGTGGTTTTTGTTGTTGTTGCTGAGATGGAGTATTGCTCTTGTCACCCAGGCTGGAATGCAGTGGCACAATCTTGGCTCACTGCAAACTCTGCCTCCTGGGTTCAAGTGATTCTCCTGCCTTAGCCTCCCGAGTAGCTGGGATTAGAGGTGCCCGCCACCATGCCCAGCTAATTTCTGCGTTTTTAGTAGAGACGGGATTTCACCATGTTGGCCAGGCTGGTCTCAAACTCCTGATCTCAGGTAATCTGCCTGCCTCGGCCTCCCAAAGTGCTGGATTACAGGCATGAGCCACTGTGCCTGACTGCATACTTATTGTTTTTAAATGACTTTTACTTCAATAAAAAAATTACTATGAAGAAATTCCAAGATACAGAAAAGTAAAAAGAACACACTTACCAACTATATTCAACAATTGTTAACATTTCTGCTCAACTTGTTCTATCTGTCTCTCTATACTTTTTGCTGAACTGTGACACCTTATCCATAATTAATTCAGCATGGATTTCTGAAAAACAGATACTCTTCAACAGAACCCACAATATCATCTAATAACATTAATAATAGTTTCCTGGTGTCATCCAATGCATAGCCCGTGTTCGAATTTCCCTGTCTTCAAACTGTCTTTGATCGCGGTTTTTGTCAAATCAGGATTTAATCAAAGGCTGTGCACGTCCCTTGGTTGTTACATCTATTAAGTCCTCTTCAGCCTGGAGCCATCAGCTCTGTTTTTATGACATTAAGCTGTTGAAGAGGCATGGATTGGAACCCTCTCGCATGTTCTGGATTCTTCTGATTATTTCCTCGTGGTGTCATTCACTTTTGGTTTTTCTTTTTTGAGATGGAGTTTCGCTCTTGTTGCCCAAACTGGAGTGCAATGGCACGATCTCAGCTCACTGCAACCTCTGCCTCCCGGGTTCAAGCAGTTCTCCTCTTTCAGCCTCCCCAGTAGCTGGGATTACAGGCATGTGTCACCATGCCCGGCTAATTTTGTATTTTTGGTAGGGATGGAGTTTCTCCATGTCGGTCAGGCTGGCCTCAAACTCCTGACCTCAGGTGATCCACCCACCTCGGCCTCCCAAAGTTCCGGGATTACAGGTGTGAGCCATTGTGCCCGGCCAACTCTTTTTTTTAAATCCCCTGTGTTTTCCCCAAACTGGGTGAGTCCAAAGGCCTGATTCAATGAAGGCTGACCTTTTTGGCGGGAGTGTTTCCTAGCTGGTGCCGCGTGTGTCTTCTGTTGCATCACACCAGGAGGCAAATCATATCTGAGCATCTGCTATTGCTGATGATAAGTTTGATGACTGGGTTAGGGTGGCGACAGCCAGCTCTCGGCATGGTCGGGCGTGCTTTTGCCTTTATGACTCAAGTGGCCTGTAGGGTCATGTTCTGGCTCTATGCAGACATCCAGCTCCTATCAACCTTTCATCTAATAGTTTTAGCATACACTGAGGACTCTTTCCTGAAATGATGATTTCACTGGGCGCTGCAAAATGGTGCTTTCCTAACTGTAGCATTCCTCCCACATCTATGAGTGGGCATTCTTCCAAGAAAAAGACCTTTTATGCATCAAAAGTGATGGATGGTTTGGTTTCTCTGAAGTACGATTTCTATTGAAAAGGCATGGAATCACACTTAGTTCTTTCTCTTCAATTAAGGAGTCACTTCAGTAGTGGCAGAGGAGGTTTTACTGTTTGGAATTTTGCTTTCTCTTTTCTGAGTACTGTTATGTGCACGTGGATTATGTCATTCAATGTGTTTCTTTTTTTTTTTTTTTTTGAGACGGAGTTTCACTCTTGGTACCCAGGCTGGAGTGCAATGGCGCGATCTTGGCTCACCGCAACCTCCGCCTCCTGGGTTCAGGCAATTCTCCTGCCTCAGCCTCCTGAGTAGCTGGGATTACAGGCACGTGCCACCATGCCCAGCTAATTTTTTATAGTTTTAGTAGAGACAGGGTTTCACCATGTTGACCAGGATGGTCTCGATCTCTTGACCTCGTGATCCACCCGCCTCGGCCTCCCAAAGTGCTGGGATTACAGGCTTGAGCCACCGCGCCCGGCCTCAATGTGTTTCAATTGAGTACAGTTATTAGTCTTTTTTGGGCTGGTTCCTGTGTCCTTTTGATATGTCCCTATTTGTCTTTGAGCATTTCTTTGTTTTATGGAAAAACCCATTGTCCCAGGCTTACCTTATAAATTGCCTGCCCCAGGCCTGGAATTAGCCATTTCTCCAAGGAACCCTAGTGGGGAATAGTGTTCAGAAACCAAGATCTGGGGACTGGTGGTGATCATTGATAGTGAGATTTTTGGCCATCATTGCTTCTGGATCAGTCGCTCTGTCTGTCTGTCTGTCTGTCTGTCTACCTACCCACCCACCCACCTAGCATTCTATCATCTGTCTCTATCTGGAGAGCTTAAACTGATATTTCCAATTCAAATTCCGTATTGTGGGTCTTTTACTTAGCTCATCTGATTTTATACTTGCAGCTCTCTCTTACATTTGTTTATAAGGAAAAAATCTTGATTCAGAAAATATTAACATCTTTACTTATTTGCTTTATCCAACAAGATACATAAAATGGTTTCAAAATCACAGTGCTGACAGTTCTTCCGACTTAAATCTACTAACTAAAGTCTTTTGTTTTGTGTGTGTGTGTGTGTGTGTGTGTGTGTGTGTGGTTTTTTTCCTGCAGTTCTTTTTATCCTTCTACTGAGAAAGGGTAGTCGAGCCAGTGGGTTCAGAATTCACTTTGAGTCGTTCTTTTCTCTGTGGTTATGGTACCAACTTTATGGTTGAGCTCATTTTGTTTCAGTTTTGGGTTTGCACAGGATGGATTCTCTTTGAGATAACTTGGCTTGGAGAGAGAAGGTCCAGACTTGAGGGCCCCCTTCCTCTCTGTCTTTCCTGGTTTCCTTGCTGGTACCTAGGTGACTTGGCTATTGCAAAGCAGGAGGCATGAGCTGGGTAGAGGAGGGGCATGGAGTGAGGTGCCTGAGAGCCAGTCTGGTGGCTTGAGGCCAGTCTGATGGCTCTGCCTGGGAGACACATGTCCTGCTGAACTCACACAGCTAGAAGATGCCTCCTGAGTACCCATCCTGTGCCTGGCAACAAGCTCAGGGCTGAGACACACATGGGCACAGCCAACGGTCTCTGCCTCCACAGAGCTCCCAGGCCAGTAGGGATGAGAAGCCCAAATGCAGTAAGTGTGAATGAATTGAGTGCAGATTTCTGCAAAATAGTACGTACCAGAGAACAGAACCTTTTCAGGATTAAAGAAGCCTCTTCAAGCAGAGAGGTGAAGAATAGCCAGAAGACGGTCGATGAGGGGGCAGGGCGTTCCTGCAAAGAGTACAGCACGTGTGGGTGGGGGCTGCCTGTGGGAGGGGTGGGGTCCAGCATAGCAGGCAGTGGGAGGCAGTGGCACAGTGACCTTGGGTCAGCTGAGGTGCCCAGGACCATAGAACGTAGGGGCTTGAAGGCCTTGGTCAGGATTTGGAGAAACTAAATAAGTTTGTGTTCAGTTTGTGGTAGAGGAAGTATCTTTGAGGGAGTTTGGGGACCTCCTAAAATCATACCCTAAATGTGTACCTAACAGGTAGGATGGTGTCCCAGGCAGAGGGTCCTTACCTTTTAGCTGATTCTCAGTGGGATTTGTCCAAAAGATGTAAGATTTTAGCATGAATAAGCAATTACAGAATCCAAGGATTTAGGATTTCTCAGCATCGTGAAAATCCATCCAGCAATTCCTCGCCTCTGTGGATTGCGAAGAGACCTGAAGGCTGTGCAGCCCAGCCTCTCGGTCCTGCCTGGGGAACGTGGCGTGCTGGTGGGAGCACAGGTGGAGGCCCCTGGGATGGTCAGTCATGAACTACATGGGTCTGGGGGAGTTTCCAGGTCTCCAGGGTTTATTGTGTGTACGAGGCACCAAGAGGGCTTCCTGGAAGAAGTGTGGGTGCTGTGGAAGTAGGCCGGGTGGAGAAGTGGAGAAGAGTCTTCCCAGCAGAGGGCCATGGCCTTGCTCCTTCCCTCTGAGCTGAGTCCTCTGAGTGCTTCCACTCAGGCTTTACAGCTCAGAGCCCATAGAAGCCAAGAGGGTCACAATGTGTGAATCGGGCCTGGTGTTGGACATGGGGCATGGGGTGGCCTTGGGCAGCCTGAAAAGTCTGTATGCTGCCTAAAATCCATGGGAGGGGGAAGACATTGTGGGCACCTGCTGGCATCAGCTTCTCATACTTACCTCCAGGTACTGAAGTGGGTGGAGTCAGCCATCCAGGCCTCCAAGGTACACCTGCTGTCCACGGACCACGAGGAGGAGGGGGATCACACATGGAGACTCCCCTTTGACCCCAGCCTGAAGGAAGTCACCATCTCGTTGAGCGGGCCGGGGCCTGAGATTGAAGTCCAGGATCCACTGGGTATGGACCACCTCGGGGTTGGCCTTCTCTTTGGCCCCAGGACTGAGCTGGAAGCCCAGGATGGGAGAAAGAAACAGACCAAGGGTGGCAGGGCTTCAGACATGAGGCTTCAGGAATAAGGAAATGTGGGGGCGGAGGGCACAAAGTGGAGAGAGGGTGCCCGTGGTGCGCGAGGAAGCAGGAGTAATTAAAGTAATGGTGGTTCCTGGATCACGAGGCTCTCCTAGAGCCTTTTCCATGGTACCCAGTGGATTCTCATGGTGGTAGGAACTTGTAACACATCATACAGATGGGAAGCTGGGGCTCCCGGAGCTGAGTACTCATCAGGGTTAACAGAGGCAGGGGCAGTGTGATTCGGATGAGGTCACCTGGCCGCATGGCGCTCTGAAGATGTCATGAGTGCCCAGATCTAGAGGTCAGGTGCACAGCCTGCCCCAGGAATCCCTGAGGGTGGGGCGTGGAGCAAGGCGGTGGCTGAGGACCGCCAAGACCTTTGTCAGTTCCGAGAAGACTGAGGCTAGTGTTTGGGGCACTGTGGATTCCTGGAGACAGGCGGGGCTCCTGCCACCCTCAGGAAAGGGACTGAGCTAGCCCTTGGGGCTTCCACAGGGAGGATCCTGAAGGAGGACGAGGGCCTCAACGTGCTCCTCAACATCCCTGACTCGGCCAAGGTCGTAGCGTTTAAGCCTGAGCATCCTGGGCTGTGGTCCATCAAGGTAAGGCACTGACTTGCAGGAGAAGGTGGACCAGCTTCACTGGACTGGAACCATCTTCCTTCTGCTTGCCCTGGGGAGCCTGGGGCCTTAGGAAGCGGATGGCTAGAGTGTGGGTGGTGATGTGGTCATATCAATAGAAGTAAAGGGTCAAGGACCAAGGAAGGGCATTCTGCCTTGTACCAGTGAGAAGAGGTAGAGTGGTTTGGGGTTAGTTTGGGAACATCTAAGAAGGACTTGGAGAAATGACTTCAGGCTTCAGAGGTGCCTGACCAAGCTGTGAAGAATGTGTAAAGAAGCAAGAAGAGCTTTGGTGGGAGGCCTCAGTGGGGCAGGGCTGGCAGGAAGAGAAGGGTCTGCTGTAATCTACGAGGGGCTGGGAGCCAGGAACTGCAGGCCAGCTTGGCTCCCAACAAAGCATCCTGGGGTGAGCAGACTGCTGCCCTGGAAGAGTGGGGGGTCCCGGTGACCAGATGAACATTAGTGAGCACCTTCTGCAGGCAACGTGCTAGGCGTTGCAGGTAAAGTGGCAGTGTCACCACCTGCCTTTGAAACTCTCAGCACCTTAGAGCCAAGAGCTGTAATGCCAGTGGGGAGAGCAAGGCAGGGAGTTAGACGTGCAGGGGGACAGACAGGGCCTGCAGGGGCTGAGGCGAGCCAAAGGGCAGCACAGCCTCAAGAGTGCCGCTCAGGCTGGGGTTGTAAGCTGGGGCTTCAGCTCCTTCATTTGGGGAGCATGGTGCTGGGCCCCCTGGAGCAGGTAAGTTGCCCCTGTGTCTACAAAAGCAGGAGGATTTCAGCTGCTGATGCAGGGCTGGGTCAAGTTGGGCGCCTCCTGCCCTAAGCTGGAGTGCTGGGGTTCCAGCCTCTGGTGACGTGAGACCTGGGCCTGTGCTAGGTCTATAGCAGTGGCCGCCATTCAGTGAGGATCACAGGTGTCAGCAACATTGACTTCCGAGCCGGCTTCTCCACTCAGCCCTCCCTGGACCTCAACCACACCCTCGAGTGGCCCTTGCAAGGTACAACACCCCGACCCTGCAGACAGTGCTGAGCTGCCTCTGAAGACCTGGGGCTTGGCTTTGGGAGGTGGTGGAGGAGGTATGGGGGAAACGCTTGGCTGCGTGTGACTTTGGAAGGGACCCTGTGGAGGCTAAGTGGGGCCGTGCTCCAAGACCACAGCGATGTAGACCCAGCTTCCAGGCCAGCTTTCCACCAGCCCCAGCCCAGGCGACATTGTGACATTTACCTTTAGATCATCGTTCTTGCCTCCCATCGTTCCTCCAGGACACTGACACTGTGGCCTTTGTTACCAAGTTCACACCTCCTTTCTTTTTGTCAAAATCTATCTGCCTAGAGTCCTGCTTCTTCACTTTTCCAGCAAACAGCAGGCTAGTTCAATGAAAGAACAGGTGCCAGTGACCTGACAGCGACCAAAAAGGAGAGCAGGGCCTTACTGCAAAGGAAGGAATGTCCTGGGGGACATTTGGGTGCCCCGAGACTGAGGAAGGTTGGAGGAGCCTGGGAGGACGTTGAAGGTGGAGGCACAGGCTTCCAACTGAAAGCCACCCACCAGGATCTGAGGATGCGTGCGTGCCTGCTACAGTTCCACCTTAGAAGCCTGACCCCGAGGCAGGCTTCTGGTGCAGGATGCCTGAGCTCCATGCTGGAAAATACCATCTGGTGGCCAGATCAAAGGTCTTAACTTATAGTTTGGAAAATATGGTCCCTGCCATGGAGCCATTTGGAGACTTTTGCAAGGACCAGCTCAGCTCAGCTTCTCCTGGGAGGAGCCTGGATCAGGTCAGGCTGACTCTGGACCCTGAATAGTGACCAAAAATGGTGTAAGCCAGACCTCGAGGGCTTTCTTTCAAGTCTGTCTTCTCTAATGTTTGTTATTCTTGTCAGCCCTTGCCAGTTTTCCTGCCAGAACCAGGAGTCATATCTCGAAAGTGAAAAGGGGCTGCTTGCTCAGTTTGTTTGTTTTGCCGATAGCAGAAAGGGAAGAAGCAGGAAAACTTTGATTCTACTGTTAAACCAGGAGAGCAAAGAAATCCTACATGTAGTGATGGTGTGGGAATTGAAAACTGACCTGTCCCCAGTGGAAGTGGGTACAGGAGGTCTCATGTGACCCTGTTGAGTTTCTGCTTTTGATAAAGATGTATATCCAAGATAATTTTGTTTTTGAGATGGAGTCTTGCTCTGTCACCCAAGCTGGAGTGCAGTGGTGCAATCTCTGTTCACTGCAACCTCCACCTCTTGGATTCAAGCTATTCTCTGCCTCAGCCCTCCGAGCAGCTGGGATTATAGGTGTGTACCACCACACTTGGCTAATTTTTGTATTTTTAGTAGAGACAGGGTTTCACCATGTTGGCCAGGCTAGTCTTGAACTCCTGAACTCAGGTGATCTGCCTGCCTGAGCCTCCCAAAGTTCTGGGGTTAGTCCTGAGCCACTGCACCAGGCCAGGATAATTTTTTTAAAGATAAACATTTGGGAGGCCAAGGTGGGAGGATTGCTTGAGGCCAGAAGTTCAAGTCCAGCCCAGACAACACAGCAAGACCACATCTCTACAAAATTTAAAAAATTAGCCAGGCATAGTGGTGCATACCTGTTAGTCCCAGCTATTCGGGAGGCTGAGGGAGGAGTATTACCTGAGCCCAAGAGTTTGAGACTGCAGTGAGCTGTGATCGAATCTAGCCTAGATGACAGAAATTTTAAAAAGAAATTATGAAATCTGACTCCAGTTCTGCCTCTTCTGGGATAGTGTGAAAAGTACCACATTTCCATCAAGACAGAAAAGAAAACCAAACGGAACCTGAGCATGGGGAGAGTCTGGTCAAAAGTTGGAGTCCCCAAACTTGGTGTTTGCTTTATCTGAGGCTATTCCCTGAAGCCTGTCTGATTATGGCCCACACCAGAGTTAATGGGGTGGGGGACAGTTCTACTCCATGGGACTCCAAGTCAGTGCAGACAGAGGGGATGCAGCCATTGGGAAGCCATGTTTGGATGATTGTGATGTTTCAGCACCACGGACAGAAGCAAGGGTCCTTCTCTACCTATCCCACCCCCAGTGTCGGGTCAGCACAGGGGTAGGTAGGGAAGGAGGGACCAGGTAGGGAGGGCCAGGCAAGCAGGACCCCTGGGGTGTGATTCAAGGGCTCCTACTTGAGGGGGATCACAGAGCCAGACACTTACACCAGCACCTTGTTCTACCCTCTCTCTGCAGGGGTCCCCATCTCCCTGGTGATCAATTCCACGGGCCTGCAGGCACCTGGCCGCTTAGACTCAGTGGAGCTGGCACACAGCTCAGGGAAGTCCCTCCTGACACTGCCTACGAAGCCCCTCTCCAATGGCTCCACCTACGAGCTGTGGGGTGGGCCGCCCTTCCACACCCCCAAGGAGCGGTTCTACCTCAAGGTGAAGGGCAAGGACCATGAGGGAAACCCCGTCCTTCGTGTCTCTGGAGTGTCCTACAGTGGGGTGGCCCCAGGTGAGTGGTTGGCTCTTTTGTCCTCCAGTTCCCTGGCTCACTCAGAGTCCCATTTCTTCCTAGAGCCTTCCCTGACTGTATTAGATTAAATTAGATTAGAAAGTGTTTGTTCATTAAGCTTCTATGGACAGCTGTTCCCTATAAGGCATTATGTTAAATACTAAGATGCTTCAGTTGTGGCTCTCAGCTCAAGGATTAGAACAAAGTCATCCACTCATCCATCTACTCACTATCTATCCATCCATCTACCCATTCATCCATCCACCCACCCATTCACCCACCCACCCCCCACCATTCACTCACCCATCCACTCACCCATTCATGCATCCACCCATCCACCCATCTATCCATTCACCCATTCACTCGCCCATCCATCCACCCACCCATTCACTATTAATTTACTTATCTATCCATGTATTTATCCATCTATCTGCCTATCCATCCACCCACCTGTCCACCCATCCATTCATCCATCTATTCAGCATTCATTTTGAATGTCTCCTATGTATGAGTCATGGTGCTAGGCACTGTGATACAGCAGTGGGCAGGGCAGACATGGCATTTGCTCTCCCATGATCACAATCACTGTCATAATCGCAATCATCCTAGTCACCATTTGGATACTTTCCATGAGCCAGTCCTGGGCCAAGCTCCTGCCATGTGCTAGCTCACCGATGCTTACAGCTTTTCTGAGGTGTGCCCTACTTCATAGATAAGGAAACTGAACCTGCCTGCCTCACAGCGCTGCCCCGGTGGTATCCAAGCTAATGCACACAACAAGACAGCATTTGGATGTTCAGAGGCCGCATGCAGGATGCATCCATTTGTGGGCAAGGGCCCTCCGGTGTGGCAGCTGCTGTTACCATTGCATCATTGCAGGAACACATCATTTTGTTGTCCAGTCTTTGGCCATGTTGTGTTGGTTCCCATATGTGTGGCTTTTTGCTGGTTTCCTGTGTGTCCCTGAGGTCTCACTGTTCAGGCTGGAAGCTACCAGGGGGCAGGGTGGATCTTTGGCCTTCCAGGTCTGCCTCTGGTCCTAGCAGGGATGTCTAGGGCACTGGCTCTCTGGCCTCCTCGCTGGCTTCATTGCCTTTCTCTGGCCCACTGTCTCCCTCCCCTGGAGGTGACCTGAGAGGAGCTTACAAAGGTAGATGTCATTGACATTCTAGCACTTCTTTGTGGGGGATCTCAGTGAGAGGCATCCTCCTCTGTCCACTTCAAATAGGGATGAAGGGTGTGCGGGGAAGAAGGGCCAGCTCTTGAGGCTGGCCACTGTGCCCGTTGTGCCCATGGTGCCTGTGGTGCCCCTGGGTGGGGCAGGGCAGGGCTGGGCAGGAGAGCTGGAGACCTCTTCTTTCCAGCCTCCCAGCTTCCACTCCCCTGCTGTGGTTCCTGGGCCTCTCTTCCCTTGGCCTTTGTAGCCTCGAGGAGGAACTTTCAGGAAGGAATTTTAGCAGGGGGAATAACAGCCTCTGTTTTCTGTCCCCTGTTCTTCAGATGAATCCAAGAGTTTGCAGTTTAGCTCTGACTTTTGTTCTCACTCAGCTCTAGATTGAAGTGGGGGGAGGGACGCAGTTTGGATTTTTGCTTCCTTCCCGCCCTCCAGGTCCAGGAGGCTGGGATTTCGCCTTGCGGCAGGTGGCTCTGGGTTTGGAGAGATGAAGGTGGACCTGCGGTCCCTTTCAGTTCATGGAAGCGGGGAGCCCAAGCTGGCTTGGCAAAGGCTCCCAGGGTGCGTGGGTGAGCGGCGGCTGCTTTGCACACAGCCGAGGACGTGGCTGGATGGTTGGACACCCCTCCCCCTCGGGACAGTCGTGGCAGGGAGCCTGCAGCATGATGTCACCACCGCCTGCTCATCCCCAGCCCGGGCCCCGAGGAGGTCTACTGCATTGTCTCACCCCCGGAGCATCTCTGCCGGGCTCCTCTGCTGGTGGGGATGGGGAAACGGTGACACAAAGGTTGAGCCCCTGCCAGGGGGCATCCAGCTCTGATGGGCCACGGCTGACCCTGTGGGGCAGTTTCTCAGACTTCTCTGTTGAAGTAATTCCAATAGCCAAGGGAAGAGACTGTGTCGCTCCAAGACCAGGGTCAGGCTGGGGGGGCAGGGGTGTCTGATAGCCGTCCCATGGGGTTCATTACAAGCTATGAGATTTCATTGAAGTCTCTGGTTTTATCTCAAAAATGCGTGTGAATTTTGCATTTATAGCCATCCTCCAGCTGTGCTTATTTTTAAATGAGAAGGTTTCCTTCCAACAAATTTGGGTAAAACCGATATTCTAGGCAGAGGAGTAATTGCACAAACCCACCCCTACCCCTGGGGAGCCTAATCCTGGTTGGCAGCATTTCATCAGATTTTAGAACTGGTGCTAATACAATCAGGTGGTGCAGCGGAAGGGTCTGGTGCAGGCTGGCCAGCCTTGAGTTGAACAGTCTCATAACCCACAAAAGCCCCAGGAGCTGTGCCAAGGGGCGCTAGTGGAGCTGGTGGAGCCACATATATTGTGCCACGAGGTCTCCATGCACCTCTTCTCACCAGCTCCTCAGGACAACACAATCTGGATGGTACCATGATCACTCCCATTTTGCAGAGGTAAAAACTGAGGCTTAGAGAGGTGACCACCAAATGGCGGAACCAGGGGTTGAATCCTGGCCTCCTGGATGCTGGTGCGTCCCTGCAGGTCTCTGTGTCACCGGGTGTGGCTAGGGGGTGGTGGGTCAACATTCTGAGTCCTGGTCCTCGCCCCCAGGTGCTCCCCTGGTCAGCATGGCGCCCAGGATCCATGGCTACCTGCAGCAGCCGCTGCTGGTCTCCTGTTCCGTGTACAGCACCCTTCCCTTCTGGCTGCAGCTGCGGCGAGGTGAAGCCAGGCTGGGCGAAGAGAGGCACTTGCAGTGAGTGGCCCACGGCAGCTGATTGTCCCCAGTCACAGGACTCCTGGCTGCTGAGGCCCTGGAGGGAACTCTGGGGAGTGGGTGGCAGGAGAGGGATACTGGTCTCTGTCATTGTCCTCCTGGGCAGCCCAGCCTGGGACTTCCAGTGCAGCCAGGAATGGAGAAGAATTTGTCCCCAAGACTCCCATCGCTGCTGGGCCATCAGCTTGTGAAGGAGCGGAGGGCCTTCCTCAGCTCCTGGAAAACTCAACCCATGCGGGGCCCAGCCGTGGGCATCGGGAGGAAGGTTGGGAGCCCAGGACTCAGAGAAAGGAAGGGCCTGGCTGCAAGCCACACAGCATGTTGTGGAATTTCCACGTCCCTGGCTGTGTACCTCTACTTATTACATCTCACAGAGGAATTGGGGTCTCTCCTTTGGGCAGGATTCAGGGGACAAGGTCCCTGAGGGGCAAATGAGGCCAGGGGTACCCTGACCAGAGTCAGTGTGATTGTCCATCTCCTTCTGCTCCCTGTTTGCAGGGAGTCAGGAAACAGCAGCTGGGAGATCCCGAGGGCCTCCAAGGCTGAGGAGGGGACCTATGAGTGCACAGCCGTCAGCAGGGCTGGGACCGGGCGAGCAAAGGCCCAGATTGTCATCACAGGTCTGTCCCTTGGGGACCCTCCATGTACCCCTTCCTTACCCTCTTCCCGCGTTCTTCCCTCTAGGATTTCCTCCTGGCGAGTCTCCAGCCAGCTGCTGGGACTGTCCGTCATTCCGAGTCTGGCTGCCCAGGCTGCCACCTGCCTGCTGCCCCTCATTTGGGGCTGTCTCACCCCAGAACGGCTTGTGGGTCTCAGCTTCAATCCCAACTCTGACTTCTTAGGGCTCATCTTTCAGGGGCCACCATCCATCTCATGGTCAGGACCCCTTCCTGCCTCCAAGTCCTGGCCAGGATGGAGCCATCGAGCTGGGGAGGTTGGAAACACCACAGACTGTCTCCAAATGAAATTGGCTTTATTTTTAAAATTATGAATGCAGGCTGCTTAGTAGAGAAGAAAACCCGTAAGCATGGAAAGATCAGCCACTCTACACTGACAGCTAGAAATTACACGTGCTCCCAGTAGGAAGGCTGGAAAAATATAAACAACGAAAAAGATCAAAGTAACTTGTAGCCCTTCCATTTTGCCATTGGATTTACTTCCTTTCAGGCCTTTTTCTATGCTCAGCAGTCTCTGATCTCGCCACTTCTTGTGGCTTTTTGCTATCCAGATAGCGGTTTGCTTAGCGCCTTCCTCCTTCGGGGCATATTTGGCTGCTGTAAATAGCCCTGCCGTTGGTACAGAGAGTCGTTGTGAACACATGACTCTTCCCCTGGCTGGAGACTTCGAGGCTGTATTCCCCAGCGTGGTGTCTTCAGCTGGGGGCCATGAGAGACGTGCCGGGCTTGCCGCACGTCCGTCACACTGGCTGTTGTTTGGAGAGCAGGCGCGGGCCATGCAGCCCCCCGGGGAGTGTATAATGGTGGTAGGAGAATGACCTCCCACTGGGGTGATGCCTGCTGATCACCCATGCCGCTGGCTGACGTGTCCTGCACGATCTGGTTCGGGTGGACCTGCACCTCAGGGTGAGGCACCAGGGCCTGCGCGATGACCCCTCCCTTGCCTCAGCCTCTCGGTTCCTCCTGTGCTCCTGTCCCTGCAGACCCCCCACCGCAGCTGGTCCCTGCTTCCAATGTGACCGTGTCCCCGGGGGAGACTGCCATCCTATCCTGCCGGGTCCTTGGCGAGGCCCCCTACAACCTGACGTGGGTCCGGGACTGGCGAGTCCTGCCAGCCTCCACAGGCCGAGTCACCCAGCTGGCTGACCTGTCCCTGGAGGTCAGCAGCATCATCCCCACAGACGGCGGGAGATACCAGTGTGTGGCCAGTAATGCCAACGGGGTCACAAGGGCATCTGTCTGGCTCCTGGTGCGAGGTGAGGCTTGTTCTGCCGCTCCCCCACTTTAGCACTCAACCTAGTGTTTACCCCAGAAGCCGTGAGTCCCTCCCTCTCCCCAGACCTTTTCTCTGGCAGGCAATAGCAACCCTTTCAGTGTTTTTTAAACTTGCAGGGAGAGAAAATTCTGTAGCCTCCTAGGTAGTCTAATGGCTCTCACTGCTGGGAAATTCCTCCTAATATCTAACTTAAGTTTTACTGCTGTAGGCCAAACCAATTTCACTGTGTCATGTCCTTTTTCCATGTCATCGAGCCCTTCCATTGTTCCCCACTCCCCACTGCACCCTGCCCAATATGTGGGACAGGAACTGAATACTGGAACCTTGTGGGAGCTCAGAGGTCAGATGTGTTTGGCAGCACTGACTGGATGGGGGTGGAGGAGGCCATGCCCAGAGCACCCATCTGGGAGTTTTCAGATCTGGGTAAGGCCTCAGGTCTACCCAGAAGCTAGACGGAGCCTTCTCCCCAAGTGTAAAAATGAGCACATTGAACAAGTGTTCTCTCTTGAGCCAGCGGCTCTTGAGTGACTGCTGGAGTGTGTTGGGCAGGATTCTGAGGCTGTGTCTGGGCTCTGCAGGAAGGAGGGGATCCACTAACGTGGGTGCCGCCCGTGTGGGAGGGCCTTGTTTACTGTTTCTAGATGCTCGGGCCCTGGGAGCTCTGTTTGAGTCTGACCAGCCTGCTTTCTGAGTTTCCAAGAGGCCAGGTTAGAACCTAAGATTGGGGCCAATAGCAGGGCAGGCCTTGGGTCAGCCTCAAATTTCCTGGAGACAAGAGTCGTCCCCAGCCCTGGCAGCTGCCTGACATCTCCCTAAAGCTCCCCGGCTTCCAGGAGCACAGGGCTCCAGGCTGGGATTGTTGGAAAATCAGCCTCCATGTGGCCTGGGGATGCGCCTCGTGGCCACCTGGGCTACCCAGGTCCCAGAGAAGCCACCCCTGGGGGATTGAAGCCGTTTGGGGTCTTTGCTTCCTCTGTCTTGCATCTGTGGCTATGGGAGGGGAGGGCCCAGGGCTGGGTGCCTGCGATAGAACGGCTGCTCTGATGTACTCGTCCTCACCTATTCACTTTTTGGGTCACAGAGGCCCCGCAGGTCAGCATCCACACCAGCTCCCAGCACTTCTCCCAAGGTGTGGAGGTGAAGATCAGCTGCTCAGCCTCTGGGTACCCCATACCCCACATCTCCTGGAGCCGTGAGGGCCAAGCCCTACAAGAGGGCAGCAGGTGAGGGGCCCAGAACACGAATCTCGGGGACTCGCAGCAGGTGGACAGGACTCCCAGGGGCCTCTCTGGGCCTTGCCCTTCCCAACTGTAAATGGGGGAGTAGCATCTGCCTTCCTCCCTCCTGAGATCATTCCAGACTCAGCAGTGAGATCACTTTGGGAACACAGCGATGAGGCCGCCGTGTGGGTTCAGCAGTCACAGGCTCAGGCTGTGCGGACCTGCTCCCAAATCCCACCCCCGCCCCCAAATCCCACCCCTGCCATTCAGGCTATGTGACGTTGGGCAAGTCCTGGCCCCACCATTCAGGCTGTGTGACCTTGAGCAAGTTGTCTTACCTCCCTGAGCCTCATGAATTACATGTACATAAAGTGCTTAGCAGAGGCTCAGAGCAAGCTGTCAGCACAGAAAGTTCATTGCTAGTCGCATTGTTCATTAACTTGTTATTAATGACAACTGTGGAGCAACCCCTTGTGTGATCCAATGTGTTTTTATGGCACAACTCCAGAATCCATGTGGACGCACAGGGAACCCTGATTATTCAGGGGGTAGCCGCAGAGGATGCTGGGAATTACAGCTGCCAGGCCACTAATGAGGTTGGCACGGACCAGGAGACGGTCACCCTCTACCACACAGGTACCCAGGCCACAAGCATCGCATCACAGGAGAGGGGCTTCCTTCCCCGCCCCCCTCCTTCCCTTCTCCCTCCCCTGCTCCCGTCCATCAGTATTTATGGAGCATTTATCTGTGTCCTGCACTGGGGCACAGCAGTGAACACACGGTGCCTGTTGGGTGGAGCTTGTATTCTAAGGAGGAGGCACACATAGGCCAATGGGATGTTTCCTGATGCTGAGGATGCTGCGAAGAGCAGGGAGCTGGCTGGTGTGAGGGAGGGACCTGTGCTGGAGGTGAGAGGGAAGTGGCTGCTGTGTCCAGGACTTGGCCACAGCCTCTCTGAGCAACCCTTACCTAGGGTCACTATGGGAACAGCGTCGCAGGTGGAGGGACTGGGACGGGGTATTGAGCCTGGGGTGCTCCAGGGGTGGCAAGGAGGCTGGTGTGGCAAGAGTAGGGCATGGGTGGGATGGGGGAGAGGGCTTCCTGAGGCTGTGCTTTATGACCTTTGAGGGTTGGTCCCAAATTCCACATCTCTTCCCCATGCAGACCCACCGTCGGTCTCTGCTGTACACGCCGTGGTGCTGGCTGCTGCTGGGGAAGAGGCTGTGCTGGTGTGTGAGGCGTCCGGGGTTCCCCCACCCCGAGTCATCTGGTATCGAGGTGTGTTGGTGGGGAGGGGCCCTGGAGCTGTCCCACTGGGGCCCTGAAGGAGCAGCTTTCCAGAAAGAAGGGAGGAGGAGGGAGGGGCTGTTCTGAATGAGGAGTCTGGGAGAGCCGGTGTTCTGGCGCCCCCCACCCTCGCCCCCAGCCTGTGCTGGAGCTGGTGGGTCCCAGCCCCCTGACCCTTACCCCCAGCCTGTGATGACACAGCTGATGTAGATGTTCAGAGCAGCGCTGAGCCAGACCCAGATTTGAATTCCGGCTCCCCTGGGTGATTTTGGGCAAGTGACCTGGCATCTCTGAGCCTCAGTTTCCTCATCTGAAAAATCAAAGATAGTTTGGTTGCATAGGATTAAATGAATCCATATGAGCAGAGGTTTTATTTTTTATTTTTTGGTTTTATTTATTTCTTTGAGACAGAGTCTCACTTTGTCACCTAGGCTAGAATGCAGTGGTGCAATCTCAGCTCACTGCAGCCTCCACCTCCTGGGTTCAAGAGATTCTCGTGCCTCAGCCTCCTGAGTAGCTGGAATTACAGGTGTGTGCTACCAGTCCTGGCTAATTTTTGTATTTTTAGTAGAGACAGGGTTTTGCCATATTGGACAGGCTGGTCTTCAACTCCTGACCTCAAGTGATCCTCCCACCTCAGCCTCCCAAAGTGCTGGGATGACAGGCGTGAGCCACTGCGCCTGGCCACGTGTGCAAAGGTTTTAGAACAAGTGTGGCACATGGGCTGCACTTGGCATTCTTAGTGATAGTGCTGAGGACGATGTGATTATTTGAAAATGACGGTAATGATGACAGGGTTGTCCTGAGACCCCGAGGTCATAGGCAGAGTGTTTTCATGGTCCCTGCTGCCAGGCCGGAGTTTGACAGACAGATCCTGGGGTCTCACTAGGTCTTTCTGGGAACTGTATGCTGGGCTTCCTCTCAAGGATCAAGCAGGGTCAGCAGTACTGGCCCCTCCCACCTGATCTTGCTCCATGTCCTGCAGCACCTGCCTGGGACCTCATCAGAGCCTCACTCTGACTCTGAGATAGGCGGGGCGGGTGGTGGTAGCTCGGAGTTGAGCATTTTGTTTAGGGTCACGAGCAGGTGGGTGGCAGAGGCTTCTGGACTCCTTCCTCAGTGTGTATTCTGACCGAGAGCCCTATCGACCCAGCCCTAGAGCCCCTCTTGGAAAGGAAGCCTTACCATGAAATACTCTTCCATCTTCAGAAGGAACGAGATTCTCACGCATGCTACATGGATGTCCTGCTAGGTGGATGCTATTCTAGGTGAAATCAGCCAGACACAAAAAGACAAATATTCTCTGACTCCACTTACGTGAGCTCCCTAGAGACGTCAAATTCATAGAGGCAAAAAATGGAATGGTGTTTGCCAGGAACTGGGGAGAGGAGGACATGGGGAGTTAATATTTAATAGATGAGGAGTTTCAGTTTGGGGAGATGCAAGTCGTTCTGTGGAGGCCAGTGATGGGCACGCAATGGTGTGGATATACTGACGCCACTCAGCTGACTGCACACCTAGAAACGGTTCAGATTGTCAATTTTGTATTATGTATATTTTACTACAATAAATAAAATAAAAATTACATTTAAAAGGGCAGTCAGAATCAGGGGTGGAGGGAAGTCAGGCAAGAAAAATGAGGAAGGGGCCGGGCACGGTGACTCACGCCTGTAATCCCAGCACTTTGGGAGGCCGAGGGGGGCAGATCACTTGAGGTCAGGAGTTTGAGACCAGCCTGGTGAACATGATGAAACCCTGTCTCTACTAAAATTGCAAAAAATTAGCCTAGTGTGGTGGCATGTGCTTATAATCCCAGCTACTCGGGAGGCTGAGGCAGGAGAATCACTTGAACCCAGGAGGCAGAAGTTGCAGTGACCTGAGATCACGCCACTGCCCTCCAGCCTGGGTGACAGAGTGAGACTGTCTCAAAACAAAAACAAAAACAAAAAGAAAGAAGAAAAATGAGGAAGGGCTCAGGGCTCCCCAGATCCCTCCTAGAGCAGATCCAGACCCCTGGACCTGGGCGGTGGGGTGGGTACCAGCTGGGGGTTCCAGGCTGGAGTTCTTGGGTCATGAGCCTGACATGTAGGGCCTGGCTTACCCCAAATCCTCTTCAACAGAGGGGCTTAGGGAAGATCCAAGCCCCCTGCAGGACTGGACCCAGGGGTCCTGACTTCGGAGCTGAAACCTGCCTCCACCCACTGTCCCCAGGCCCCAACCTTGTGGAGTTGCAGGAGCTCAGGTTCAGGCTTGAGCAGCCTCCCACCCTGGCCTCCATGGTACCAGGGACACCTTTCTCCTCTTTGGTCCAGGGGGTCTTGAAATGATCCTGGCCCCTGAGGGCTCCAGCTCTGGGAAGCTGCGGATCCCGGCGGCTCAGGAGAGGGATGCTGGCGTCTACACCTGCCGGGCTGTCAATGAGTTGGGTGACGCCTCTGCCGAAATCCAGCTGGTGGTTGGACGTGAGTGTACACCTCGTCTCCCCTCCCCTTCCCATCCTCCTTTCCCAGCACTCTGCCCTGCTTCTCCGCAGGGAGGGGAAACTCTCCCACACGAGTTGCCAGTGTGGTTTGCATCATGCGGATCTGAGCATGTGGAGACAAGAGAAGTCCAGGGGATGTGGTGATTGTGTTAGCTCTTGCTGGGTAACAAATAGCCCCCAAATTTTGTGGCTTAAACGGTAAGTATTTATTATATCACAGTCTGAGGATCAAGAATCTGAAAGTGACCTGGCTGAGTAATTCTGGCTCAGGGTCCATCCTGAGATTAAAATCAGTATGTTGGCTGGGGCTGCAGTCATCTTAACATTTGCCTGGGCCTAGGGGATGCACTCCAGGCTTACACATGGGGCTGTTAGCAGAAGGCTCCCAGAGAAAGAGAGAGAGAGAATCTCAGAGAGAAGCCGCAGTCTTGGAAGTAACAAGCTATTGCTTCTGCCTTATCCTACTCATCCCGCAGAGCGACCCTGGTGCAGTGTGTGTGAGAGGGGATATCCAAAGGTGTGAATACCAGGAGGCAGGGATCACTGGGACCAGCTTGGAGGCCCACCGCCAACAGTCTGGTTCCGCTCAGGATGAGACCTAAGTTCCACTCTCATCTCTGTCCCCACCTATGTGCTTTGGTCTTTTCAAGGAGCCTGAGGTTCCCATCTGTAAAGTGAGGCTGACCGCATTACTCCCTTCCTTGGGTTGCTGTGAGGATTCAGTGAAATCAAGCCCGTTAGCACAGGGTTGGGCCCATAGCGATTGCTCCGTAGATGGGGGAGGGGGTGATCATCCATTTGCTGCAGATGTGGAGTCTGAGTTCCTCGGTGGCCAGCATGTGGCCTTGGCTGTAACTTCCGGGATGTCTCAGTCCCAGGTCAGAGTTCTGGGCACTGGGACTTGCTCGGAAGCTGTGGGCACAGCTTCTTGGCACACGGAGCTAGGACAGATCAGGCTCCGAGTGTTTGTTGAGGCCATGGCGAGAGAAGCAGGTGCTGGGGTTCTAGAGAAGCGCAGATAATCCAGAATGTGCTGGTCTGGGCTGAATGGGCCAGGCTGGGCCAGGGCTGGGTGGGGCGCCTGAGGAGGCCGAAGGCGGGCTGGGCTGTGGCTGGAGCAGGCCTAGGTAGGAGGGTCTGGCCTGGGGGGTTGTGCTGCCTCAGAGTTGAGATCCTCTCAGGCTTGGGGTGCTCTTAGCCTTCCTTCACTTGCTCCATCATCCATTCCTCCAATACAGTGTCACCAGGTGCTTTTGTGCCAGGCCTTGTGCTGGGGACACAGGGCAGGTGAGACACAGCATCAGCCTTTGTGTTGCTCATGAGGCCAGGCAGAGAGACCAGAGGGCAGGCAATTAGCACACACAGAGCACCAAGTGGCTGGAAGGTTGCATCCTCAGGGGCTGTGGGTGCCCAGAGAAGGTTAATCCAGTGCTGGGGACCAGGAAGGCTTCTTGGAGGAGGTGACATCTAAACTGAAACCAGAAGCACCCAGAAAGATGATGAGCTGGGGAACAGTGTTCCAGGCAAAGGGAACAGCATGTGCAGCCCTCCCCATGGCAAGGGAAGTGAGGCAGAGTGGGAGGGTGGGGAGGGGGCAGCAGGATAGCTGCCACCTGGTACTGATCACTCCTGGTCTGGGGAGATACAGAGGAGTTTGGGCTGTGCCCTAAGGGGGTGGCGAGAGGTTTCCAGAGGAGGGCAGTATGTTCAGATGTTTCCACTGTGGCTGGGTCACCAGTGGCCTCTGGCCTTAACTTTAGGTCAGGGAAGGGATGGACAATGGCCCAGCACCTGTGGGTCTGGGGGGAGCTGGTCTGGCAGCGGTGGTGGGAAATGGAATTTCCTACCCATCTGGGTGGCAGCTGTGGTCCAGCCTTCCTGGCCAGGTTGGCAGAGGTCGGGAACGGGTGTGCACTGTGCCTGCTTCCTGCTGTTGAGCTGGAGGTGGCTTCCTGGCAGCGTCTGGGGCGTAGGAAGGGAGGCAACCTCCTCCTCTGTGCCAGGAGGGCCTGCACTTGCAGACCAGCCTGTGAGGCGCTGGTGCGTCATCTTCCAGGCCTGGCATGTGCCAGTCAGGAGTCCTGGCTCCATGCCCAGGCCCGCTGATACTTGCCTGCATTATTTACCTCTTAGAGTCTCTCTTTCCGCATCTGTGAAAGGGGAGGGTGGTAGCGGAACTGTGCTCATAGGGCCCCCGAGAGGCTTCCTGAGAATGTGCTTCACTCAGGGCTTATGTGGAATAAATAATCAATGCACGTGGGCATCCTTCCCCAAAATCTGTGTCCAGGCTGGCTGAGCTGACCAGGGCCCAGTGAAGCGGAGTGACTGGTCACATGGCTGGTGGCCTGACTGTGTGTGGCACCCCCTCCTGAGTTCAGTGCCCTGAGCTGTGGTCTGTGCTTTACTTGATTCCCCTCTAAATGGATGTGTCCTCTTTTTTTTTCTTTTGAGAGGGAGTCTCGGTCTCTTGCCCAAGCTGGAGTGCAATGGCATGATCTTGGGTCACTGCAACCTCTGCCTCCTGGGTTCAAGTGATTCTCCTGCCTCAGCTTCCCAAGTAGCAGGGATTACAGGTACACACCACCATTCCTGGCTAATTTTTGTATTTTTTGTAGAGATGGGGTTTCACCATGTTGACCAGGCTGGTCTTGAACTCCTGACCTCAAGTGATCCGCCCATCTTGGCCTCCCAAAGTGCTGGGATTACAGGTGTGAGCCACCACACCCGGCCTAAATGGATATGCCTCCTCTTTCTGTTCTCTCATTTCAGTCTCTGCTTCTTAGTCCCAACCTGGAAGCTCCTGGTTGCCAGGGGCCGACTGGGGAACAAGGAGATGTGCTGTTTTAGACACTAAAGATCCTCTGGCCGGCCTTGAGGGGGGAGTTGGGAAGAAATGGGCCAGGCTCTGTGATGAGGGGACAATGGCAAGGCGAATTCTCCATTGGGCACAGTGGGCATAGGCAGAAGGCCCTGCACTTATAGGGGTCCAGGACACTTTTCTAATTTTGATTTCTTTTAAAATCAGAAGAAAAAAATGACCAGTAGTGAATAGATAAAGACAAATCCAGCCTGCATCATGCATGTCTTTGTGCCAGTGCAGTAATGAAGTATGATTTTCCACGTTTTCTTATGGAGGCTGGAGCTGGGCTCTGCGGTCGGGCTGGGTGCAGCTGGGGAAGGTAGGCTGTTGGGGTGTTCTGCTCAGGGCAGGTGGGGCCCAGTGGCAAAGCTGTACCCCTGGGGGCCAGGGCTCTGCAGGAACCGTGACCTTGTCTAGGGCGAGCCCAAGCAAAGGCTTTCTGGGATTCTGGGATCGTGAGCTTTGGCGGCTGCCAGGCCCCGATGAGAAAGGGTGGTGTCTGAGGCTGGGTCCAAGACCGTCTTCCTCCTCACAGTAATTTTCCAAATCGTGTTTTTATCTCCCTGGAACTTCCCTAATCCCCAAGGCCAGGAGGGAAATTTGATGTCATGATTTGGATGGATGAAGGATATTTCTGGGGACAGATGGAAAGAACAAAGAGGCAGACGCTTTTCCATGGTGCCAGACTCAAAGGGTTAACAAAACAAAGCAAAACAAAAGGCCAGGGATCTCCCTGCTGCAGGGGCCTGCCTAGGGACAAGGACCTGAGGGCAGCGCCCAGAGGCTGCAGAGGGAGAGATCTGCACCCACTTGGCTTGGAGCTGTCCCTGGCCTGCTGACGGAGAGACAGCATCTTGAGTTTCTGTTTTGGGAAATAACTTGATTCTTTTTTTCTGCTTCTGATTATAAAAGTCAAATGATGCTTAGGAAAAAAGAAGATTTGGAAGAAACACTGCAAGCTATTAACAGTGGTTACCTTGGGGAAGGGTGTGGGATCTAGGGTGTGTGGAACAAGAATTAGGAGGATTTCCACGCTTTGTGTATGTGTTAGAATGTCTTATAACTCCTGGTGACCAGGACAGCCCTTGTTTAGCCGATTGTCCTGGGGTCACTATTAATGCAGCCCCTTTTCATTCCCGAGTGGCCCAGTTCAGACCCTAATGTTAGGGTCATGTTATTTATAATGAGCGAGTTTTAGTTCTGTGGTGGTGTTTGACATGCTCTTTATAAAAAAGTTCAGCCAACAGGGCAAGCTCTAGAGAAGAGGGTGAAGAAGACCTATAATCCCCCACGACGCTGGCTGTTTGGGGTGGTGGCCACAGAAGGGACTGTGGAAATGGCAGCTGAGTCCAGCCAGGCCCCCCTGGCCATGCTCTCCTCTGCAGAAGTGGGCCTGGCTCAGGCCAGGGGATTAAGCGTCAGAGGGAAGCTCAGGACCCCCCAAGAGGAAACCCCTGTGGCCCAGGAGGAGGCAGGCATAAGAGAGGGGATGCAGGGGTTGGAGTGAAGGCTCACCCTCAGCTCCTGTGTGAGTGGGTCACAATCAGACTCAGAAACACATCTTGCAGCCCATTGGAGGGGTTTTCTGAGAAGTGTCACAGCCAGAAGTGGGCATGTTGCTTCCCTGCACTCTGGGGTCAAGCTAGGCCCCTGAGACCCCTCGTACCATCCCATGAGTCACTCCCTTTGCCCATCCCAAGAGCTCTCCAGGGGTGGATACCATTCAGCTCAGGTTGACCCTGGAGCCCTGGACGGGAGTCGGTCCCTAGGTTCGCAAGGGCAATGGTACAGGGGTGGGGGAGAGGGGAGGCAGTCCTCTAGGAGAGGCCGCTGAGCGGGTCCAGCCTCCAGGCAGGGTTGACGGGTCTCCTCCCTGCAGATGCGCCCCGGCTGACGGAGCTGCCCCGGAACGTCACTGTGGAGCTGGGGAGTAGTGCCCTCCTGGCATGCCGGGCCACGGGCCGCCCGCCCCCGATGGTCACCTGGCATCGTGGAGATGGCCAGTCCCTGGGGTCCAGGCTGGGGCCCCGGCAGGGCAGCAGAACTCGGCAGCTGGACTCGGGAATGCTGTTCTTTGAAAGTAAGAGATTGAGGCTGGGGCAGGGTGGGCAGGGAGACAGGATGGCTTCCGACACCATAAACCCCCAGGCTGGGCGGCTGGATGGCCAGGTGGCCAGGAGCAGGACCCTGACCCCCAGCGCTGACCGTGGAGCAGGCTGATTCGGGGTCACACTTTGGCTGAGTGGCTCTGGCCAAGTCATTCCACTCTTCTGGTCCTGGTCATAATCATGACTGAAACCTATTACCTGCCTGGCTGATTAAAGCCAATTTATGGGGCTGCTGTGTGGATCATCTGCACTGAGTGCCTAGCACAGTTCTTGCCACATGCTAACTGTCACACACGTGTAAGCTACGATGATTACCGTAATTACCACTGTGCTACCCACCGCCCACTTTACCACACGCCAGGCCCGAGGTGGGTACGTTGTCGACCCGTCCCCATCACACTGCAAGGTATGGGCCAATTACCCTCATTCCATAGATGAGCAGACTGAGGCTTTCTCACCCTTCCAGAGTCCAGCTGTGTCCCTCACCCCTTCCCTCTCTGCCATCCCAGACTTCCCGCCTGAAGCTCGTAAGCCCAGGCCATGCCGAGGGCTCTCTGTGCACTGGGAAGCTGGAGCCTGTGGGGTCTGTGGCTGTGGTGTGCCCTGGCAGTCACACTCGTCTCTCATGCCCCTCAGGTGTGGCCCCAGAAGACCAGGCCCTGTATGTCTGTGAAGCTCGAAATGTCTTTGGGAAGGTCCAGGCGGAGGCCCGGCTCTTCGTCACTGGTCACGGTTCGCTGGTGGATCTGAGAGCCGTGGGAGGTGGGAGATGGGAGATGGGAGGTGGGAGGTGGGAGGTAGGCACTCCCCAGGGGCACAGCAAGGCCATGGGTACCTCCAGGGAGCCTCTCCTGGCCCATTTGTTGGAACAAATGAGTCCACAGCCAAACTCCCCAAGAACAGCACCTGTCCCCCTGTGTCCTGGGCAGTGTTCTGAGGATCCTGTGACTCTTCAGGGTCCCCAATTCTGATGCATCTCCCAGTTCCCTGGGGAGGGAGAAGGGAGCAAGCGCCTCTGTTCCCCAGACGACCACCCAGGGCACTTGTGGCTGACACCAGCTCCTCTCCCCACAGTCCCCCCACAGATCGCTGGCAGCGCCCCCACCGTCCGTGTCCTGGAGGGGCAGCCGGTGTCCCTGCCCTGCATCATCCTGGCTGGGCGGCCCCTCCCAGAAAGGCATTGGCTCAAGGCCGGCCAGCCTGTGAGTGCTGGGCTCCTCTGGGTGCAGTGGGCGGTGGCACCTGGGGAAGGAGGGGACTGTCACAGCCACGCCTTGGTCTCTGCATGGCTGCTCCCCCTCCTGGAAGTGTCCTCTTCCTTCTTTTGGCGGCATTTTGGAACCTTCTCTGATAATGCACTGATGCCGCTTGTTGCCCTCTGGAGTCCTGCTGGCTGTCACATGGGTCATAGCTGCTGGGTCCCTGGGAGCTCTGCGGGGGAATCCTGTGCACCAGGAGAGCTGTGGACCAGGGATCAGGGATTCTGTGGAGGCCCAGTCTCAATGCAGTGGTCTCCCCAGTTCTTATGGTTCCAGAGCAGGGAGTGCCCCGTGCAGTTTAATATCTGCCCCAGATACCAGCGCACGGCTGAACGCACGGGGGTTGCCTGATCCATCAGTTCATGTCCATGTGATTTTCTTGGTGTTCCTCTGTTTGGCCTCTCCTATCAACTCTTTCATTACCTCTTCCCTTTCCTTAATTCTTCTGCCTGGTCTCAGACACACTGAGTCCCTGTGCCCTGCAGGCTGCAAAGAGGTGCCTTCCCAGCTCTGCATTCCCGGGAGAGACTCTCATGGGCCCAGCTTGGGTCAGGCTCACCCTGGTCCAGGTGGCCAAGGGAGAGGTGGGATCAGGGTGTGCAGGGGTCAGACCTACCCACCCTGCAGGGTCTGTTGGGGGCTTCATTGGGCACCTAGGCTGGGGAGTCACAGAGCTCCTCAGCCTTCTCTGAGCCCCTGGCCTCTCAGTCCTGCCTGCTCCCTGCCGGCCTGGTGGGCGGCATAGTTTCCTGAGGGTTCTCTCTTACTGCCTCTGAATGAGGCCCGAGGCTAAGCTGGCTCTTCCTCACCCCCACCAGCTCCCAGCTGGCAGCCGGCATTCTGTCCGAGCAGATGGCAGCCTGCACCTTGGTCGGGCATTGCAGGAGCACGCGGGGAGGTACAGCTGTGTGGCCACCAACACCGCTGGCTCTCAGCGTCGGGACATCGAGCTGGTGGTCCAGGGTGAGTCCTGGGACCCCCGAGGTGGGGGTCGTGGGGCAGGGAACATGATGGGGTCGGGAATGTGCAGAGGTAACTTGATCTCGAATGCCTTTGCTTTACACACTGCACAAGTGATACACACTCTCTGTGGGAAAATTAGGGATTTTACAAGTTAAAAAATACTCTCAGGCTGGGCGTGGTGGCTCATGCCTGTAATCTCAGCACTTTGGGAGGTCAAGGCGGGCAGATCACCTGAGGTCGGGAGTTCAAGACCAGCCTGGCCAACATGGTGAAACCCCATCTTTAAAAAAAAAAAAAAATACTCTCATAATACCAGTAGCTAAGAATAACCAGATTTTACATTTTGACATGTATCTTTTCATACTGTCTCCACACACACTTATTTAAAAACCAGATCGAGTCACGTGCTGTCATTGTCTTGCCACCTATGTGTCCCCTCGTCAGTATGTTATGGTTGTTCTGTTTTCTGTCAATTAAGATTCAGAGGCATCAATTTAATAAGGGGACAATGGTGTCCCCTGATTATCTAATTATCTGATCACCTGTACCCTCCTGAGTCCCCCGACCCTGGGCACAAACAGCCTCGTGCTTACACGTTGCAGGTGACCTCGTACCTAAGTGACCAAGTCTTTCCTTAGGATAAATCCATTAATGTGGATTCAGTTTTGCATCACAGAGATTGTACATTTTTGGAATTTTAGTGTTTTGCCCAACTGCTCTCCTGCCCACAGCGCTGGGTTCTTTTGTTCACCCAACCGGGGAACCACTGTGCTTTTTAATGTAAGACAAGAAGTTTAAAACTAAATGTGGTTATATTTTGTGATTTACCGAGTATGTTTATATCTTCTTTATTCTCATTTGTTTCATGAACCCCCCAAGGGCTTAGTGGGAAGAATGCTCATTCCCCATTTTATAGTGGGGAGTTTTTAGTAGAGACGAGTTTCACCATGTTGGCCAGGATGGCCTCAAACTCCTGACCTCAGGTGATCTGCCTGCCTCAGCCTCCCAAAGTGCTGGGATTACAGGGTGTGAGCTATCACGCCCGGCCTGATAGCTTTTAAAATTGTCAAATATACATAAAATAAAATGTATTGTTTTGATGATGTTTAGGTGTGCAATGGTGTTACTACATTCACACTGTCGTGTGACTATCCCCAGTATCCATCTCCAGAACTTTCTCGCCATCCTGAACTGAAACTCCGTCCCCATTAGACATTAACTCCCCATTCCCCTCTCTCCTCAGCCCCCGGGAGCCGCCCTTCTACCTCTGATCTCTATGACCTGGCCCATTCTAGGGACTTCATATCAGTGGAATCGTGCAGTATTTGTCCTCCTATGTCTGGCTGATTTCACTTAGCAGGTTTTTAAGGTTCAGCCATGGTGTAGCATGTGTCAGAATTTTACTCCTTTTAAAAAAAAATAGACTGGACTTTTAAGAGCAGTTTAAGTTTATAGAAAAATTGAGCAGAAGGTACAAAGATTTCCCACATACCCCGGCCCCATTGTGCATAGCCTTCCTCACTGTCAACTACCCGACAGTGGCCCCGTTGTTACCATTGAAGACACGGCGTCATCACTCCAAATCCCAGAATTTACGCTGGGATTCCCTCTTGGTGTTTTTTATTTTTATTTTTATTATTTTGAAACAGTCTTGCTCTGTGGCCCACACTGGAGTCCAGTGGCGCGATCTCAGCTCACTGCAACTTCCACCTCCTGGGCTCAAGCAATTCTCTTTCCTCAGCCTCCCGAGTAGCTGGGACTACAGGTGCCCACCACCAGGCCCAGCTAATTTTTATATTTTTAATAGAGATGGAGTTTCACCATGTCAGCCAGGCTGGTCTCAAACTCCTGACCTCAGGTGATCCACCCATCTCGGCCTCCCAAAGTGCTGGGATTACAGGCATGAGCCACCACACCCGGCCCTTGGTGTTGTTTATTTTGTGGATTTGGATAAATGCTTAGTGACATGGATCTGCCACTGCAGTATCACCCAGAGAAGCTTCACTGCCCTAACAGTCCTCAGGGCTCTGCCTCTTCATTCCTCCCTCCCCCAACCCTGGCAACCGCTGATCTTATTGTTGTCTCCATAGTTTTTCTTTTCTTTCTTCTTCTTTTTTTTTTTTTTTGGAGACAGAGTCTCACTCTGCCTCCCAGGCTGGAGTGCAGTGGTGCGATCTTGGCTCACTGCGACCTCTGCCTTCCAGGTTCAAGCAATTCTCATGCTTCAGTCTCCTGAGTAGTTGGAATTACAGGTGCCTGCCACCACAGCTGGAATTTTTGTATTTTTAGTAGAGACGGAGTTTCACCATGTTGGCCAGGCTGGTCTTGAACTCCTGACCTCAAGTGATCCTCCTGCCTTAGCTTCCCAAAGTGCTGGATTACAGGCGTGAGGCACTGCCTCTGGCTGCTTTGCCTTTTCCAGAATGTCATACCGTTGGAGTTAATTTCCTTTCTTTTTAAGGCTGAATAGTCTTCCCTTGTGCACACACACCACATGTTGTGTGTCCATGCATCGCTGATGGACATTTGGGTTGCTTCGCTTTTGGCCGCTGTGAATGAGGCTGCTGTGAACCTTGGCTTTGACACTAGTTTGTTCATAACAGTGCCACCTAGAATCCATCCCACTGCCACCCACCACATCACCAATGAAGGGGTTCCTGCCTCTCTCCCCTGCGTCGCTTCAGGAGTTCCTGCCCCCACCATCACCTGGACCAAGGTAGGCAGTGCTTGTTACTGAGAGGGTAACCAGAGAGGTGGGCCCAGTGTGTCACTGGGTGGAGCTGTGGGCTCTGCTGACGTCACCTGTGCCTCTGCCCTAGGAAACCAATGCCCTGACCTCCGGAGGTCCCCTCTACAATGTGAGTAAGGAGGGCACCCTGCTCATCGCCCAGCCGTCCGCCCAGGATGCAGGGGCCTATGTCTGCACGGCCACAAACACCGTGGGCTTCTCCAGTCAGGAGATGCGGCTTTCTGTCAACAGTGAGTGATGGCAGCCCTGCCTGGGAGAGGGGCTCAGTGGATTTGGAGACAGAGTCCCAGCTCAGCCCTGTGGAGCCTGACAGGGAAGCTGTCACATCAGCAAGTCCTGCAGTGTCCTGTGGCTCTGCACGGGACCCACGCCCCCAGCAGCCCCCTCACCCGCCTCTCTCTGCCCCAGACCCTCTGGCCTCCTTTCTGTTTCTGGAATGGTCCATCCTGCCTGTGCACATGTAGTTCCTTCTGCTTGGAATGACGTTCCCTCACCTCTGGGCCCAGCTGACGGCTCCCATCTGTTAGCTCTCAGCTCTCCCTGATCCCCTAGGCTGGTCAAGTCACTTTGCTGTAAACCATGAAGCGTCCCCTTCCTGGCACCCATCACAGCTGTGGTGCAATACTTTATCCCATAGGGAGCTTTTTGGTACCAGTGTTGCCCAAGGACCCTGAAGGCTGGGAGGATGGGGCAGGGCTGGCCCTCGTCTGGGAGGAGTGAGCACATGTACAAGCCAGGTTTTTTCTCTCATAGACCCTCACAGTCAGTATGTTTATATTACAAATATTTCTTAATGGGGGAGCATTTCCTCTCTGAACTCCAAACGTATGGGGAAACACGGGAGGGCTAGGTGGGTTTTGATGTCCCCAGCTGGCTGGCTTGTTTCATTGTTGCTGCTCTTGTAGCAAGTGCCTTCCTTGTATGAGCTAGAAAGACGGAGGAGGGCAGGGAGGAGGAGGGAAGGGTACCGCAGTCTCTGCCGTCAAGGGGTCTTCAGCTTAATATGAGAAAGAGGTGACATGCCCAGATTGCCATAAATCCCTGACCGGGGAGGTCCCTCAGGACCAGGAGGTCCGGAGGGAGGGTCTGTGCATTCTTTGGTGGCTGATATCGTAGGAATAAATGAACGAGCAAGAGGAGAAGGTAGAGAGCGGGGAGGAGTTCAGAGTCCGCCAGAATGTCCCTGGGGAAGGGACGGCAGGATGAAGAGAAGCCAGGGGAGACACAGACCTGGGGCAGGAGGGACCGGGTCAGGGTCCTCAGAGCAAGATGGTGGCAGGGAGGTGGGTGGGGAGAACTGAGCGAAAACCCTGGGACCTGGGTCTCACCGGCAACCTGCACTCTCCCTCTTCTGACAGCCACACCCACCTCTGGACCTCCTGAGCGTCAAGGTCGCAGCACTGGCTCTGCTTCCCGGTAGAGCCGCCACGTGGCCCAGGGCACCCATGGACCCCTTTCCCCTCTGCCCGCTGACAGGCCCTGCTTCCTCTCCCCACAGCCAAGCCCAGGCTTCGTATGAATGGGTCACATGATGCAGATGTGCCTCTGAGAGTCATGGCGAAAGCTGGTGAAGAGGTGACCCTGGACTGCGAGGCCCAGGGCTCCCCACCCCCCCTGGTCACCTGGATGAAGGACTCCCACCCTCTGCCACACACCACCAACAGGTAACCCCAGGCCATGGCCTCAAGTCAGGAAGGGACAGAACTTAGGGCTGGAGGGAAACCTGCCTCAAGGTGACCAGTGACCCGGCAGGGGTCTTGGACCCTGCAGACTCTCCCTTAGGATGCTCCTGGGCTTCCGCACACGGGGCTGCTATCCATGGGCCCCCAGAAGCCTGGAAGGAGCCTCTAGAGGGTGCCTGGAAGCCTAGGGTGAGACTTCCTGTCTGAAATCATGCCCACTGGACACCTTGTGCGCCAGCCGCTGGGCGTTGCCTGCGGGATCCCGTTTAATCTGCACGGCCACCCTTGATATCTGATAGGACACTGACGCTCGGCCAGGGACTGAGCTGCTCGCCATCACCCGGCTAGGCAAGAGCAAAGCCAGGGCTGGGACCACATCCCCGCCATGACACACTCCACCCCGAGGCCTGCTCTGCAGGACCAGGTGTCTGGCGGCTGAGCTGTCTGACTCAGCTGCTCCCGGTCCGATCCTGGGAGTGGGCGGACAGGGAGGAGGCTGGCTTGGGTGTCCTTCAAAGCTACGCTGTACCCCCCAGGAGGGGATGCGGGGGATGCTAGGGCCCTTGCCCCTGGCTGGGGGGTTCTGTGGCTCAGGCCAGTGACATCAGCCCTGGCAGGGTCTTTGAGATGTTCCAGAACCAGAAGGTCTCAGAGCAGCCTGCTCTGTAACGCATCCCCCCAATCCACATGTCAGTGTTTCTCAGAACATGTGTGGTGAGTCCTGCCAATCCTTGCAGTGGGGCACCCCTGAAGGTGGCGGGGTCCCAGGGAGCCGGCCCTAGACAGCATCTCCAGGGCCCCCCATGCCCTGTTGGCATCACTGCAGCTCTATGTTGTGGGGTAGGGGTGTGGTGGGGGCTTCGGGAGCCCGCAGCTCCCCAAGAAAGCCTGGTCCTCGCTCCTTGGCTGGGTGGTGGCCCTCGGCCAGAGGATGCATGTTGATTTATGGCTTGTTACTGAAACGGAACCGCATTCTCATTTGTTCACCCCTCCTCGCTGTGGTGCGTTAATGGGTCAGCCGGGAGCTGTAAATTTGAGAAAGCCGCTTTTGCAATCCCAGGGTGTTGTGTGTTCCCTCTCCCTTGCCCTCTTCACTTCGTGCTGGCTTACACTGTTTTCTCCCCAAATTTGGGAAATTTGGAAGTTTATCTAAAGGAGGAGGAAAATATGCTGGGGGTGGGGTGGGGTTAAGTACTCAGGCCCTGGAGCTCCCCAGAGCCAGTGCTGATGATCTTTTTAATTTTATTTCATTTTTTTTATAAAGACGGGGTTTCACCATGTTGGTCAGGCTGGTCTTGAACTACCGACTTCAGGTGATCCGCCCGCCTTGGCCTCCAAAGTGCTTGGATTACAGGCGTGAGCCACCACGCCCGACCCAGCACTGATGATCGATCTGCCTGCTGTCTTCTTAGTTGTGTGACCCCGGGTGGCCACTGGCTCCTCTTAGCCTGTCCCTCCGTCTGCAAGGTGGATGTTATTTAAATAGCGCCCTTGTGGGTTAATGTTGGATGTGCAGTGCTTAGGAAGTCAGATGTGCTGAAAAATTGCTCCCTTTCATGTTATTTCCCTGCTGTTGCTGTCCGCAAACTGAGACATCATCTCCAGCTTTTACAAATTTATCCTGTCCTACCACACCTGTTACCTCAATTCTCACCCACTTTTTAAATGTAAAAGCTTTAAGGCTGGGTGCGGTGGCTCACGCCTGTAATCCCAGCACTTTGGGAGGCCGAGGTGGGCAGATTACGATATCAGGAGTTCAAGACCAGCCTGGCCAAGATGGTGAAACCCTGTCTTTCCTAAAAATACAAAAATTAGCTGGGCATGGTGGCAGGCACCTGTAATCCCAGCTACTTAGGAGGCTGAGGCAGGGAATTGCTTGAACCTGGGAGGTGGAGGTTACAATGACCTGAGATCGTGCCATTGCACTCCAGCCTGGGTGACAAGAGCAAGACTCCATCTCCAAAAGAAAAACGTTATTGACATATAATTCACGTACTGTATCATTTGCTTATTTAGAGTTTACCGTTCAGTGTTTTTCGTATATTCGGACTTGTGCAACCATTACCAGAACCAATTTTAGAACATGTTCATCACTTTCCAAAACAAACTTCATACTCAGTGGCAGCCACCAAACGCCCATTCCTGCCCTGTTCCCACTACAGCCCCAACAGCCACGAATCTGCTTTCTGCCCATTCTAGACACACACACACAACCACACTCAGCCTCTTGCAGACACATCACACCCCCCGTCCCTCAGTGACTCGACAAGAATGTCACAGAGACTTAACTTTTTAAGTTAAGTGGAAAACACACAGCGAGACTTTCTGTCTGTCTGCTTCCCCCTCCCCCTCCCCTCCCCTTCCTCCTCTTCCTTACATCCTCTTCCTCTTCCCCTCCCCATCTCCCTCTTCCCTTTCCCTCCTCCTCCTCCCTTTCCCGTTCCTTCTCTTCCTCTCCCCCTTGTCCTCCTCATCCTTCCTTCTCCAAGGATGCCCCCAGGCTCAGCCTCAAAGCTGCCGTTCTGGAAGCTGGAGAACTTACGTGGATGATGCGGCTGACAAGTTGTAGATGAGAGGGGCCAGCTGCCCTCCAAAGCCCTCCCTGCTCCCTTGCTCCTCTTCTTGCTGAGTTGCCCCAAGGACAGGGCTCCACGGCAGCACTTTCTCCTGTCCGTGGGGAATTCTGTGGTGTTGTCGGGGCTGAGAGCCCAGATGTGCTGAGGAGCCTCCGAGGAGGGGGAATGGAGGGGTCCATTCCCCCTTGGCCAGGGGTGGCCCTCTCCTGCCAGTGCCCTGGAGGTGGGTGGGGTGGATGGCACGGTGCCCAGGGCACTGAGGAGGAAACAGAAACACATGGGGTGTGACGTGGAACCTGACCCTGCAGCTCCTGGGGCTGGGCCCCAACACACACACAGACATGCAGACACGCACAGACACACGCACAGGGGCACACGTGTCAGGCGGGCCACTGCTCTCTGAACTCTGAGGTATCTTCGGCTCTCTGAGTCAGCGAGTTCTAACAGAGGAAGCATCCTAGAAGCCTGAGAAGCCATGAAGTTCTGAGCCCCCCAGCCACATCCCCATCCCTTCAGAGTGGCTCTGGTCCTGGTAGGGGATGTCCTAGAAGTAAGTCTCATGCATCTTACCTTCTGACCTCATCATGGATTCCTTTCCTCTTTTACCCATTTTCTCAATTCCTCCTGGCCCACGTCACTTGCTTTTCCTTTTTATTTTTATTTTTTTTTGAGATGGAGTCTCACTCTGTTGCCAGGCTGGAGTGCAATGGCATAATCTTGGCTCACTGCAATCTCCGCCTCCCGGGTTCCAGCCATTCTCCTGCCTCAGCCTCCCCAGCAGCTGGGACTTCAGGCACACACCACCACGCCTGGCTAATTTTTTGTATTTTTAGTAGAGATGGGTTTCACCATGTTGGCCAGGATGGTCTCGATCTCCTGACCTCGTGATCCACCCGCCTCAGCCTCCCAAAGTGCTGGGATTACAGGTGTGAGCCACCGCGCCCGGCCTGCTTTTCCTTTTAAAGGGCAAAGTAACATTCCAGGGCGCTCGGCTCCCATCATCGCTAGGCCATCGCTGTGTGTGGGGCACAGCCACGTTGCCACCTCTCTTGGTCATAAATGAGACTGTTGAAGCAGCTTCGCACAAGGCTCCTCTTCATCTCCTGGGTCAGGTCCTTGGGGGATGATCCCGAAAGCCAACAGTGAAGTTCAAGGGTGGGAATGGTCACTGAGTGCTTCTTTCCTGGGGGACTTGTTTTTGAAAAGGACATTCAAGTTGTAAATTCAAAATTGAAGTCAGCAGCATTGACTGAGCAATATTCCGTGCCCAGGACTATGTCGAAGCCTCGGAGACACAAGACATGGGCCTGGGCTGGGTGTGAGGTCAGGTGGCAGAAGACCTGGGGTCCCGTCCCAGCTTCACCCCAGATTGCCCGCTGACCTTGAGCAAGACCCTTCCCTTCTCCCCTCCCTGGGCCTCAGTCTTTCCATTTGAGAAATGAAAGAGTTGAACAGGCGATGGCGGCCAGAGAGCATCTCGGGGCCCTGGCCCCATGATTCAGCCCAGGGATGCTGGGGCGAGGCAGTGTTTCCAGGCAACAGTGTTTGTTTGGGATTCCGATGAGGAGATGGGACGGCTGCGAGCACTCCTGGCTCTGGCTTTGGCTCCCAGAGGCAGCCCGCCAGCATCCCACACGGGGCCAAATCCCAAATCCCTAATCCCCAGCGCGGCGGGGGGCAGTGGGAGGACGGTGTGCTCCTGTCTCCTTCCTCCAAGTTTTCTTCCTTTCATGCCCCCGCCACCCTTCTCTGCCCCTTCCCAAACACACTGCAGGACAGGCCACCCACCCATCCTTCTCCTGGAAGGAGGCGACTGGGACGGCTCATTAGAGGCGAGAGGTGGGGCCTGCAGCTGGGATCTGGTGACTTGCGACAGGGAAAGCAGCTCAGTGCTCTCTGCAAGTCAGTGGCATGCCTGCACGGCCCAGCGCCCTGCATGGGGACTGTACCTTGGTGGAGCCTCCAAGCACTTGTTGGTTTCTGGCCTGGTGGCTCTGGAGTCGGCCTTAGCCTGTGGCCAGTGGCTGTCTTTCTGGAGAACATTTAAGTTTACTCGCCTTCTGAGCCGGACATTTACATCACCGTGGCAGCTAGGAAGGAGCGTGGTTGCAAAGCGTGAGGGTCAAGTCCTAGCTGCGCCCTGGCCAGCTGAGTGGCCATGGACACCAGGACCCCACCTCCGGAGGCTCAGTCTTCTCTGCAAGAGGGGGTGTGGTAGCAGGGTCTGCCTGCCTTGTGGGTGTGGCTGTTGGGAGTCTAAGTGAGAGTGTGCTTAGTGGCACAGTGACATACAGAAAGGGCTCAGTAGTTGACAGCTGTGGCTTCTGTCAGCACCATCCTCCGTGCCACCAGCATCACAGGGCTCATACCTCCAGGCTCACGGGGTGGCACCGACTCCGTCTCCTTCCACCTGTTTATTGAGCTTGGCCCCTTGGCGGGTCTCAGGCACCTCCTCCTGAATTTCTCCAGTGTGACTTTCCCTCGGCGGCTTCCTCACAGGGTCTGTGATGCTGGACAGGTGCGAGTCGGGGCGGTGGTTGCCAGGAGGGGTGCTCTCTAGGCTGCCTGCCCAGGCTCAGACCCTGTCCTGGTCCCAGCAGACACAGGGCTGGCGTCTACTGGCACATAGTGGGCATCTGTTGAGTGTTGCCTGACTGTGTGCTCTGTGCTGAGGACCGGCCCCGCAGCAGGCTGCGTGACTCTGGGGGGAGTGCCGTTCATTCCACAGCTGCTGGCCCTGCTGGGTGCTTTAGAGACAGAGTCAGTAAGAACAACAACGTGGGAGACAGCGGGGTTCTGGGGAGGGCAGGAGGGTAGTGCTGAGATGGTCTGGGGTGAGGGAGGGGGAGCAGGGACCAGTGTCGGTGAAGGTGGGGAAGGGAGTGTGTGGAGTGGACAGGAAACAGCTGCCATTTGCTATGAAATATTTATTGAACACCTAATGTGGGTCAGGCCAGGACCCATGCTGAGCCGGGGACATGCCGGGGACCTGGGCAGACCTGGCTGCCCCCATCATGGAGTCATCAGACAGCATAACGGCAGGTGTGGTAAAGTGCATAGCGGCATGGGGAACATGTACCGTGAAGCAGGGCGTTGCCCGGGCAGCAGAGAGGGCTTCTCTGAGTGCTGCAAAGGTGTATGCTGGGGCTGAGGCGGACAGGGGAGGCTGGGAGCTGGCATCATTCCCGGCATTTTCTAGCAGATGCCCTTTGCTCTCCCTGGGCAGCCCTCGGCCTGTGGGCCCCTCTCGCATCTCCCCACCACTCTGACATCTGCGTGCGCCTCACTGCAGGGGCTCAAGCCAGATGCATGTCATAAACAGGAAATTCCCCTCGAACCTCTCCACTCTAATCTGGGCGTTGCACGGAGCCATCTGGCCGTGCATGCCGCGGTGAAGTCTGCCCCGCTCTTCACACCACGCGGCCGACGGCGGCCTGTTCCTCGGAGACTCTGTGGCCTCCTCCCTTTCTCCCATCTCTGCCGCCTCCTCTTCCCTGCTGGGCTGTGGCCCCCAAACCTCCCACTGAGTCTCTGGGAATGTGACGGGAGAGCGCTAGAGGACAGAAGGCGCAGGCGGTGGGCCGCCCTGGAAACCTCAGACCTGTGGATGCAGCTTCACCTTTTCCCTGAGTCTCGGCAGAGCATGAGAAGGGCCATCTCTCTGCCAGATCTGAGCATGTCCTAGAGATACCAAGGCAGATAAGACGGATGTCCCCTTGGAGCCACAGGCAGGGAGGTGACAGGTGATGACAAGACAGTGTGGTGAAGGCTATGAGGGCAGGAGGTACAGGAAGCTGTGGGAGCCTACAGGATGGACCTGCCAGCCTGGGGCATCAAGTCAGCCGTCCTGGAGAAGGTGATGTCTCTGTATTGAAAGACGAATCTGGTATTATCCAGGTGAATGGGAAGTGCAGGTGTGTCCCAGAAAGAAGGAACAGCATATGCAAAGTCAGGGTGGTGAGATGGGCCTGACCCCCTGGGAGGAACAGTGGTCCAGTCCCCCCATGCAGGGATGGGGGAGTTGGGGGCGGTCTGTGTAGGTCCACATGGGCCATGCTGCTGTGCTTGGTTTTTGTCAGGGAGTGGTGGGCAGCCGCAAAGGGTTGAGAGCAGGTCAGGATGTGGCCAGTTAGGCATTTGGAGCAGACACAGGCTCTGCTGGGCAGGTCCTGGGTCCTTTGGCCTCGGCTTGTCCGTCTATAAAATAGATTCTCCCATTTCTTCCTTGGTGATGTAGCAGGTGGAATCTGCCCCCAGGAAATGACCTGCGGCTGCTCCTAAGAAAGATAAGATACCTGCTTCTATTGTTGTGAATTAACACTTGTGGAAGTTTTTAGTTTTTTTTTTTCAGAAGCCCCCACTTCCTATCTTTTTAAGGGTTTGGTGAGGAGGGGAGCAGGGGTTCTACGGTCTTAAAGTTCTGGAGGCAGCTTCTCAGGTAAGAGTCTGGAGCTGCCTTCTTTTCTTTTTTCCTCCTTCCCTCCCTCCCTCTTTCTCTTCCCTCCTTCTTTTCTCTTTCCTTCCTTCTTCCCTCCTTTTCTCCTTTCCTCCTTCCTTCTCTTCCTTCCTTTCTTCCTTCCTTTTTCTTCACAGAGTCTTGCCCCGTCTCCCAGGCTGGAGTGCAGCAGCATGACCAGAGCTCTCAGACTCTTGGGCTTGAGTGATCCTCCCACCTCAGCCTCTCGAGTAGCTGGGACCACAGGCATGTGCCGCCATGCCCAGCCAATTTTTATTTTTTGTAGTAACAAGGTCTCCTCTTGTTACCCAGACTGGGTGCTGCCTTTTCAAATATGAAATGGGGCTGAGAGATGTTGACTGCCCTGCCTGGGGCTGCACAGCATGTCTGAAGCACAGTTGGACCTCGGATCCAGAACTCCAGTTCCTACCTTCCCACTGACCCACACTACCCCTGTTTGCCAGCCCAGGCATGGCGACGATGTCCAGGGAGCGAACTGCATCCCAGCCTAGAATGTGATTGAGTGTATCAGTTTCAGCATCAAATGGGTTTGGCTCTTGATTAGTGGGTATCGATATATCAACATTATTTAATTTTTCAAAAAATCATAGAAGAGAAAATTTAAAGCCGGGTGTGGTGACTCACACCTTTTATTCCAGGACTTTGGGAGGCTGAGGCGGGAGGATCACGAGGTCAAGAGATCAAGACTATCCTGACAAACATGGTGAAATTCCGTCTCTACTTAAAAAAAAATACAAAATTTAGCTGAGTGTAGTGGCACACGCCTGTAGTCCCAGCTGCTCGGATGGCTGAGGCAGGAAAATCACTTGAACCTGGGAGGTGGAGATTGCAGTGAGCTGAGATTGCACCACTGCATTCCAGCCTGGCGACAGAGCAAGACTCTGTCTCAAAAAAAAAAAAAAAAAAAAAGAAAAAGAAAAAAAAAAGAAAATTCAAGCTGGAGTGGCAGACAGAGTAGAGCTATGCTGCAGTAGAGATGTTTACCCCTTGCCAAGACACACACGTACCGATGTGGTGTTTTCCCACTTTTTCCTTTGCACTATAAAGACTGAACGACCTGCTCAGGGCTGCCCAGCTGATTGAAGTCCAGGGAGAGATCCCAGACCCTGGCTGGGGATTTGTATCACACGAATAGCAAGGCAGTATAGGTGACCTGGAGGAGGTGGTGTCTCAGTATTCAAAGATGAGCAGGTGTCATCCGTATACTATGTCCCCAGCACCTTAGGCTTTGTGTGCGTGATGTCAGCTCATACGTGCCGCCTCCTGTGACTCTGGATAGGCACCCTGAAACTCAGGAAGACGGCATCCTTGGCCCAAGGTCGGCCTGTAAGAGGCAGGATGGTGGTTCTCACCAGGACACTTACCATCGGAGACCTGCGCCCATCTGCCCTGCCATGCTGCTTCTCGGGAAAGGGGCACGTCTTCATGTCCCCAGGCAGTGGCTCCCTGGAGGTGGTTCCCCAGCCACTTGTATCAGCTACCTAGGGCTTTTTAGCAAAACCCCAATTCCCACCTCCTCCATGGAATCAGAGTTTCTGGGTAAGGCCTGAGAATCAGCATGTTTCACCTGCAGCTGGGAGATTCTGATGAGAACCCCTGCCCTACAAGGTGTGAGACCATTGAGAGCAGAGGGTGTGAGCCTGTAGTCCAGGAGACCTGCTCTGGGGCGTGGGAGATACAGAAGCAGTGTGTCAAGAGCTCTGCTGTTGAGAGAGAGAGAGAGAGAGAGAGAGAGAGAGAGAGAGAGGCAGGGAAGAGAAGAGGAAGGGAAGGGGAAGGGAAGGAAAGGAAGAGATAAAGAAAGATCTAAATGTTTAAATGTCCCCTCAAAAGGGAGCAAGTTAATACATTGTGGTGTAATCATACAAGGGAATACTACACAACAGTCAAAAATGAATGAATTAGACCTATATACATCCTCACGATGCCATTTATGCCGTGATATAGCTCATGATGCAAGTTTTCAAACATGCAAAACAGCACTGTGTGTTATTTACGCGTGTGCTCTTGTCTCCGTGGAAGCAGCTGACTGTTGAGTGCCTCTCTGTTGCAGATGCTGTGCTGTGAATTAGGTCATTCGGTTCTTTTGACAGCCTGTGAGGGACGAGCACAGCTGACAGCTCTATTTTCCAAAACGAGGTGACTTAGGCACAGGAAGGTGAGGCGACTTGTCCATCCTCACACAGGAAGCACATGGCTAAGCAGGTTAGACCGAGGCGATCCAGCCCAGTGCCACCACCCACTGTGCCATCCACAGCCACCCTCAGAGAACTTGTCCCAAGAGGCTGCTGGATGCTTGGGGCAAAAGGATGGAGGGGGTGGCTGGGAAGGGGTGTCATTGCCCCACTTTACAGATGGGGAGACAGAGGCTCAGCGGGCAAAGCCCGTAGCCCAAGGTTGCACAGGGAATGAATGATGGCATTGACCTTGATAATGACTGCATGGCCCTCACTTCACTTACCGCATCTCATGTGATTCTTGCGGCTGCCTGAGAGGTGGGGGCTATGAGGAGCCCTAAGGATTTTATAAGGGGGTTCTGTGATCCCTGTTTTATAGAGGAGGAAACTGAGCCTCAGCAGATAGCAAGGCGGGAGCATCCCAGATAGCAAGGACTGTAGCATCCCAGGCCTGCTGAGTTCTAGAGCCCAGCTGCTGAGCGCAGGGCCAGCGGCTGGCCCTTAGAGTCCCCCGCCCCCATGCTGGCTGCGTGCTCTTGGGGCCAGCCAGGGTCAGTGGCCACAGCTGCCCTCCCTATTTTACGGAGGAAGGGGCTGTGCAGAGCCAGCACATATGGGCCGGTGACATCATGTCTGCGGGGGGCCCTTGGGGTCCAGCCCAGCTGCAGGAGCCTGGCTGGGGGGTCCTAGATCCCTGTGGGATGGGGGTGATGTGACACTAGCAAGGTGAGCCAGACTGGGGAGGGTGGCGATGGTAGTGGTGGGGCAGGTGAGAGGTCTGCAGCTTCCTCCTGAGGGCCCTCAACACAGCTCTGGACATAGGAGCACCAAGGGACTGCTGTCAGAGACAGGTCAGCCCTGGCACAAGACCAGAGGGCCTCAGGGGTGCCAGCTTCTCCTTCATCCCACACGCAGGGCAGGTGTGTGTGGCAGAGGAGTGGGCATTGCCACTGCAGTCAACAGGTGTCAAACGGTGGGCAGGCTTCTGGCCCTGGGCTGAGCCTGTGATGGAATCCGTTTACCAGCCCTGGCCCAGGCACATGCCATCTTGGCATGCCCATTTTACAGATGAGGAAATGGAGGCTCCAAGAAATGAAGCAGCTTCCCTGAGGGTCACAGCTAGGAAGGATTTAGAGTTTAGACTCGAACCCAAGCCAGTGGACTCCTAGTCCAGTGCTCTTCTTCTCTTACACCAGTAGGCGTGGGACTGGCCCTGGCCTGCTGGTTCAGGGAGGATGGAGGCAGGGGTAGGGGTTAGATTGTGGGTGCTGTCTCATTCCCAGGCTTCCTGGGAGAGGTGGCTGGTTCAAGTTGGGTCTCGAAGCCTTCCCGTGGAGGTCAGGTCAGTGAGGGTCTCACCAGTGCTCCCACTCCCGCAGGCATGGCCTCCTCCCGTCTGGCTCTCTGCGTCTGGCCCAGGTCCAGGTGGATGACACCGGCCACTATGAGTGCACAGCCAGTAACCCCGCGGGGTCCGCCTCCCGTCGCTACATTCTTGGGGTGCAAGGTAGGACCAGCTGGCAGCCCCAGTCCCTCTGTGTCCCCCATCACCCCACCTGCCCCTCAAGCCTCTCAGTCCCCCTCCTGCAGCCGCCTCTGCCACCTCCTCTCGCTACCCCCACTTCCTGTTTCTCAGACCCTCTCTCCTCCTCTACCCTTTTTCTCCACCTCTCCCCATACCTGGAGATGCTGTTCAGAGGCCCCCGAGAACACAGGGCAGAGCCCAGTGGGGACTTGGGTTTGGGTGGGGGTCAGAGGGGAACCCATGAAGGTGGGTCTGAGAGCGTCTCTGCCTGGTGTGCAAGGCCCAGCCAGGAGCCCAGCGCGTGGCGATGGGAAGAGGCTTGTGAGATGCCACAGAGCCCCCTCCTGCGGGGAGCACGTAATGCCCCCCAAGAGGCCCTTCCAAGCCCCTGCTCCCACACTGCCATCAACGAGGCACTTTGTGTACCTGTAACAGGGGGTGCCGCGCTGTCTCCACGATCCCCTCCTCCTGGCAAGGTCCCCACGCACCCCACTGTGGCTCTGGTTCCCATCCCGGTGCGAGGTCCCAGGAGTGGGCGTTCCCCTGTGAGTTGAGGGCTCATTCAAAGGGAGCCAGTGGTTTGGAATCCTGCACCAGAGAGTCAGGGTGCTCGTCATCTGCAAGAACACTGAGAGGCCTCCGAGACAGGCCTGGTTCTGGCCCAAGCGTCCCATCTGCCCTCCTGTTTTCAGAGATCAAGAGACAGTGAGGAACAGCTTCCACTTGGTAAAATAATTGGACATGCACCAAAAACCAACCCAATCATATTTTATTACACTTCAAATTTATCTGAAATTCAGATTTCAGTGTTGGCCAGATATGGTGGCTCATGCCTGTAATCCCAGCACTTTGGGAGGCCTAGGCGGGAGAACGGCTTGAGGCCAGAAGTTTGAGACCAGCCTGGGCAGCATAGCAAGACCCAATCTCTACAAAAAACAAAAAATTACTCTCTTGCAAGAGTCCATATCTGTAGTCCCAGCTACTCAGGAGGCCGAGGCAGGAAGATCGCTTGAGCCCAGGAAGTCAAGGCTGCAGTGAGCTGTGATCGTGCCACTGTATTCCAGCCTGGGCAACATGTGAGACCCTGTCTCAAAAAAAAAAAAAAAAAAATTCAGTGTTTATAAATACAAGTTTTATCAGAACACAGCCGCGCGCGTTCATCGACGTGCAGCCTGTGGCTGCCTTACCCCCTGACGGCAGAGGTGGGAAGTGGAGGGAGCCTGCCTGGCCTCACAGCCCGCCATTCCAACCACCTACTCTCTACAGAAAGTGTGCTGCTCCAGATCTAAGCTCAAACCCCATTTTACAGATGCACAGGCTGAGGCCCAGATGGGGAAGGAGCTCCAGGATTCCGTGGGTTTGCATGGGGGTGTGAGAGACAGGAACGGGGGGCAGGGCAATGAGCAGGGCCTCAACGTCAGCAGAGCTGGGCCTGAATCCTGACTCTGCTGCTGACTGGCTGTGTGACCTTAGGCCAGACACTTGGCCTCTCTGAGCTTTGCTTTCCTCCTCTGTAAAATGAAGGCCACAATAAAGCCCATCCCATGGTGGTCAGAAGGTCTCAAGGACATTGAATGCTCAGAACAGTGGAAGCTGTTACTGTGTTCAGTGGGTGTGTGTGAGAGAGATCAACAGGTGGGCAGGGCAACCATGCTCTCTGTGCTCCTGGGCAGGGAGCACTCCTGGCACTCAGGCCATGGGCCAAGGGGCTGGTCTCTGCCCAAGGGCCAGGTTCCCATGGGTGATATAATCCAGGCTCCTTCTCAGAAGCTGTGAAGGGGGTGGGTGCACCTCAGCTTCCCTCAAGGGGCCAGGATACTTGGCCCAGGGTCTGTCCCACGCAGTGCCTGGAGCAGGGTGGCCCCTGGGCTCTGAGAGTTCTCTTGTGCCCACCCAGTCTGGCCCCGCAGCGGCCTGGGCCCTTGGACACTCAGACCCAGGGTTGATGCCAGCACCTCTCCACTGAGGGAGGGGGTGACTCTGGCCAAGTCATATAACCTCTCTGAGCCTCAGCATCCTCCTCTGCAAAATGTGCAGGCGTGGGTGGTACCACTTGCCGAGTAGGAAGGACCAAGTGAGCGGAGGATGAGAAAGTGATTTGAAACCACAAACGGAAAAGGACAGGAAACCACAGCTGTGGGAGGGAAGGATGGGGCAGCGATGACATCCAGCCGGGGTGCCTCCAGCCACCGGGCTCTGTGCTGGCTGCTTTAGTGCTGTACCTCATTTCATCCTGCGGGGCGGGAGGGGTTGTGACAAGGGGAAACTGAGGCTCTGGCTGGAGCGGGGTCCTTTGGCTCTAAGGAACTGAAATAGGATTGGAACCATCTCTGTGCATGCTGCCTCCCAAACTTGCTCGGCCATTATGAGTCAGTCCCTCTGCCCTGCCTCAGTTCCCCCATGTGCGCTGAGCTGAATGAATTCCAAGTGGCACTTTTTTTTTTTTTTGAGATGGAGCCTCTCTCTGTCGCCCAGGCTGGAGTGCAGTGGGACGATCTCAGCTCACTGCAACCTCCGCCTCTTGGGATCCAACAATTCTTGTGCCTCAGCCTCCAAGTAGCTGGGATTACAGGCGTGCGCCACCACACCCAGCTAATTTTTGTATTTTTAGTAGAGACAGGGTTTTGCCATAGTGGCCAGGTTGGGCTCAAACTCCTGATCTCAGGCGATGTGCCCACCCCGGCCTCCCAAAGTGCTGGGATTACAGGCATGAGCCTCTGCGCCTGGCCCCGAGTGGTGCTTCTTTAAATGGAGTCGGCACATTGGCGGGGGCAGAGGGAGGTACACGCTCAGCCCTGAGGGTTGAATCTTTCATGAGAGTGTGTGTTCAGGTGAAAGACCGGAGCTCACTCTCTTTAGGGGAGTCCACGTGGGTGTCCCAATATCTTTTCCTGCCATCCTTCGATTGTGCTCCATGACAATTTTGCTGGTCGGTGACATCTGAGATGTGGCTTGGGTCTGGGTTCTGGGACCCTCTCACCTGGGTCCCCCCACCTTGATGCCCCTCCTGTGGCCCGTCAGTCCCCCCTCAGGTGCAGCCAGGCCCTCGGGTTCTGAAGGTGCTGGTGGGAGAAGCCCTGGATCTGAACTGTGTGGCTGAGGGCAACCCAGAGCCCCAGCTGAGCTGGTCCAAGGATGGCGTGGCCCTGCGGGGCCGGGGGCCTGAGGGCTCTGTCCACTTCACAGCCATCGGAACCTCTGATGCCGGGAGGTACCACTGTGAGGCCTCCAACAGCGTCGGGGTAGATGCCTGGGACGTGGAGCTCAGAGTGCTAGGTGAGTCTCCCTGCCCCAGAACTCACTTCTCCCCAGCTCTCCCCGCACAGCCTGGACTTGGGAGGTGCTCATCTCTGTTCCGGGCTCTGTGCCTGCCCGCTTCCTTCCGGGGACAGATAGAGCCTTGGCCCTCTCTGGGATCTCACAGCTTTGGGCCATCCTGTGTCTAGGAGCCTTTGTCAGCCCGTGGGCATGGACCAGTCTCAGAGCTCCCAGCAGGGGTTCCCTGCACTCTTTCCCCTTGGGTGGTGACCTGTGGGCCCTCTCAGGACCTGGGTGGACAGAGGCACCTAGGGCAGGGACCGGGGAGCAGCACTGGACCCAGGGCCATCCGGACAGTCATAAGCCAGCCACCTACACTCTGTGACCCCAGTGTTCTCACCTGCAAAGTGGGTCCAATACTCTGTGAGGGGTCCATGAGAGTGTGTGTGAAGCGCCTGGTGCATAGAAAGTTCTGGATCAGTGGTGCTAGCAGTTTCACTATTAGGAATTTAAAACAAGCTTGGGGCTGAGTGTGGTGGCTCACACCTGTAAACCCAGCACTTTGGGAGGCTGAGGTAGGCGGATTGCTTGAGCCCAGGAGTTTGAGACTAGCCTGGCCAACATAGCGAACCTGTTTCTTAAAAAAACAAAACAAAACAAACAAACAAAAAAAAACACTTGCAAAGCCACTGCTGTGAGGGACCACATGTGGCCTTTGTCTAAGGGCACAGCTCAGCCTCCCCAGCCTGTGGGGCTCGGCCCTGGTGGCTGCACCATGGGGCCTCCCTGCAGGGGTGAGCCAATACCCCTGGCCCTGACTTGCCAGGAGTCTAGGGGCCGGGATTCTGGAAGGGGATGCTTCCTCATTGGCCCTGGGTTCCTTGGAGGCAGGGGGTGGGAGTGCCAGGCTTTGGGCTCAAGGGATGAGCGTGGTCGTGTTGCTTCCCTCCAGAGCCACCGCACTGGGGGGCTGATGAGACCAGTGGCTTGCTGGAGCGAGTGGCCGGAGAGAACGCCAGCCTGCCGTGCCCTGCCAGAGGTGAAGCTGCATCTAGGGCGGGCCTGGGGAGGTGAGGGATGGGCTGGCCTAGGAAGGAGCCTCCACTCATATTCCAGTGCCCTGGGCTGCCTATGGCAGGCAGAGGCCGCGGGACATGTGCTTCTGGTCAGCACCGTGCCAGGTAGTTCCTCTGTGAGCCCATTGCCAACCCTGGAGGCTGGGCGTTAGCAGTCACTCCTTTTTGTTAGGGCCAGTCCAGGCCCAAGGGGGTTAAGTAACTTGCTGAAGTCACACAGCCAGAGCGCGACTCAGAGTGTGGACAAGTGTGACCCCTGCCCTACCCCCCGTGCCCATCAGCATCTGAGGGTGGGATTGCCGGTGCTGAGGGCGGCCCAGGGTCCTGGTGTGTTGGGCGTGGTGGTCAGCCCATCTCTCTCCATGCCCCTGACTTTCCCACAGAGGATGGATTCAGTGGTCCTGGCCAAACCAGCTTTTCTGGGCTCGTCTTTGGGGCAGGAGCCCAGTGTGGGGCCGACAGCCACCTTAGGTCAGCTGCCCAGCGCCCAGCCCTGCCCCAGCCACTCCTGGCTGTGCGACTCAGGACAGTGTCCATCTCCTTTCTGAGCCTCACCTTCCCTGTCTACCTCGGGGTTGTACCGGCCCCTCCGCGTGGGGCTGCTGTGAACTCAGCAGGACACCATGTGTGTAAGGGGCTGGCACCCCTGGAGGGCTCGGGAAATGTGCCGGAGGCCTGGCTTCTGCTTTTGGCGTACCCCCCACCGGCCCCACCCGGCAGATCCCTCCTCAGCCCCTGCCACTGCCTCAGTTGCTTCCCTAGGCTTTGGGCTCCTCCGAAGCTGGGAGCGCCACCTCTCTGTGGGGTTGAGGTTCTCTGGAGGGTGCTTGGTGTCTGGTAGCAAGTGGCAGGTCACAAAAGCCTGGCGGGCACCTGAAATCTTGGTCGTTCCTCTGTGAGCCACAGGGTGCCCGGGAAGGCCCCAGAATAGGACCAAGGGAGAGGCAGGTAGGAGCAGGGCTGGCACCCACCTAGGCAGGGGGCAGCACCTGGGTGGGAGCTCTGGGAGCCCCCCGGGATGGCACCCTCCCCCCCCACCTCCCACCGCCGTCCTGGGCCCTTGACCATGGCGCCACCTTGTGTTGGTCTGTGCTAACAGCAAGCAGCCGTTCTGCGCTTTTGGGAAGTGGGAGATGGTGGAAGGTGGGACCCATCCGGCCCCAGGCCTTGGGCTGGGAGGGCTCTGAGGGCTACGGGGATGGGACTGAGCCCAGCACCCTCATGGGGACTCCCTGGGCACTGCAGTGACACCATCTGCCTCTTCCTCATGGGGTGGGGTGGGGCGTGAAGGCCCAGAGCCTGGACACCCGCTTGGTGGTATGTGGTATGTGTGGTGTGTCGTGTGTGGGACTCTGCACAGTGGGGAGGGGACAAAGTGAGTGACTCTGGGCAGCAGCTAGTGCTTGGGGACTTCCTTGTCGCAGAGCTTCAGGGCCGTCCTGCACTAGAGACCTTAGGGTGAGATTGTCTGTGCTAAACAGAGTTCCACAGCAGAAACCCATCACCCGCTCCGACCAGCAGCCCTGAAGGCCTGGTCCCCGGGGTGGCGGGAAGTCCGGGGACTCTCCGGGAAAGCTGAGGAAGATGAGACGGCGGTGCGCGTGTGTGTGTGCGCGCATGTGTGTGTGTGTGGATGTGGGGTGTGGTCTATGTATATGGGGTTTGGTGTATGTTGTGTGTGTGGTGTGCACAATGTGTATATGGTGTGTATATGGTGTGTGGTGTGTATGTGGTACGTGGTGTTTGGTGTGTGTAGTGTGTGTATGGTGTTTGGTGTGTATGTTGTGTGTGTGTAGTGTGTGTGTTGGTGTGTGTGGTGTGAGTATGTGGTATGTGGTGTTTGGTGTGTGCTATGTGTGTGTAGTGTTTGGTATGTATGTTGTGTGTATTGTGTATGTATAGTGTTTGGTGTGTGTGGTATGTGATGTGTGGTATGTGGTGTTTGGTGTATATGTTTGTGGTGTATGTTGTTTGATGTGTATGTGGTATGTGTGAATGTGTAGTGTGTGTGTATGGTGTTTGGTATGTATGTTGTGTGTGTGGTATGCATGGTGTTTGTATGTGGTGTCTGTGGTGTGTATGTGGTACATTGTGTTTGATGTGTGCAGTGTGTGTGTATAGTGTTTAGTATGTATTTGTATGTATTGTGTGTGTATGGTATTTGGTGTGTGTAGTTTGTGATGTGTGGCGTGTGTATGGTGTTTGGTGTATATGTTTGTGTGCGGTGCATGCATGTTTGATGTGTATGTAGTATGTGTGTATGGTGTGCAGTGTGTGGTGCATACGTGTGGTGTGTGGTGTGTGCAGTGTGTGATGTGTGGTGTGTGCATAGTTTTTGGTATGTGTAGTGTGTGATGTGTGTATGGTGTTTGGTGTACATGTTTGTGTGTGGTGTGTGCATGTTTGATGTGTAGTGTGTGTGTATGATGTGTACTTTGTGGTGCATATGTGTGAATGTATGGTGTGTGTGTATGGTGTTTGGTGTGCATGGTGTGTAGCATGTGGTGTGTATGTGGTGTGTGGTTGGTGTGTGTTATGTGTGGTGTTTGGTATGTATGTTGTGTGTGAGGTATGTGTATTGTGTTTGGTGTATATAGTATGTGGCATGTGTGGTGTGTGTATGGTGTTTGGCATGTATGTTGTATGTGGTGTTTGATGTGTAGTGTGTAGTGTTTGGTGTGTATGTTGTGTGTGTAGTGTGTTGTGTGGTGTGTATGTGGTATGTGGTATGTATTGTGTGTGTATTGTGTGTGTATGGTGGCATGTGTAGTGTGTGTAGTGTGTGCATGGTGTGTGGTGTGTATGTTGTGTGTGATGTGTGTGTATGGTGGTGTGTGTAGTGTGGTGTGTGGTATGTATGTGGTGTGTGGTGTTTGATGTGTATGTTTGTGGTGGGTGCATGGTGTGTAGTGTGTATGTTGTGTGTGTGGTGTGTGTGTATGGTGTGCGGTGTGTGTAGTGTGTACTGTGTTGTATGTGGTATGTGGTGTGTGTAGTGTTTTGTGTGTATGTTTGTGTGTGGTACGAACATGGTGTTTGGTGTGTATGTTGTGTGTGTGATGGCTGTAGTATTTAATGTGCATGTTTGTGTGTGGTATGTGTATGGTGTTTGGTGTGTATGGTATATGGTGTGTGTTGTGTGTGGTATATGGTGTGTATGTGGTGTGTAATGTGTGTGTAGATGGTGTAATGTGTGTGTAGTATGTGGTGTGTGCATGGTATGTGATGTATATGTTTGGGATTTGTATATGGTGATGTGTATAGTGTATGGTGGTGTGTATAGCGTGTAGTGTTGTGTGTGGTGTGTATGTGGTGTGTGTAGTGTTTTGTGTGCATATTTGTGCATGGTGTTTGGTGTGTATGTGTGTGGTGTGTGTATGGTATTTAGTGTGTATATTTGTATGTGTTGTGTGCTGTGTGTATGGTGTGTGGTGTGTATGTTTGTAGGTGGCGTGTGTTGCATGCTGTGTGTATGGTGTTTGGTGTGTATGTTTGTATGTGGTATGTGGTGTGTGTGATGTATGCTGTGTGTGTGGTGTGTGGTGCGTATGTTGTGTGTGTGCTGTGTGTATGGTGTTTGGTGTGTATGTATGTGGTATGTGGTGTGTGTGATGTATGCTGTGTGTGTGGTGTGTGTATGGTGTTTGGTGTGCATGTTTGCGGTATGTGGTCTGTGTGCTGTGTGCTGTGTGTATGGTGTATGGTATGAATGTTGTGTGTGTGGTGTGTGTATGGCGTTTTGTGTGTATGTATCTGGTATGTAGTGTTTTGCGTGTGTGTGGTGTTTGTATATGTATATAGTGTGTGGTTTTTTTGTATGTATGTTGTATGTGTGTTGTGTATATATGGTCGTGTGTGTAGTGTGGTATGTGTGGTATGTGAAGCATTTAGTGTGTATGTTGTGTATGTGGTGTGTGTAGTGTGTGGTGTGTATGTGGCCTGTGGTGTGTGTGGTGTTTGGTATGTATGTCACGTGTGGTGTTTGGTGTGTATAGTGTGTGGTGTGTATGTGCTGTGTGGTATGTGTCATGTTTGGTGTGTATGTTGTGTATGTGGTGTGTGCAGTGTGTGGTGTGTGTAGTGTGTGGTGTGTATGTGGCCTGTGGTGTGTGTGGTGTTTGGGATGTATGTCATGTGTGGTGTTTGTGTATAGTGTGTGGTGTGTATGTGCTGTGTGGTGTGTGTCGTGTTTGGTGTGTATGTTTGTGTGCGGTGTGTGGATGGTGTTTCGTGTGTAGTCCCCAGACTTGCAGATCGGCATGTCACTCCCACCCACCTTCTGCTGCTACCACTGGTCATCAGGATGGGCAGTGTGGATAGGTGTGGGGGCACCCACAGCTCCGAGGGAAATGCTCCTCCCAGCCTCGGGGGGACGGAGGTGCCTGGAGCCATCCCTAGAGGACCAGCCCCTTTTGCACAGAGGAGATGGGTGGGAGACAGTGCAGATGTGGAGGGGTAGGTGTCCGGGTGTATGTACTGATGACTCCGTGCACCTTGCCAGGGACACCCAAGCCGCAGGTCACATGGCGGAAGGGCCCGTCCTCAGAGCCCCTGCGTGGCCGGCCAGGTGTGGCAGTGCTGGAGGAGGGGTCTCTGTTCCTGGCCTCCGTCTCACCCATGGACAGTGGAGACTACGAGTGTCAGGCCACCAACGAGGTGGGCTCCTCATCCAGGAGAGCCAAGCTGGTGGTCTATGGTGAGCAGGGAGCCAGAGCTGGGGGCAGGAGAGGAAAGCAGCAGGGACCCAGGGAAGGGCCTGTCTTCCTCCCAGGACTGCATCCGGCCAGAGGCCCACAATGATGCTGGGGGCTACAGGGTGCCCAGGTGTGACAGTGACAGTTCTCCAGGGCCCAAGGCCTCCCTACACAGGAAGATCAGGTCCTGCCACCAGGTGCCAGTGACAGGGAGGGCTTGAGGGGCCTGGGAGAGTGGCAGGTTGCATTGGACACCTCACTTCCCTAGAGACACCCCCATGGAGACAGTATGGGGGAAACACCTGGAACTCCATCAGTGTCTGAGATTGGTCTAGAGGTGAAAACATTTTAAAATGACCCCTTGGCTATGCGGAGTGGCTCACGCCTGTAATCGTAGTACTTTGGGAGGCTGAAGCAGGAGGATTGCTTAAGCCCAGGAGTTTGAGACCAACCTGGGTGACAAAGAGAGACCCTGTCTCTACAGAAAATAAACTTTAAAAATTATTTTTTAAAATGAGCACTGATGGCAGCGCAGAGCCCCAGAGCCCACATCCAGGTTTAAACTGTAAACATTGGCCTATTCTCACATTCCTGTCCTCAGGAGGGAGAGCACTCACCCCCACATCCAGGGTGCTATGAGCAGAGAAAGGGGAACCCCCTTAACGGGGGCAGTGAGGGTAGGCCGGGGAGCGCTGCCCGCTGGCAGGATGAACTGGCCTCGCTTGGGCAGTTCTAACAGCTCCTAATGCCACCTGCCACTTCCCCAGGATCAGTTGCCCTGGCTCGCCCTGTAATGACTTGCTTGAGATGTTTGTTTCAAAAGCATGGCCAGGCCTTACCTTCAGAGATTCTGACTCAGGGGGACCCTCCCCGGTGACTGTGTTACCAGGTTGGGTGTAGAAGCGGATGGATCTAGGGGGACTCTAGCGCCTTGCAAAGCTGAGTGTCAGAAAGGGTGGCACCTTGGACTGGGCATGACTGGGGGCGTGTCGGTCCCAGGGCAAGGCTGCTGCGGCCATCTGCAGGTCCACAGGGCCCTTTGTGGCTGGGCGGATGGGGACAGGCAGACCTCCTCCGACTCCAGTGACAAAAGGGAGGGAATGGCCCAGGTGAGGTCCCTTCGGCTGTGGTGCTAGGGGGCAGGGAAGCAGCTCCTCGACTCTCCTTGCCCCCAAGTGCCCCCCAGCATCCGAGAGGACGGGCGCAAGGCCAACGTGTCGGGCATGGCTGGGCAGTCCCTGACGCTGGAGTGTGACGCGAGCGGCTTTCCAGTCCCTGAGATCGTGTGGCTGAAGGATGGGCAGCTGGTGGGTGTCCCCCTGAGTGGGTGAGATTTGGGCCGGGGACGAGCCTTCTGGATGGGCGTTCCTGCATGTGCCAAGGTGGGGCGGAGGGATGTGACGGGTGTCTTTGGGGGTGCTCTGGGGTTCAGGGCAGTGGAGGGCTGTGGTCGCGTGATGAAGCCTGGCAGGGAGCTGCATGGCAGAGAGCACAGCACCGTTCCGGTCACTGGCCACCTCTCGGGCCTCAGTTTCCTCCTCATTACTGGCACTGGAGGGGTGGCTGGATCCCTGTTTACCAGCTCCCTCTGGCCTCTCCTGCCCAGATCCCCAAGGTGAGCGGCCACCGCCTCCTGGATGGGGGCCGGTCCCTCCACTTCCCCAGGATTCAGGAGGGTGATTCTGGCCTCTACTCCTGCCGGGCGGAGAACCAGGCTGGGACAGCGCAGAGGGACTTCGATCTCCTTGTGCTCAGTGAGTGAGGCCTGGGCCCCACAGCTCCCATGTGTTCCTGGCCCTGTAGCCCCAACTCTTGCAGGCACACTGGGGGACAGGGGAGGCTTTACCTGCCGAGAGCAGGGAGCACAGAGGGGCCCACGGCAGACCAACCCCCACCCTCACGGACAGACAGTAGACAGCCAGGTGATTAGCCAAGTCATTACTGCCGCAAGTGCAACCAAAGAGTAGCCTGGGTCTGAGGGTTGCAGGGCGAGCCCATGTGGCCGGGGTTCTGGGGGCTTCCCAGGAAAGTCGGGTAGGAGAGGCAGGACACCCAGGAGGCGGTGGGGGGGTCTGCACAGACAAAGGCCCTGTGGTAGGTGAGGCTTCAGGGTTCGAACAGTTTTCCCACCCCTCACCCTCACCCCTTCTCACCCCAGTCCCTCCTTCAGTGCGTGGAGCTGGGGCTACCCAGGAGGTGCTGGGGCTGGCTGGTGCAAATGTGGAGCTGCAGTGTTGGACCTCAGGGGTTCCCACGCCCCAGGTGGAGTGGACCAAGGATGGGCAGTGAGTGCCCCCTCCCCTGGAGGACGGTGTGGGATGGTGGCCAGACGGCCTGGTGGATGTGGGGGTTGGGGGAGGTTGAATTCTTCTGGAGGAGCTGACAGGCATGGCATGTGCCACCCAGAGCCCAGGCTGAGGGCTGTAGGGGCACTTCCAGCCCAGCGGGGGAGATTAGCCAGGGAGACCCCACTCTTGCCTCAGCAAGGTCTTCTCATCACGTAGCCTTTCCTTTTTTTTTTGGAGACAAGAGTCTTGCTCAGTTGCCCAGACTGGAGTGCAGTGGAACGATCTCAGCTCACTGCAGCCTCAAACTCCTGGGCTTCTTGGGCTCAAGAGATCATCCCACTTCAGCCTTCCAAATAACTGGGACCACAGGTACACCAGCCAACAATGGGCTAATTAAAAAAAAAAAAGTCTGTACAGACGGGGTCCTGCTTTGTTGCCCAGGCTGGTCTCGAACACCTGGCTTCAACCAATCCTCCCGCCTTGGCCTCCCAAAGTGCCGAGATTACAGGCATGAGCTACCATGCCCAGCCTCTTTTTTTAAACACATTTTTTCTCTAAGTAAAATTCACATAAAGGCTGGGTTTGGTGGCTGACACCTGTAATACCAGCACTTCGGAAGGCCGAGGTGGGCAGATCACCTGAGGTCAGGAGTTATCAGCCTGCCCAACGTAGCAAAACTTTGTCTCTACTAAAAATACAAAAAAATTAGCCAGGCATGGTGGTGCGCGCCTGTAATCCCAGCTGCTTAGGAGGCTGAGGAAAGAGAATCACTTGAACCTGGGAAGTTGAGGTTGCGGTGAGCCAAGATCACGCCATTGCACTCCAGCCTGGATGACAGAGCAGACTCTGTCTCAAAAAA
>NW_016107569.1:1475716-1537556 GCF_001604975.1 Cebus imitator | reverse complement strand
CTCACTCTGTTGCCCAGGCTGGAGTACAGTGGCACAATCTTGGCTCACTGCAACCTCCACCTCCTGGGTTCAAGCGATTCTCCTGCCTCAGCCTCCTGAGTAGCTGGGATTACAGGTACCCTCCACCACACCCAGCTCATTTTTGTATTTTTAGTAGAGATCGGGTTTTACCATGTTGGCCAGGCTGGTCTCGAACTCCTGACCTCAAGTGATCCCCCTGCCTTGGCCTCCCAAAGTGCTGGGATTACAGGCGTGAGCCACTGTACCTGGCCCAAATTTACTACTTCTGATACCCCTTGGAATGATGATTTCTTTTACTTTTCTTTAAATGAGTAGACTTCCTTACCCTGAAACACATCTATTTAAATATCTCTTATTCTTATAAAGGCTATTTAATATAAAAACTGTAAGCAGGAAACCAGAGCTGCTTGGCTAAGGAAGCTGAAAAAACAAACACACCCCGCAGAGCAATGCTGCAAATCCTCGAGGCGTGGGCTCCACGGAGGGCACCCAGCATGCATCTGCACACTCTGTGCTAAAGAACGGAGAGCAGAAAGTGCTAGAAAAATCGGGGACGTGCATAGTAGCACCAAACACAGCCTTTCCTTGCTGTAATCAGGATAGAAGGAGATTTGGTGGGCGGGGAGCATAGCCATTTCATTCTGAGATGCGGTTATTTCATGCTGTGCCCATGTGCCCCTAGAAATGACGTGGGTAGCATTGGTGGTGGGTGCCCAGCCCTGTGTGACATCCTAATCTAGTCCAGCTGCTCATTCACAGACGGGGAGACTGAAGCCCAGAGAGGGGAAGTGACTTACCCCTAGTCTTCCAGTGAGTTAGAGGCAGAGTAGGGCCCAGGACCCAAGCCTGTGGGCCCGCCCCCACCTCCTGCACCTTCCACACCATGCTGGCCTCTCCCATCTGTCCCCAGACCCCTGTCCTCCATGTCTCCCATGCCTTCCCTGCCCCCTCAGTGTGGCCTGAGGGCATGAGTCTGCTGCTCTGGGGAAGATGCCAGTGGCCTCAGGGGCTGCCTGTGACCAGCCCCACCGCCTTCTTTCTAAGTACCCCCCACTATCTGGGGCTCCAACGAGACAGGAGAGGTGGCCGTCATGGAGGGCCACCTGGTGCAGCTCCTGTGCGAGGCCCGAGGAGTGCCCACCCCGAATATCACCTGGTTCAAGGACGGGGCCCTGCTGCCCCCCAGCACCGAGGCCGTCTACACTCGGGGTGGTCGGCAGCTACAGCTGGAGAGGGCCCAGAGCTCAGATGCCGGCGTCTACACCTGCAAGGCCAGCAATGCTGTGGGGGCCACAGAGAAGGCCACCAGGCTGGACGTTTACGGTGAGCAGCCAGGGGCCACGGCAGCCAGGGTGGGCAGTGGGAGGGACTCAGCCATGGTGGCCTCTGCCTGTCTCCAAAGGAAGGCTAGGTGGCCGCCTGGAGTGGTCAGAAGCAAAAGGATAATGGGACCAAGACATCATCTAGGGAGAAGGGTCCTCCCAGCTCATGCAACGTCCCTCACACACGTAAGGAAACTGAGGCCAGGGGTGGACGGGCCCGTCTAGGAGGCCATGGCGGAGCCAAGTCTAGCATCCAGGTCTCCTCTTGTGGTGTGGGGCTTCTCACTAAACCATGCCCAGAAGCCTGTGACCAACACAAGAACTAAACACCCTTAGGTAATCACTTTTTTTTTTTTTTTTTTTTTGAGACGGAGTCTTGCTCTGTCGCCAGGCTGGAGTGCAGTGGCCTGATCTCCGCTCACTGCAGCCTCCACCCCCCAGGTTCAAGTGATTCTCCTCCCTCAGCCTCCCGAGTAGCTGGGATTACAGGCATGCATCACCCCACCCTGCTAATTTTTGTATTTTTAGTAGAGATGGGGTTTCACCATGTTGGCCAGGATGGTCTCGATCTCCTGACCTCGTGATCCGCCTGCCTTGGCCTCCCAAAGTTAATCACGTCTATAAGCTAGACTAGAGGGGCACTTGGCAGCATCAGCTCATTTGATCAGCTGGCAAGGGGACTTGGGCTCTCAGGTTCCACTTAGAGATGGTCACAGTGAAGCTCTGAAGCAGAGAGGCTTCCCCAGGATCACGCCACTAGCAGGTGGTGGGACCCGGCCCATATGTGGGGACATCTGACTCTAAATCTCACACTGTGAACCTCAGCGTCAGCTCAGCTCAAAGGGGCTTGGCTCTGGGGACAGACAGACATTTGAAGGAGAGCTCAGAGGCAAGGGCGTTGGTGGCTCTGGAGGGGTCTGAGCAGGGCCTGGTGAAGTATGAGAGGGCAGAGTGCAAGCTGACAGGGGTCAGCCTGCCCCCCTGTGGGGAGTCAGTTCAGAAGCTCTGGCTTCCAAAGATGCAAAGGGCTTGGGTGTTGGAGCCTCAGGGACTCCAGAGGGCAGCTGGGCGGCGTGGGGTCCACTGGCAGCCTCTGAAGATGGCTCTGCTACTAGCTTGGGGACTCTTATTTTGGAACCTGAGGGTCCCCTTGGAAAATGGAATAGAAAATGTATGTGTCTGTTTTCATCAAATTCTCAAAGGGTTTTACACACAAATAAAGTTGAGAAGTATTTCCCAGGCCACAGTTGCCCCTTGTCCCCTGGTAATAGCTTCATCAGCTCAGCAACTTGAGGGGCTCCTTGAGAGTAAGAGAGAAATTTCCCCTCTGGTGTGGCTACCATGGGCTCTGAGCACAGATAACATCTTTGGCCGTCGCTGGCTGAGATAGGAGCCCTTCAAGCCAAGCCGTCTAGCTCAGGTCTGCCCCAGTCTTCTGCCTCCTGAGCCCAGGGAGGGAGGGGACCTCCAGGAGCAGAGCTCCGTCACAGCCCTGGGGGTCTTATCTGAGTCCAGCAGATATTGGACCTGCCATGTGTACACATTGGCAGCCCTGGTTCCACCCATGCTGGACCTGTGGGGCTGGCAGCGGGGATGGAGAGGCAACAGTCAGTGCCCTGGCAGGGGAGGGGCGGTACCCAGGGACCAAGGGGGGAGAGAAAGCTGCCCCGGGTCTCAGCAGGGGAGCCAGCCAGTGGAGGTGAGGGAGGAAGTGTCTCACATGGAGTGGGGTCTGTGAGGGGCTTGACCGACTCTGTTGGGCTGAGATGAGAGCAGGCTGGAGTCCGTGTGGTCCCTAAGCAGTCCCCTGCCTCTTTTCCAGTCCCACCCACCATCAAGGGTGCTGATAGAGGACCGTATGTGGTGAAGGCTGTCGCTGGGAGGCCCATGGCACTGGAGTGCGTGGCCAGAGGCCACCCGCCCCCCACCCTCTCCTGGCACCACGAGGGGCTGCCCGTGGCAGAGAGCAACAAGTTGTGGCTGGAGACGGGTGGCAGCGTGCTGAGGCTGGACAGCCTCGGGGAGGCGTCGGCTGGCCTGTACAGCTGCGTGGCCAGCAGCCCTGCCGGGGAGGCCGTGCTGCAGTACTCCGTGGAGGTGCAGGGTGAGCCGGGCCTGCCCCACTCAGAGCTGCCTGCGCTGTGGCCTCTGCCCAGGCCTGCTGCATGCTTGTCCCAAGTCAGCTCCTGCAGTGGAGGGAGAGGGGGAGAAGTAAGCAGTGTCCCCGCGTTGCATGACACACTGAGGCCTGGGCTGCGGGGCCGGCAGGACTAGGAGTGGGCAGCGCGGAGCCCCAGGATCAAGGGTCCCTGCCCCTGCCCAGGACCCTGGGCCGGGTCACCCAGGACCCCATTCTGCTTTCTGCCAATGGAATGGCCCTTAATGGAGACCTTCCTAAGGCCCACTTGTGGATGTGGTCCCGGGAGGGCACTGGGGCCTTCGCCTGCCCTTCTGTCCATTGCTGAAGCATCTCAGGTACTAGCGCTGTGCTGGCCCCGTGTGGCACTGGAAATGAAGCTGGGAACAAGGCCAGCCGGACTCCTGAGCCCTCAGTCTGCCAAGGAGACAGATGTGAAATAATCAGGCCCAAGCCTGCGGAAGCCAGGCTGTCCCCTCACTCCGCCTTGGGGTGGTCCTGGAAGGCCTCCTGGAGGAGGGGCCACTAATAGGGAGACCTGAAGGGTGAGGTGTGGCTGGGCCTTGTTCTGAGGGCACTGGGGACTTGGGAGGGTTTGAGGCCAGTGGCTGTTCAGCTCCAAACACCCAGGAGTGGGTTCTGCCTGCAGTGCCCCCACAACTCCTGGTGGCTGAAGGCTTGGGACAGGTGACCGCCATCGTGGGCCAGCCCCTGGAGCTTCCCTGCCAGGCCTCAGGCTCCCCAGTACCCACTATCCAGTGAGTCTGGGGCGGTGGAGGCCAGGGCTGGGGTGGGCAGGGAGCATGTGCTTTGGGGTCATGGGGGGAAGTGGACAAGAGAGAGGCTTCCTGTTTCCAGGAGCAGGAAAGAGGCCTGGAGCTGCGGCTGGTGAGAGCAGGTGGGAGGCGCTTCTAGGCTTCCAGCTTGTCCTGCCTGGCTGGGCCTTCCCTGGCCTCAGGTTGACCCGCCCCCCTCCCTACTCACCTTAGGTGGCTGCAGAATGGCCGCCCAGCGGAGGAGCTGGCCGGGGTGCAGGTGGCCTCTCAGGGTACCACACTGCGCATTGACCATGTGGGGCTGGAACACTCGGGCCTCTTTGCCTGTCAGGCCACCAACGAGGCAGGCACTGCCGGGGCTGAGGTGGACGTGTCTGTGCATGGTGAGTGGGCACCTGCGGCTCTGGGGCTGTGGGCAGCCTGAGATGCCAGGGGTGGGTGGAGCCAGAGGGCTGTGGCAGGCTTGGAAGGGCATGGGGCTGGTCTTCTCTGGATGGCATTTCTGGGCTGGACTTCCCAGTTCCCCACAGAGACGCAGTGCAGGTGTGAGAGGCTGGCCTGGGCCATGTATCACACCCCTGTCCCATCCAGTCCCTCGGCCTGACTCCGCTCCCCAGCTTCCTCTCTCTCCATCTGCTCTCTTTATGTAACCACACAGAACTTCACCCAGTTCCTTTACTACATCAACCCTCTTTCTCTCACCTTCCAGTCTGCATACGCTGTTCCTTCTATCTGCAACATTCTCCCTCCTCTTTGCCTGCCTAGCTCCTCCTTATCTTTCAGGCATATCCTGAAATACTCTTCCTCCAGGAAGCCTTCTTTGATTCTACCGTGTTTCTCATCTGCACTGCCCAGCCTCTCAATGCCTTAGCCCTCCACCCACTGCATTGGGATTGCGTATTTGGTTGTCCACCTCCACTGTCCACCTCTGTGAGCTTTGAGAGGACAGCATGGCAGCTGCCTTTCCCTGCTGTGTCCAGGGGCCCAGTCTAGTTCTGAGCACAGAGTAGATGCTCAGCACACTTAAGGATGCATGGGTAGATCAGTGGATGGATAGGTGGATGGGTGGGTAGATGAATGAGTAGACAGAAGTGTGGATGGATGGATGGATGGATGGATGGATGGGTGGGTGGGTGGATGGAAAGGTGGATGGATGGAAGGGGGGGGTAGATAAAAGGGTGCATGTATGGGGAAATGGATGGATGGGTGGGTGGGTGGATGGAAGGTACGTGGATGGATGGAAGGGGAAGTAGATGGATAATGGGTGGGTGGATGGATGGATAGATGGGTGGGTGGATGAATGGGTGGATGGGTGGATAAGTGGATAGGTGGGTAGATGGATGAGTGGATGGATGGAAGGTAGGTGGATGGATGGAAGGGGGGGTAGATGGATGAATGCGTGGGTGGATGGGTGGATGACTGGTTGGATGGAAGGGTGGGTGGATGGATGAGTGGATAGCTGGGTGGATGGATGAGTGGATAGTTGGGTGGATGGATAAGTGGATAGGTGGGTGAATGGATGGATGAGTGGATGGATGGAAGGTGGGTAGATGAATGAATGGCTGGGTGAGTGCATGCATGAATGGATTGTTGGATGGGTGGGTGGATGGCTGGCTGGCTGTATTGGTAGATGGTGGATGTGTGGATGGACAGATGGATAGATGGATGAATAAATACATGTATAGATACACAGGTGCATAGATGGATGGGAGAATTTTTAAAGGGAATAACCACTCTGCTGGCTTGTCAGGAGCTCTTTCCCCTAAGCCACGTGTCTGGGAGATATGGTGGGCAGAATCTAGATGCCAGCCTTTGGCCAGCCCTTCAAGGCCACCTTCTCACCCCCAGGTATGAAGGGGGTTGCTGGATGCCCCCCTAGCCCTCCTGATTCTGACCCAGGCTTTTCCTGACTGTTTCCCTTCTCAGAATTCCCATCAGTCAATATAATTGGGGGCGAGAACATCACAGCTCCTTTCCTGCAGCCTGTGACCCTCCAATGCATAGGGGATGGGGTGCCTACCCCAAGCATCCGTTGGTGGAAGGATGGTGTAGCCCTGGCAGCCTCTGGGGGGAACCTACAGGTACGTGCAGGTGCCCCAGGGCTGGCGGGCCTGCTGGGCACAGGTGGAGGGGCTGCCTGGGGGCCTCTTGGAGACTCTGAGCAAAGCCCAGCAGCCTGGGAGTAGGACGAGCCCAGAGCCCTCTCAGTCTGAAAGGACAGGCCTCGGCCTCTTCCGGGTCCTAGGAGCTTCAGTTGTCAGAGGGAGAAAATGTTGATGGGGATGGGGAACGGTACGCCTGAAGATCTGAGGAATCCCTGGAATCCAAGTGCTTGGCTCAAAACTCTACCCCAGAGCCAAAAGTGTCCCCATGCCTCACTACCCCTGCCCCTGGGCTCAGCAGAGGCCTGGCCACTCGCTATGTCCCGTCGTCACCCTGACTTCCCTTCTGTCTGGGCTCTGTGGTTTCACCACATACACAGCCCCGTGGCACACGCTCTGCCCTCTCCCCTCCAGATTGAGAAGGTGGACCTGAGGGATGAGGGCATCTACACTTGTGCCGCTACTAACTTGGCCGGGGAAAGCAAGAGGGAAGTGGCGCTGAAGGTTTTGGGTGAGGATGTGGGTGCCAGCAGGGCCCAGGCCGGGGATGTTGGGTGACCCCTCGAGGGCCCTTGGGGCTGGGGTGTGTGGCTAGGGAGGTGGGGGAGGTTTTTAAATCATAGCTGTGTCCTTCACTTCAGAAGAGGTAGAAAGCCGTAAAATGAAAGCATTAGCAAAAGCTCTGTAGTCCCTTTTGGCTGCTTTTTATTTATTTATTTTATTTATTTTTAAAGACAGGGTTTCACCATGTTGGTCAGGCTGGTCTTGAACTCCCGACCTCAGGTGATCCGCCCGCCTTGGCCTCCAAAGTGCTTGGATTACAGGCGTGAGCCACCGCGCCCGGCCTTTTGGCTGCTTTTGAGGGATTTTCAGTAGCAGACCTTGTCCACGTTCATACTCACCTTTGTTTATTTGCAGGGAAATCCCTGTCCTCGTCTCTTCCCTGGCTATGTTGGCTGTCGGCTGTCCCAGGGTGGGGCTGGGTGCTGGTGTGGTCCTTGTATAATTGCTGTAAGGATGGGGGCCTGTTGCTCTTTGTTCTTGGGTTTGGTTCCAGGAGTGGGGTTCCTTAGTCTGAGGACATGAGCGGTTTTAGAGCCATGGTTGTCTAGGACTTTCTGAGGGGAGCAGGGAGCAGCACTGGGAATGGCTGTGATTCGAGCTGCCTAGAGCTGGCCCCTACCAGGCTGGGCCTCTCCTTGTCTCCCCTTAGTGCCCCCCAACATCGAGCCAGGCCCCATCAACAAGGCAGTGCTGGAAAATGCCTCAGTGACCTTGGAGTGTCTGGCTTCGGGCGTGCCCCCTCCCGGTAAGACCCCTCCTCTTGGCTGAAAGCTACTTCCAGCCCAATTCATCATCCAATGAAGCTGGCGAGTGACCCAGGGACCCTCTGACCGTATGTAATGGCGAGAAATCAGCAGGTCTGCACCCCGTCATTTCTCTCATTTTCCTCTCTTCCTCCTCAATGATGTCCTTCACACCGAGGCACTGCCAGGGTCCAGACCCCGGAGTCTGAAACAGGCCTGCTGGGCGTCTACTCACAGTAAACTTCACAGGGCTGTCTGGGGCTGGGGGTGAGGATCAGGACCTCAGAGTCACCATCCGGCCTGTAGGAGCCCCCCTCTATACCAGCAGTTGAGGAAAGGGCTGGGCGCTTGGGGCTGGGTGTGGGTGTTTGCATAGAGGACTGGGAGAGGCTTACGGTGGCCCAGGAGGAAGGCGCCTCTCCTGCTCCCATCTGAACTAGACCCACCCTGCTTCGCCTGGAGCCTGTGAGCCCTGGGGATATTTGCCCCCTCTCGTGGGGACCCCTGCTGAGTTCCAGGGGGCAGCCTGGCAGGAGGCAGGGAAGCTGCAGACACATGCGGTCCAGCCTAGCTTTGAGGCTGCTGCTTTGGGCTGGTCGGTGTTCTCTAATGTCCCCTAGGTGAGGGGGTCACCAGGTAGGCGGAGGCAGGGCTGAGTTTGACTCTCCCTACTCCTGGCTGCCTCAGCCTCTGCCCATGGGGCCTCTTCTCCGCCCTTGGTCTTGTCTTGGGCGACATTGCCCAGTTCTACCCCGGCTCCTGTTCCTGAATGAAGAACTCTGGCCTTCTCCAGGACCTGGAAAAAACGGCGTGGCCACCCTGGAAGGTTCTCTTGGGTCCCACCAGCCAGCAGAGTCTGAAGGGCTGACAGCACTCTTGCATCTCTCTTCCATTCCCCAGATGTCTCCTGGTTCAAGGGCCGCCAACCTGTCTCTTCCCGGGTGGGAGTGACAGTATCAGCGGATGGGAGAGTTCTCCGCATTGAGCAAGCCCAGCTTTCTGATGCTGGGAGCTACCGCTGTGTGGCATCCAATGTGGCAGGTAGCACAGAGCTGCAGTATGGCCTACGGGTCCATGGTGAGCTTCCCTGGGCCTACGAGGGCCCTTGTCCAAAAAGTTGTCTTTTCATCCATTTGTCTATTAGTCTGTCCATCCACCTGTCCACCCACCCAGCCACCCATCCATCCATCCACCTCCCCATCCATCCATCCACCTCCCCATCCATCCACCTCCCCATCCATCCACCCATCCATTTATCCATCCATCCATCTATATATCCATCCACCCATCCATTTATCCGTTCATCCACCCATCCATCCATCCATCCGTTTAGCCATCCAACCATCTGTTCATTTATTTATCTACCCAACTGTCTGTCTACCCACCCATCCACCTGTCCATTTGTTTACCTGTCTACCCACCCATCCATCCATCTACCTACCCATCCACACATTCACCATCCACTCATCTAGTCAACTACCCATTCTTCCATTGATCCATTTTCTATCCAACCATATTTATTAGTTTCATGCTCTGGGGCAGATGCTGGACCTACAGCCCTAAATAAGACCTAGGAGCTTTCAGTCTAGTGGAGGACACAGCAATGACATCATTTCCCAGAGGACCGCTTGATGTCAATTGTGATAGCAGCTGGGAAACATGAGGTGCACCTGAGCATCTATGACAGGGCTCTGACCTGGCCTGTGGAGTCCAGGAGGCATCTTTGACACCTGGATACCTAAACTGAAGCCTCTGCCAAGGCCTGAGGTTGCAAAGACCTGGGGAGTTCGAGACACTGAAAGGAGGCCACAGGGCCTGGGGTTTGTAACACCGAGAAGAGGGCTGGGGTGGTGCTGGTGGCCATATGGAGGCTGCACCTGTCAGGTCTCATGGGCCATGGAGAGGTTGGGTCTAAGGGCAGTGGGTAGCTGGGCAGGGGCCTAGGACCCTGGGCATCATGGCCGGTGCCTCCCAGATACAAGGGAATCTTCTGGCTATTTTCTGCCCAATGGGGACTGCCTGTAAGATGGCGTTTCATCTCACACCCCTGAGTTAGGAAGTGGCCCTGTCCAGGGACCCTTGGTCCCTCCCCGTCCCCATGATAAATGACCTTCTGCTGACCAGAGGCCTGAGTGTGAGTGCTGCGTCCTAGCTGGTTGGCCTTGGGCAGGCGACCTCCCCTCTGAGCCTCAGCTTCCCATCCATAGAAGCCTTGTGGTGGCGTTGAAAGGAAGGAGTGAGCAGCCTCAGGCGCGGTGAAGTGGCTCAGGGCTTGTGTCCGATGGCTGTCTTTGTGCTTTTGCTGTGGCCGTGTGCTCCTGCAGGGGTGCCCAGTGAGGGGCCCTGCCTGCTTTGCCCCAGTGGGGCTCAGCCTGTGCCCCATATCACCCCTGCCCTGCAGTGCCCCCTCGAATCACACTGCCGCCCAGCCTGCCAGGCCCTGTGTTGGTCAACACCCCTGTCCGGCTGACCTGCAATGCCACTGGCACCCCGGGCCCCACACTGATGTGGCTGAAGGATGGAAACCCCGTGTCCCCTGCAGGGACCCCTGGCCTGCAGGTCAGTAGGGCTGGATGGCCCAGCTCAGCTTCCTGCACCTCCTGTAGGTGCGGGAAACAGAGGTCAGGCCCTGGGAGCTTAGGGTGAGGGAGAAGCGGCAGTAGCCCAGGGCAGAGCCCTGGAGGGTGGAGGGCGGAGGGCGGAGGGCAGAGCGCTGGAGGGTGGAGGGTGGAGGGCGGAGGGCGGAGGGCAGAGCGCTGGAGGGTGGAGGGCGGAGGGCGGAGGGCAGAGCGCTGGAGGGTGGAGGGCGGAGGGCGGAGGGCAGAGCGCTGGAGGCTGGAGGGCGGAGGGCGGAGGGCGGAGGGCAGAGCGCTGGAGGTTGGAGGGGCTGAACAGAGAGGCTAGAGCCCCGCTACCCAACGGTAACCGTGAATGTGAACCATCTCTGGAATTGTAAATGTTCTTGTAGCCACAGTAAACTGAGTAAAAAGAAACAGGTGAGATCAATTTTAATAATACATGTTAATCCAATAGATCCAAAATAGCTTCATTTCATCATGAGATCAATAAAAAAAAATATAGAGATATTGCTTATTCTTCTCTGCATATTAACTCTTTGAAGTCTGTGGTGTATTTTGTGCCTGGTGCCCCAGTCAATTCGGCCCGGCCACATTTCAAGGGCTCACTGGCCATGGGTGGCGCGTGAACAGAGGGGCGCTAAAGGACTCATCCTGAGGACCAATGTCAGTGCCCACCAGCTGGCAGAGGTCCGGAGGCCCAGCTGCAGCTCTGGGTTTCCCTGCGTCTTGAGGGGCCCTGAGGGTCAGGGCAGGCCGTCCAGGCATGCTTGGCAGCTGGGACAGCTTGTGCTGGTGACGTTCTGCCCCTTGGGGTGCGACAGCAGGACAGTTGCCTAATTTGGGCTTCCCCCTGGGGTCACAGGTCTTCCCTGGGGGCCGGGTCCTCACCTTGGCCAGCGCCCGGGCCTCCGACTCTGGGAGGTACTCCTGCGTGGCTGTGAGCACAGTGGGCGAAGACCACCGCGATGTCGTCCTTCAGGTCCACAGTGAGTCTCAGACTGGGAACGCCACGTGGTTCACGGCAGCAACTCCAAGCAGGTGGTGTGGGGGCACCCCCAGTCACATCCAAAGGGAAAGAGGGTGGGTGGATGGAGGAACGCCCACCCGAGAGCGGCCGCCTTCCAGTAGGGATCGAGAACCTCCGGAGACCTGCCCTGGAGTGTGAGCTCCCCCATTGGGTGGGACGGTGGGCAGATGCCGCACATGGCCAGGACCTCTGCCTCACGTTCAGGGAGAGGCGGAAGGGGTGTGAAGGAGCAGGAGCAGTGTGGAGTGGTGGCTGGGAAAGCTGGTTCTTGAGTGTCACTGATATGGGGTTCAAACCCTGCCTCTGTGATTTTGAGCTGATCACTTTGCTTCTCTGAGCCAACATTTCTTCATCTGTGAAATGGAAAGGATAGGGTTCACCTCATTGTTCACCATGGGGACTCACTAAGCTCGTGAGCTCACGAAGCTGCTGTAACCACAGTAGCTTATGTTTAAATGTCCTCATCTGGGTTTTTCCGGGGCTCTGTGGAGGTATAAGAAAGAATGCTGGGAGCCGGGGGCAGTGGCTTATGCCTGTAATCCCAGCACTTTGGGAGGCCGAGGTGGGTGGATCACTTGCGGTCAGGAGTTCGAGACCAGCCTGGCCAATGTGGTGAAAGTCTCTCTCTACCAAAAACACAAAAAATTAGCTGGGTGTCGTGGCGCATGCCTGTGATCCCAGCTACTCGGGAGGCTGAGGCAGGAGAATCTCTTGAACCCAGGAGGTGGAGGTTGCAGTGAGCTGAGATCGTGGTCACTGCACTCCAGCATGGGCAACAGAGCAAGACTCTGTCTCAAAAACAACAACAAAAAGAACGAATGTAGTCTTGGGTGGGAGGTGGGAGGAAGTGTTCGATTCTAGCTCTTTCTCTTTGCTGGAATGAAGATGGTGGTTAACATGTTGTGAGCCTAAGAGCCCCACCTGTGCCATTGGATTGAACCTCGTGGCAGCCCCACCAGGTGGGGATTTTCCTGATGCCCACTTTACAGATGAGGAGACTGAGGCCCAGGAGTGTGAGTAGCAACCCCAGGGCCTTGCATGGTGAGCACGCGCTGGAAGGCAAGATCCCGCCCCAGGAGCTCTCACCCTGGCCCTGTACTCCTTCCTGCAACTCTGCACTGACTTTTTTTATCTCAGGGGCAAAAGGCAGATCTGAGACATGCTTTAAAAAATTTTTTTAAACATTTTAAATTTTAGAAAGTGTTGAAACCGCTGTGGATAACTGTAGATTCACAGATATCTGTAAGAGCTAACAGGGAGGCCCCGAATTCCCTTCCCATTTCCCTCCATGGAATCTGGGACGCAGACATCACACTCCACCTGTCTCACCCAGACTGGCTCCTTCGAAGCAGGACTGAAGCCAGAGGAAGTGTGGTCACCCCTGGCTGCTAGGAGCAGCTGGGCTTGACCCAGGGCACGGCCCCTCCTTGCCGGCCCCACCCATGCGCCTGAGGGAGCCCCTCTCCTGCCCCTCCCGCAGTGCCCCCGAGTATCCTCGGAGAAGAGCTGAATGTGTCCGTCGTTGCCAATGAATCCGTGGCCCTGGAGTGCCAGAGTCACGCCCTGCCCCCACCCGTGCTGAGCTGGTGGAAGGATGGGCGGCCCCTGGAACCACGGCCTGGAGTCCACCTCTCCACAGACAAAGCCTTGCTACAGGTGTGCAGCTGCCGGGCCAGCCAACTAGGCCTCCACCTTGGGCCATGGGCAGGACGGGGCCTGCGGGTGCTCCAGCTCAGTGACCTACAAGCCCCCTCCCTGCCAGGGAATGGGGTACAAAACTCCAGGACTGGGTCCTCAGGGCCTCCATCAGGGCCCCTGATGCGGCTGAATGGCACCAGCTGTTGGGTTAAAACCTTCCTCACCTGTCTGCTCCTCTTCCTCCTCCCACCCCTCTACACCTTGTGATATGATCATTCCCAACTCAGAGCACTGCCATTTGGTTTCCCCTCCTTTCCATTCATTCTTCAAAGCCACAGCCTAGCCCCAGCATCCCCATGTCAGGATCTGACCCCGGAGGACAGGTCCCTGCACCCCACCAGCCCTATTCCTCCACCTTCTCTTTGGGTCTGTTTCCTTGGTTCCAAGGAGGCTGGGAGCAGATGACAAGACAGGAGCAGGTCTGATCCAGTCACATGCCTCCCACTTAGCAAGTCTGGGCCATGGCTGTGAAGGTGGGAAGGCTGGCAGGGCTGCCACGAGGGGTCCTTCTCAGGCCCACCTCAGGTACTGGCTCCTGGAAACTTCCCAGTGCAGCTGGGAGGAAGATGCTGTCACTGCCCTGTGCTCCATGTGGGGAGGTTGGGGCTCAGCAAAGTCACATGACTTGCCTGTGGTCACACAGCCTGTCCAGGGGTCACCCATCTCTGTGCTGTCCCGCCCATGGGGTGTCTTTGCTCTCGGCCAGGTGGACAGAGCCAACATGTGGGATGCAGGCCGCTACACCTGCGAGGCACTGAACCAGGCCGGCCACTCAGAGAAACACTACAATCTGAACGTCTGGGGTGAGGGGCTCCCGGGCCTGGCAGGGGGAGGGGCTGTTGACTTGATGGGGTCCCAGGACACAGCCCTCCTCCAGCCCGCCCGCCTCGCTCATCCCCTCCCCATCTCAGCCCCACCCCCACTCACCCTCTCTCTGCTCTGACTCAGTTGCTCCAGTGTTCCCCTCAAGGGAATCCCACACCCTGACCGTGAGCGAGGGGCACCCCACCAGGCTGTCCTGCGAATGCCGGGGCGTCCCCTTCCCCAAGATCTCCTGGAGGAAAGACGGTAGGATTGCTACCCTCTCCCAGCTCCACCTCATTGCCAGGACAAGGAGGCTGTGCCCAGCCCCCACTGTGTACCCCCACGCCAGAGCCTACCTGTGATGGATGGGCTTATGCCTCTAGAAGGTGTGGATGACACTTCCTCCAGCCCCTCTCTGCTCAGTCCCTGAGCCTGCAGGAGCCCCTGGTCCCATCCTGCCCTACCAGTAAGAGCTGGATTGACCTTCAGGCCTCACATCAGATGTCCCTTCTTCCAGGAAGCCCTCCGTGACTGCCAGGCTGGGGCAGAGCCTCCCCAATGCAGTCCCTGTCACTTGTCATGTCACTCACATTAGTGCTTCTGTGTCTGCTCCTCCATGAGTCTGTGACCCCTGTGAGGCACCACCCTGACCACTGCTGAATTCCAAGTTCAGTGTATAGTACAAAAAAGGTGCTCAAAAAACATTTGGAATTCACTTTACCTTTGTTTCTTTTTTTTTTTTTTTTTTTTTTTTTTTTTTTTTTTGTTTTTTTTTTTTTTTTTTTTTTTTTTTTTTTGAGACAGAGTCTTGCTCTGTTACCCAGGCAAGAGTGCAATGGCACGATCTCAGCTCACTGCAGCCTCCACTTCCTGGGTTGAAGTGATACTCCTGCCTTAGCCTCCCGAGTAGCTGGGATTACAGGCAGGTGCCACCATGCCCAGCTAATTTTTGTATTTCTAGTAGAGACAGGGTTTCACCATGTTGTTCAGGCTGGTCGTGAACTCCTGACCTCAGGTGATCTGCCTGCCTCGGCCTCCCAAAGTGCTGGGATTACAGGCATGAGCCACTGCACGCAGCCCATTTAATGCATATGTTTTGAGAGACTGTGCCAGGCCCTGTTCTAGGCACTGGAAATACAGCAGAGGATAACACAGATCCCCACACTCACAGCGGGGGCTGTCAGGTAATAAACACACAGTAAATGACTCCATACCTTAGGTGATAAATGCTGTGGAGAAAAATAAAGCCCAGAAGTAGGGGAGATGTCCCGAGGGGTAGTAGGATTTGCAGTTTTAAGTTGGGTGGCCCAGGAATGCTTGACCAAGCAGACTTGGAAAGGAAAGAGATGAGCATGAGAATATCGCAGGGAAACATGTCTCAGGCAGAGGCAAGGGTAAGTCCAAGGGTCCTAGGGCAGGAATGCTGGTTGGATGGGGGAATGAGAGGAAGCAGGGAATCGGGGATGATGGGGGAGCGTGGAGCGGCCATTACCAGGATGGGAGACCCCAGGGGAAGGTGTGGTGGAAAGACCTCGCGTTTGGGGTGAATTAATCTTGAGACATCTGCTAAACGCCTGGTAAGGGGTCAAGTGGACGGCGAGAGACAGGTGTCTGGAGCTCAGAGGAGAGGTTTGGGCTAGGAAGCAGCCTGGGAGTAGTGAGACAAGCTGAGGTCAGCAGGACAGAGGGAGGACGCACCAGCAGGAGGCCACTGGGTCTCCTTCCCCGTTCGGACATGCGTTGAGTCGTGACCCAGCGTCCGGGGTTGCTCCTCTAGAAACACAGGTAGAAATGCTTAATCCAGTCGGTCGAGGCTGACACACCCTCCTCCCCCGAGGGGTCCCCCGACTGCCTGGTCAGCCTCCTCAGGCCGCTGCAGAGGGTCATTCTGTCAGTAGCCTTTTGAGCCCTGCTGTGTGCCTGGCCCTGGGGAACCACTAAGAACCCCGGGAGGGAGGCTGGGTGTGGGGGCTCACGCCTGTAATCCCAGCACTCTGGGAGGCCGAGGTGGTGGATCACCTGAGGTCAGGAGTTCGAGACAGCCTGGCCAACATTGCGAAATCCCATCTCTACTAAAAACACAAAAGTTAGCCAGGCGTGGTGGTGCACACCTGTAATCCCAGTTACTCGGGAGACTGAGGCATGAGGATCGCTTGAACCCAGGAGGTGGAGGCTGCGAGATTGCACCTCTGCACTCCAGCCTGGGTAACAGAATGAGACTGTCTCCCAAAAAAAAAAAAAAAGGATCCCAGGAGGAAATTGAGGCAGGGTCTGCCATTCTGGAGGGCCCAGGCCAGGGTAGGATTTAGATGTGGCATCTGTAGGCAGATCTGTGATGGGGAGAAGCCTGGAGGATAGGGAGGAGCTCAGAGGAGGCACCAGGACCACATGTGGCACTCACAGAAGGCTTCCTGGAAGAGGCAGTGTCTAAATGGACACCTGAAGGATGAGCAGGAGTTGGCCAGAATGGGTGGGAGGACAAACTTTCCAGGTAGAAAGACATCACATCCTTGCAGACGCCTTGGACCAGGAGTTTCTTTTTTACTGCACCCAGGTAAACCCCTGCCCGGGGAGGGGGCTGGCCTCCAGCAGGTGTCGGCTGTGGGGAGGCTGCTGTACCTGGGACAGGCCCAGCTGGCTCAGGAGGGAACATACACCTGTGAGTGCAGCAACGTGGCGGGGAACAGCAGCCAGGACCAGCAGCTGGAGGTGCACGGTGGGTGAGCCAGGCAGGGCTGGAAGGGTCTGGGATCACGGGCTGGCTGGGCAGACGCCGCCCCCAAATCGGAGCAAATACAGGGAAGTGATGGCGTGTGGTGCGGGTTTTCTCCTCCCTCAGATTCCTGGGGTGTGAGTCCGTTCTCACACTACTCTAAAGCTACTTCCTGAGACTGGGTAACTTATAAACAAGAGGCTTAATTGACTCACTGTTCTGCATGGCTAGGGAGGCCTCAGGAAACTTACAATCATGGCGGAGGGTGAAGGGGAAGCAAGGCATGTCTTGCATGGCGGCAGGAGAGAGGGTGAGAAGGGGGAAGTGCCAGACACTTATCACACAGCCAGATCTCACGAGAACTAACTCCCGGTCACGAGAACAGCATGGGGGAGCCGCCCCCGTGATACAATCACCTCCCATCAGGTCCCTCCCTCCACACGTGGGGATTACAATTTGAGATGAGATTTGGGTGGGGACACAGCCAGACCGTATCAGCTGGCATTTTAACTGCCCCGCCCACACAACTTCTCACTAACCCAAGCATAGGATGGCAGGCAGCATGGTCCCTAAGGACCCCCAATGGTCCAGAGGAGGAAAACCACATCTGAAAGAGCTGGAAACCCGAAAGAATTGTAAGCGTTATGTGAGGCTCCTATATATGGTGGAAACCTAAAGCCCTATCTACTTGTCCTGTAGTGATGAAATGAAACCCCTCAGCTTTGTAAAAATCCTGCTAGAAAATAAACCCAGGGAAAGTTCTGTTCAATCTGTTGAGGAGAAACCCACCCATACGGTAATTTTCCACCCCAGCCAGTCCCAGCAGCTGTTGAAGCTCCAGAAGTCTCTGGTTTTTGAGGAAGAAAACCCCTCACACCTCCTGAAAGGGCTGTGTTGTGAGCTTGTTCCCCAAACGGCAGGCCTGCCTGTGAGTCCCAGGCTGTGGCGGTAGGGTGCAGTTATGACCCCATTGTTGGGAAGAATGGAGGTCCAGAGAGGTGAGATCACAAGGTCACACAGGCAGCGATGGCAAGGGGAGAGGATGTGTCCCTGTGGGGCTCAGGGCAAGTGTGTGGTGCCTGGTGGCCCCAGCAGCTTTCTCTGATGGGCTTTCTCCCCACCCCAGTTCTCCCTCAGATTTCTGGTCCCCGAGAGCCCCACACACAGGTCTCCGTGGTCCAGGAAGGAGTGGCCACTCTGGAGTGCAACGCCACAGGGAAACCCCCTCCGACAGTGACGTGGCAGCGGGACGGGCAGCCCTTGGGGGCTGAGCCGGGCCTGCAGCTGCAGAACCACGGTCAGAGCCTGCGTGTGGAGCGGGCCCGGGCTGCCCACGCCGGACACTACAGCTGCGTGGCCGAGAACGTGGCTGGGAGGGCAGAGAGGAGGTTTGAGCTCTCCGTGCTGGGTGAGGACTGGCAGCTGCTGGAGGAGGCTGGGCTGCGGCGGATTAGTGAGGGCAAGGCCAGTTCAATCTCCAGACACAGCCCTCAGGCTGTGCTCTTGGGGTCACACCTGTTCTTTCTGCAGTCAGGGCTCTACTGAGAACTGCTGTTGGGGGAAGCCATCGACACTGCTCTCTGAATCACAACAGGTCGCAGATGGCCCCAGTTTCCCCCCGTTCACCGCTCTTCCCTCCCTCTCGTGTTTATCCTCTCCTGCTCTGTTCTGGGCACCGGGGAAGTATTCAGTCCCTGTCCTGCATGACTGGCGTGTGATGGGGAGAAATCAGGGGCTCGCGAGACCAGGAAAACCTTGAATAGTGTTGGGACAGGTCAGGGCAGCCTCCCAGAGGAAGTGCCCTTTAAGCTGGACCATAAAGGGTGAGTAGGAGTTAGGCAGCTGCTGGATGAGGGGAAGCGTGTGGCTGGAGCAGCCTCATGCATTCCAGTCATTTACTGAGCTCCTACTGTATGCCCGAAGGATAATTCAGGGTAGACACAGGGAGTGGTGAGAGATAGGGCGGGAGAGGTGGGCAGAGTTCGGTTTAGGGAGGAGCCCCCATCACCCCCTTCACCGCTGCTGGGATCTCCAGCCTCACCCAGGTACCCCCAACACCCCATCCCCCCGGGTAGAGAGTGCTTCCTTCAGGAACAGCCGCCTTGAGAACTGCAGTGTTGCCGCTTAGCTTCCATGTGTGGGTTTAGGAAGCACGTCCCGCCTCACCTTTGCACTAATTCCAGTCCCACTGACTCTGCACTGTTTCTGCCCAGACCCTGGACTAGGCACTTTCACGTGTTCCTATTGGATCCTCTAGCATCCCGCTGACGGCTTGGGGAGACTGAGGCCCAGGGAGTCTGCCTGACTCCAGAGCTCGGCCTGTAGCGCCACTGGCTCCCTTCTCCGTGTCCTTGTTCCAGGGGGGCAGCTCTGCTCTCATCACTCAGACTCTCCCAACTGGATGGAGTTGGGAGCCAGTCAGTGGGGCTGGGTGGAGTTGGGGGCCAGTCAGTGGGGCTGGGTGGAGTTGGAGGCCAGTCAGTGGGGCTGGGTGGAGTTGGGGGGCAGTCAGTGGGGCTGGGNGGGGCTGGGTGGAGTTGGGGGGCAGGCAGTTGGTGGGGAAGGAGCATGAAGCACACAGCCCCGATCTGCACCCTGAATGCGGCTTCTGTGTGTCCAGTGCCCCCAGAGCTCATCGGAGACTTGGACCCGCTGACCAACATCACTGCTACCTTGCACAGCCCCCTAACTCTGCTCTGTGAAGCCGCAGGGATCCCACCCCCGGCCATCCGCTGGTTCCGAGGGGAGGAGCCTGTCAGCCCTGGGGAGGACACCTACCTGCTGGCAGGTAAGAGAGCAGCCAAGGTTGGATCCCGGGAATCAGCTCGGGCCTTCTGCCTGTGCCTCGGCCCATTACATGCCCACGACCTCTGACCCTGAGCTGCCAGGCCTGTTTAGAATAATCATTCCAGTTGCTGGTCCCCAAAGAGTACAGCCCAAAACGCTAGTCAGGTGAGGTGCTCCAGGAAAAAAATCATGGATTTAGATGCATTTGGAAAAGCCTTCCTGCTCTGCTCACCTAGAGAACCACAGTAAACATTTGTATAGTAAAGGTTCTGATAAGTACTACAGCAAAAAGAAGAAAAAAAATCTTTTGGCACTTAACATGTAACATCCCACAGAGCAGTAACAAGCTTTATGGATGTGATGATCTAAGCACCTTCTCCTCTGAACATTCATCCTCCTCATAAAATGGGTTTGTGAGGTTCTTGCTGGTGTACGAACGAGGAACCAAGGCCCAGGAATCTCTGTCCCATCCAAATCCTGCAAGGATTTCCAGGCCCCCTGAGGCTACACCTCAGTCACCCATTGGTTCCAAGCAGCCCATCATGAGATGGCAAATACATTTCCTCCCGCGCCTCACTTCTGAGCACTTGGTAGGAATTGCCAGATGCATTCTGTGGATAGGAATTCGGAGACTGCATTGGGCCCATTGGAAAGGAATGTGGCGATCAATTAGTGATGTCTGCTCTGGGTGCGGTAACAGCAGTGGTGGTCTGCATCCTGTGTATCTGCCCTTCCCCACACCCGTCTTGGGAGACCCTTGGGCTCCTCTGAGAGGAGCTGTCCCTCCCTGAGAGGTCCTTGGGAGGGGGAGGCCTTTTACCGTGTCTGTCAGAGTAGAGCAGAGGTCTGCATCGGGCCAGGACTTCTTAACCCCTTGCTTTCCCTTCAGCTGCAGCCAAACCCCAGAGCCAGGGGTGGCCAGGGTGACAGAGACTTCTTGCTGGAACAGGGTCCTCAGATTTATTCTGATACGTGTCTAATCTCCAGGTGGCTGCATCCATTTGTTTTACCCTCCTGGGCCTCAGTTTCTGCATCTGAGGAACGGGACACAATGGGAAACAGATACATACATGTCTAGTTATAATGCCTCTTCCTGCTGGGCAGCAGAGGGGCTCAGTTTGGGACAGAATGCTGCTCAGAGCCATGCTTGGGGCCCACGCCCCTCCCTCCCCAGGTGGCTGGATGCTGAAGATGACTCAGACACAGGAGCAAAACAGAGGCCTCTACTCATGCCTGGCAAGCAACGAGGCTGGGGAGGTGCGGAGGAACTTCAGCGTGGAGGTGCTGGGTGTGTTGCAACCCCGTTCTCATGGGTGCCCTATGAACCCTTTTCCACTGCCTGGGAGCTCCCAGAGGCAGGGTCCCAGACTCACAGGTCAGGCTGTAGCAGGGGCCCAGCACAGAGAAAGAGGGAGAAGCTAAGCCTCGTATGCTGTGCCTCATCAAAAACCTTTGTTCAAGCCTGGGCAACATGGCAAGACCCCACCTCTATGAAATATACAAAAATTAACTGGGCGTGGTGGTACCTGCTTGTAGTCTCAGCTACTCGGGGGGCAGAGGCTACAGTGATTGTGCCACTGCATTCCAGCCTAGATGAAACCCCTGTTCTGAGGCTGCCATGGAACTTTCCAGAAACAGCAGGGACAATCCAAAGTGGAAGGGGGCATATATTTCCAACACCACTAAGACTGCCTGCCTCTCATCAGAGTCTTCTCCTGAGGCACTGGCATTTCCATCAGCCAGCAGGAAATGTTTCTTAAATTCACCACCCTATAGAAACAGGCATGGGGTGGGGAAACTAAGGCACAGGAAACAGTGGGCTCTTGGCTTCCTGTTCTGTGATTCTGTAGCCTGAGTGGGCCAGACCCCCCAGTCACTAGCCATCTGTCTCCCTGCTTCTCTCAGTTCCTCCCAGTATTGAGAACGAGGACCTGGAGGAGGTGATCAAGGTCCCTGAGGGACAGACTGCCCACCTGACATGCAACGTCACAGGTAAGGGCCACACGATGTAGTGGGCTGGGAAAAGGGGTGGGAAGGCAGCTTCAGAAAGGAGGGGACCCCTGGGGATCTGCCTACCTGCCTCAGCCCCACTCCTCCTGACTGGGAGTCTCTCTATGTTGGACTCAGCACCAGGTCCTGGCTCATCTTTGCACGTGTTCTTCCATCCCAAACACTCTTCCCTCTCCCCACCCCACTATAATCTCAGCTTCCAGGATCCTCCACAGGAAGTCCTTGGCTGGCCCCTGAGGCCCATTGGGCCACCTCCATTGGGTTCTCAGAAGTCCCAGTGCTTCCCTGTTCTAGCACTGACCACACAGGACCATAGTGGCCTTGTGGCATCTGAGCTTCTTAAAGACCCAGGGGCTGCCTTGTCACCACAGTTTCCCCAGTGTCTGGCAGAGTAGGCTCCCATTAATGCTATAGGTTGAAGGATGGGTGGATGGATGGATGGATGGATGGAGGTTGGATGGATGGATAGGTGGGTGGGTAGATAAATGAATGGGTGGATGAATGAATGAATGGGCAGACAGATGGGTGGATGGGTGCCTGGATAGATGAATGGATGGATGGATGGATGGATGGATGAGTGGGTGGATGGATAGAGAGATGGGTGGATGATTGGGTGAATGAAAGGATATGTCGGTAGGTAGATGAATGGATGATTGGATGGGTGGGTGGATGGGCAGGTGAATGGGTATGTGGATGAATGGAGAAATGAATGGATGATTGAATGGAAGGATAGGTGGGTAGGTAGATGAATGGATGGTTGTATGGTTGGGTGGATGGGTGGACAGATGGGTGGGTGGATGAATGGAGAAATGAATGGTTGGATGATTGGTTGAATAGAAGGGTAGGTGGGTAGGTAGATGAATGGATGGGTGGATAGTTGGGTGGATGGGTGAGTGGATGGGCGGGTGAACGGGTATGTGGATGAATGGAGTTGAATGCATGATTGATTGAATGGAAGGATAGGTGGGTAGGTAGATGAATAAATGGTTGGATGGATGGATGGATGGGTGAGTAGTGTGTGGGTAGATGGATGAATGGATGGAAGGAATAACTTGTTTTTCTGTCTTACCTATATGTGCCAAGCCATCTCTAGCCATTCCTCAGTAGGGAAAAGGCAGCCAAATCACAGAGGAAGGGGCACAGGCCAGGCCTGGTGGCTGCTTCTGCTTCTTATTGTCCTTCATGGGCTTCTGGGCAGAGATGGAGAATTCACATCCCCTGACCCATCTGGGAGCAGCCTGCGACCCCGGAGCTCCCCTAGTCAAAGCCTGCCAAATCGTCTCATTCTCTGCTCTGCATACAGGCCACCCACAGCCCAAGGTCACATGGTTCAAAGATGGCCGGCCCCTGGCTGGTGGAGATGCCCACCACATCTCCCTAGATGGAGTCCTCCTGTGGGTCCTCCAGGCAAACCTGTCCAGCGCTGGCCACTACACCTGCATTGCAGCCAACACTGTTGGGGAGAAGACCAAACACTTCCAGCTCAGTGTCCTGTGTAAGTTCTGGGCATGTCCTGGCCACCATGGTGACGAGGGATTGAGAAAAGGAAATAAAGATGGAGACACAAGAGTAGAATTTACAGCATGAGTCCAGGGGGCCAAGACAAGCGTGGGAACCGTGTCGGCCCAGAGCTCTGGGCTCCAAACACTTTTATTATGTGCACAATCTCATTGATCTTACGGGCATGGAAGCGGAGGGTGAAGGGTAGGTGAGATAGTGGCGGGGAGCACTTGAGATCCCTCTAAGACATGTCAAACCAGTGCTCCGAGTTTATCACTGATAGTTATCAGGCTGCGGCTGCATCAGAGGTATAGCAGATGAGGAGCATCAGGGGCTTTTATATCCCCAGCATTGGGCACTTAGAGCAATTCAAATCACTCCATACTGAGAACCTAGGCAGAGCCCGAGGCGTTCCGTGAGCTCTGCCCTGCAAAGCTTGTCTCCTTGCCAGCTCCCATCTGCAAAGACCCCCCCAGATCTTGTGATCAGAGGTGGCCTCTCTTCTCAGAGATCTTTGCATAAACCCTCTTTTCGAGGCCCTCATGCAGTCTCCATGTTGAGAAGCGTTCGTGGGACCACAGCAGTATTCCCCGCTCTGCAGCCACCCCGAGGTGCTCCGGTGTCACTGCACTCTCAGATGGTCTTTCCCTTAGGCCTCCTGTTGCCGCCTGATTTCTAATTAACTGCACCAATAATATAGTTTAGTTCGATGTATAAACTTCAGTGTCCTCTGAGCAAGCAAGCTTAGAATTATTGAGCTAGAATGAACACAGGTCTCCCCTGGCCATCTTGACCCACAGCCGGCTCCTTTCAGACAGCTTCCCATGAACCATTCTATTTTTCTTCTAATTCTCCGAGTTTGACAACAGCAAAAGTAACTCGATTGACTGAGCGTTTATCATGGGCCAGGCATTGCAACGGGCCTGATGGATGGAATCTTCACAGTGACCCTAGGAGGTGGGAGATGTGCTTGTGCCCATGTCACTGACAAAGCCCTGAGGTTCAGAGAGGTGACAAGAGTTATTGCCAGGCCCCAGGGTGGTGGGTTCACATCCAGGCTTCTCTCCATCTCCTGAGGGCAAGGCATACCTGCTATTCCCGTAGCCTGGAGAAACAGACCGTCCGTCAGATGAGAGGGGCACAGACCAACTTCCAGGGGTTTCTCTTTGTTCGAATCCCCCTTTCCTCTATCTCCGTATGGGGGAGCTGTTTTCTTCTTCCTTCCTTCTCTCTTGCCAAGTAAACTCTCTGCTCCTTGAAACCAAAAAAAAAAAAAAAAAGAAAAGAAAAGAAAAGAAAAATCTGTTTCTAAAATTCTGACAGTTAAAGGGAGAGTCCCCTGCAGGAGTTGAAAGAAGAAATGTTGGGACCAATGAAAGCAAAGTGACTCTGCTCAGCAGGGAACAACGCCCCCCAGCTCCCACTCCCCAACTCTAACAGGATTCAGAAGCCTCTGGTTAATGGGTGGAGAGGCTGCACACTGAGAAGCTGTGGGGTAAATGGAGGCAGACATTACTCAGCTTTCCCTTGTAGTATTGCTTAGTGTTGGAGAGCCGAGCTCTGGGTCACACAGCCTGAGTTCAAGCCTGGCCGCCCTGGGCATGGGCTTCTCTGAGCCTCAATTTCCCATCTCTGTAATGTTAAGTGACAGAAGCACTGAGGCCAAGCACTGGGGTCCAAGGCTTTCCTAGTCCTTGGCCCAGGGTCAGGGACCTCTGCTCACAAGTACCCCACTTCCCCCACCACAGTGGCTCCCACCATCCTGGGAGTGGCTGAGGACAGTGCAGATGAGGAGGTGACCGTGACCATCAACAATCCCATTTCTCTGATCTGTGAGGCGCTGGCCTTTCCTTCCCCCAACATTACCTGGATGAAGGATGGGGCCCCGTTTGAGGCCTCCAGGAACATCCAGCTCCTCCCAGGTGATGCCCTCTGGCAGGGAGGAGGGAGGGGACAGGTGACATGTCATCAGGGTCAGAGGAGAGGACCAATGAGCCTCTCCTCATGCCTGGCATGAGGCTGCAGCTCCGGGGTGACCCTGGCCCCTGGCCCCCACACAGGTACCCACGGGCTACAGATCCTGAATGCCCAGAAGGAAGATGCCGGCCAGTACACCTGCGTGGTCACCAACGAGCTCGGGGAGGCCATGAAAAACTACCACGTGGAAGTGCTCAGTGAGTCGGGGACCCTGAAGCACAGCTGGCTGGGCTAAAGACACTGGGAACCCAGGGGTCCAGGCACCTGAGCCACCCTTGGTGCCCCGGGGTGCCTCCCTGTGGCTTATGTCCTCTGGCAGTCACCAGGCAGCTAGGGGGGGCTCCAGAGGACAGAATGAGGAGACCCACTACAGTCCTGGCTTCCTCCTGCCACTTCTGCTTCAGGGTATAACCAGAGGCTCTGCAGATTGAGACTTGGGACCCTCAAAGAAGGCCTCTGAGGTGACCCCAAGAATTCCCCTGCCTCAGACCTGCCCTGTCCTGTCTTGCAGACAAATGCTCTCTCCCCTAAGGGAACAGCCAGGAGCAGGGTGGTTCCAGGGTCCCTGTGTCTCTGGGCTGGGCCCTATTTCTGGGGCTGCCCCCAGGACCAGGGTAAGCTCAGGGTCTCAGCGCCCATCCCCCAGCTCTGCTCTCAGACCCCTTGTGCTTTTCAGTCCCCCCTTCCATCTCCAAAGATGACCCCTTGGGGGAGGTCAGCGTGAAGGAAGTGAAGACCAAGGTCAACAGCACCTTGACCCTGGAGTGTGAGTGCTGGGCTGTGCCCCCGCCCACCATCCGCTGGTACAAGGACGGGCAGGTGAGTGTGGGACCCCCAAGCAGCTTCTGGCTCTCACCTGTGCTTCCGGCTGGTTCTGCTTGGAACCTTCCAGAAAAGCCTTCCCTTACAGCACTTGGCCCTAGAGCTGGTCCAGGTCCCACCCACCCTTTATTTATTTTATTTTTATTTTTCCGAGATGGAGCCTTGCTCTGTCACCCAGGCTGGAGTGCAGTGGTGCAATCTTGGCTCACCGCAACCTCTGCTTCCTGGGTTCAAGCTATTCTCCCTGCCTCAGCCTCCTGAGTAGCTGGGATTACAGGTGCCCGCCACCACGCCCAGCTAATTTTTGTAATTTTTAGTAGAGATGAGGTTTCACCATGTTGGCCAGGCTGGTCTCAAACTCCTGACCTCAGGTGATCTGCCCACCTTGGCCTCCCAAAGTGCTGGGATTACAGGTGTGAGCCACCTCCCCAGCCTTTTAATTTTAATTTTTGAGACAGAGTCTCGCTCTGTTGCCCAGGCTGGTGTACGATGGCACTATTTTGGCTCACTGCAGCCTCTGCCTCCCAGATTCAAGTGAGCCTCCTGCCTCAGCCTCCTGAGTAGCTGGGATTACAGGGGTGTACCACCACTCCCAGCTAATTTTTTGTATTTTTAGTAGAGATGAGGTTTCTCCACGTTGGCCAGGCTGGTCTCGAACTCCTGACCTCAGGTGATCTGCCCACCTCGGCCTCCCAAAGTGCCAGGAGTACAGGTGTGAGCCACCATGCCCGGCTGTATTTTTCAACAAAATGTTGAACTCTTTGTAAACTTTAAACTCTCTACTATTTTCACCCGTGTATGGCCCTTCTCATTTTGATGCTCTGTGGATTTGGTTTTGTAAACTTCTCAGCTGTTCTCATCACTTTCTGCTGCATTTTTGGAGAATGTGTTGAGAAGTAAGCGCCCTTGTCTTGCTCCTCTCAGCCCCTCATTTCTGATCTCCCTTCCCCCAACTCCATTGTCCTCCTCGCAGCCCGTGACCCCCAGCCAGCGGCTGCGCATCCTGGGTGAAGGGCGACTGCTCCAGATCCAGCCCACGCAGGTCTCAGACTCGGGGCGGTACCTGTGCGTGGCCACCAACGTGGCTGGCGAGGACGACCAGGACTTCAACGTGCTCATCCAGGGTGCGTGCCACCAGTGGGCGGGGGGCGGGGCGTTGGCCAGTGTGAGGACATTGAGGGGCTGGCCCTCTGGGGGTCCCTGCCGTGTGTCTTCTGCATTGGCTCATCTCGGCAGCCCAGAGCGCATCCTGCCCCAGCCCCTCTGCCTCGAGGGACCGAAGCCAAAGACACGAGGGCTCTGGCCCCAAACCACAGAATGGAGTGGTGGAGCCGGACTGGTCTGGTTGAGCCAGAGCGCCACGCTCTTGACCCCACTGCCAAATGCCTCTCACTTTGTTAGGGAAACCTGGGGACTGGCTTCAGAATCTCTGGTCGAGAGGAAGCTGAATGGCTGCCTCGACAGTTGAAGCTGCTTGTGGGTGCATGGGGCTCGTAATATTCCTCTCTCACTTTCGTCAGTGCTGGACGTTTCCCTTTTTAAAAAGTGAAGGAAGAAAAGGAGGGAGTCAGGAGTCAGAGAGGCTGGGAGGCTGAGAAGGGGAGGTTGGGAGGGGGAGGCTGGGAGGGGATGCTGGAAGGCTGCACAGGGGAGACTAGGGGGAGGCTGTGGAGACTGGGGGGGAGAGGCTAGGAGGCTGGGGAGGAAACTGGGAAGGGGAGGCAGGGAGGCTGGGTTGGGGAGGCTGGTAGGCTGGGATGGGGAGGCTGGGAGGAGGAGACAGGGAGACTGGGAGGGGGAGGCCAGGAAGCAGAGGCTGGGAGGTAGGAAGGGGAAACTGGGAGGTAGGAAGGGGAGGCTGGGAGTGAGAGGCTGGGAGGCTGGGATGGGGAGGCTGGGAAAGTGAACCTGGCAGGAGGAGGCAGGGAGGCTGGGAGGAAGAGGCTGGGAGGTGGGAAGGGGAAGCTGGGAGCAGGAGGCTTGGAGGCTAGAACGGGGAGGCAGGAAGGCAGGAGGCTGACAGGCAAGCTGGGCGGTGGATAAATGTCGAGAACCAGGTTTTGCTGCACGGTGGAGTGCCCATGGAGCGTCCCGGCGGGAGGAGCACCTGCTCCAGCTGCTCACACCCTTCCTCACCTCCACTGCTTCTGGCCACCAGCCTCTAGCCCTGGCTCTGTCATTAACTGGTTATGTTAATGACAACCTGGGGATGACACGGCCCCCTCCAGGCCTTAATTTTACCCTTTGTAAAATGCAGGTGATCAAAGCAGGTGACCTTGAGGGCCCTCTCTATTTCTAAAGCTGATGATTTTGTACCTCTGTGCTCTGATACACAAATGCTGGCTAAAGCTTAGTATCTGGCTTCCAACCGTGGAAAATATGTCCATGTTACAAGGAGTCTTTAGCGCCCATTAGACATGAGCTGCTTAGGGAAGGAGCCTTATCCTAGTCCCCAGCACATAGTAGTTGCTCCATAAACACTGGTTTAGGGAGTGAGGGAATTTAAGAAATGCCTTGACCTAAGGGAATGGCTCAAATAATGGATTTCTGCACCTGGGAGAGGCTGGGATGAGAATCTCCATGAGCAGAGGAGTATTCCCCACCCCTCTGCTGTGTCTCCTGAGGGCTTTGTCTCTCCCACCCAGTGCCCCCCATGTTCCAGAAGGTGGGTGATACCAGCGCAGGCTTCGAGAGCCTGTCCTGGGAGGAGGAGGTCCGGGGCGAAGTAACGGAATACAGGGAGATCGTGGAGAACAACCCAGCCTACCTGTACTGTGACACCAGTGCGATCCCACCTCCGGAGCTCACCTGGTACAGAGAGGATCAGCCCCTCTCGGCCAAGGACGGGGTGTCTGTGCTGCAAGGTGGGTCAGGGCTGCATGAAGAAAGTGGGTGCTTTGAGCTGCCTGCTGTGTGACCTCAAGGAGGGCACACGACCACTCTGGACCTTAGCTGCAATTTGTAAACTGGGGCTGCGAGTTCTTTGCCTGTATGAAGGCAAAGACTGGATTGCCCTTTGCCTCTGGTTTATAGATTGAAGCCTTTTACCATGGGGCATCCCCTTCTGGGCTTCAAGATCCGTAATGTCCTTAAACCTTTGGCAGAAACTGCCACTTCCTCTGCAGAGGCAGCTGGCTCCTTCGGTAATCCTCAGCAAAGCTCACGACCCCGAACGCTGACGGAGCTCTAACTGGGCTTTGAAGACCACTCTGGTGGCTGAAGCTCACGTTTTGTGTGTCTGTTTTCGCTTTTTTCTTTTACCACCTTAGGGGGTACTTGTTTATTTAAGGTAATATCGCTTTTAAAAGCAAGCCTTTTATTTTAGAATACTTTTTTGTAGGTGATTTGACTTAAAAGACTCTAGGGGTAGGGCTTAGAAACACCCCGCCCACTGGCTCATGGGGGAAGTCTGGGTGGTCCCTTGGTTTGAGATTTGATCGCTTGAGGCCAGGTGGGGCCAGCGGCGAGGCTGGTTTTGGGGAGAAGTGGTCAGTTGCATGAGCAGAATCGGACCAGGGTTTCTGCTTTGGTGATTGCAAAAAAATGGAGGTGGTGGCTCACAGCTGTAATCCCAGCACTTTGGGAGGCTGAGGTAGGAGAATCGATGGAGACCAGGTATTGAAGACCAGCCTGGGCAACATCATGAGACCCCGTCTGTACCAAATATTCTAAAACTAGCTGGGCATGGTGGCATGTACCTGTGGTCCCAGCTACTCGGGAGGCTGAAGCAGGAGGATCCTTTAGCCCAGAAGGTCAAAGCTGCAGTGAGCTGTGATCGTACCGCTGCGCTCCAGCCTGTGTAACAGATCAAGACCCTGCCTCAAAAAAAGGAAAAAAGAACAAAAAGGAGGCATCTCGCAGATCCAGGAATGCAACTCTTAACTTGCCGCAGCTAGTTCCTGATAGAAACCTCTGGACAGACCCTTTAACCTGGCCGCTGACCACTTACCCTGACGCCAAGTCCTGGGTGCACAGTAGGCTCGGTCACCTGCTGATCCCCATCAGACTCTAACCATCGGTTAACCGTAGCTGAGCCCAGCCGACAGCCCCAACCGCCCCCCACTGCTACCCACTCACTCACCTCTCACCCTGGCCACTGACCTCTAACCTCTGTTCTCTAATTCTGAGAACACAGATGTCATGGTCACCGCTGACCTGAATTCTTACCCTGATCTTAAGCTAATCCCAAACATCAACTGACCCCTACAACACCACTGCTGCCCCAGTCCTGCCACTGGGCTTTGCAGGCTCTTAGCTTGGTCAAGTCACCCACAGCCGGGGCTGGCCGGCCCCAACCCAGAATTCTGAGCACACGGTAACCCTAACCAGGCCCCACTGGAGATCAACTCCATCGATACCAGGCTCTGGCCCTGGCTGGCTCTTTTTTTCTTTTTTTTTTTTTTTTTGAGACGGAGTTTCACTCATGTTACCCAGGCTGGAGTGCAATGGCGCGATCTCGACTCACCGCAACCTCCGCCTCCTGGGTTCAGGCAATTCTCCTGCCTCAGCCTCCTGAGTAGCTGGGATTACAGGCACGCACCACCATGCCCCGCTAATGTTTTGTATTTTTAGTAGAGACGGGGTTTCACCATGTTGACCAGGTTGGTCTCGATCTCTTGACCTCGTGATCCGCCCGCCTCGGCCTCCCAAAGTGCTAGGATTACAGGCTTGAGCCACCGCACCCGGCCTCTTTTTTTCTTTTTCTTTTCTTTTTTTTTTTTTTGAGATGGAGTCTCGCTCTGTCACCCAGGCTGGAGTGCAGTGGAGCGATCTTGACTCACTGCCACCTCTGCTTCCTGGGTTCAAGTGATTCTCCTGCCTCAGCCTCTCGAGTAACTGGGACTACAGGCGTGCACCACCACACCCGGCTAATTTTTGTAGTTTTAGTACAGATGGAATTTCGCCATGTTAGCCAGGCTGGCCGAGAACTCTTGACCTCAGGTGATCCACACACCTTGGCCTCCCAAAGTGCCGGGATTGTAGGTGTGAGCCACTGCGCCTGGCCCTGGGTGGCTTTTGATCACATAGGGTCCCAGGTGATGCCTTCCCTGCCCCCACCCCTACCCCCACCACCGCCACAGCCCCGGGAGCTGCCTCGCTTGCCTCCTGAGTCTCCCCCCGGACTCTGCCCTCGCCAAGGAGCTGGGCTTGGCATGACAGCCGAGCTGAGCCAGGAACCACCGCGTCACACTGGGCACTGCTATGAAGGCTCAGGTTTGCGGTCAGTAAGATGGGAGTGACAACAGCTCATGCCCCACAGAGGCGGGTGGGACAGGCCCAGAATGTGCAGCTCAGGGCCTGGCGCACACTCCTGACTTAACCCCACTCCACCCAGGAGCTGAGCAGGACAGGCTGAGTCTCTTCATTTCACAGATGAGGCAGGGGACAGTGACATGTCCCAGGTCCACTCCAGAGGCAAGAGCAGCTTCCTTGCTCTTTGGGGTGACTCTTGTGCCTGAGCTCAGATGTCTGTCCCATGTCCTTGCAGGAGGCCGGGTCCTGCAGATCCCCCTGGTCCGGGCGGAGGACGCGGGGAGGTACTCATGCAAGGCCTCCAACGAGGTGGGCGAGGACTGGCTGCACTACCAGCTGCAGGTGCTGAGTGAGTGGCGGGGCTGCAGGTGGGGAGTCCCAGGACTGCATGCCCCAGAAGGGCCTCCCTTGCCAGGGGCTGAGGCACAGTGCCCTCAGTCTTGCTATACCCAGAGGCTGAAAATGGAATTACAAGCTCCGCCTCAAAAATCATGCAGGACTGGGCACAGGTTCCAAGCAGAAGCTCCTGGCTGTGTGACATCGAGCAAGTCACAACCCTTTCTGGGCCCTGATTCCTTAGCTGTGTCAGGGACTGGGAGGGCTTGGAGAGAAGAGTACCAGGGTCCCAGCCAGCGCTTGATGCCAAGTGCCACCCTCACCTCCACAGTCACCCCACCCCCAGAGACCTGTGCTGGCCCCTCAGCTTCCTCTCCCCCATCCCCAGCCCCACCTGTGATCCTGGGCGACACAGAGGAGCTGGTGGAAGAGGTGACGGTCAACGCCAGCAGCACTGTCAGCCTGCAGTGCCCGGCCCTGGGAAACCCCATGCCCACCATCTCGTGGCTCCAGAATGGGCTGCCTTTCTCTTCAAGCCCACGGCTGCAGGTCCTGGAGGATGGGCAAGTCTTACAGGTCAGGGCAGCCCCCTGCACGCACTGGGGCAGCAGCTGCCGAGTCCCAGCCCCACTTGTCTGGGAGCCAGGGAGGGGTCGTTATCAGCAAATGAGGCTCTTTGCTGGGAGCCAGGCTGGAGCCCAGCAAAAAATCACCAATGAGGAGCCTTGCTGGGCCAGGATGGCTGTGCACAGCATCCGGAGGTTCAGGAGACAGCTAGCAGAGGATCACATGAGCGAGGACCAGAGCCCAGCCCTGCACAGAGCAGCCTTCTGTGGGACTGCCAGATGACGCATATGGAGCTGTGCCCAGCACTCACACATCAGGCAGTCCCCCAGTCACCCCATGTGCAAACTCAGAACTGCAGGGATCCCTGGAGCCCAGCACACAGCACAACCCTCCATGGGGGTTGGGGAGGCTGTTGTCACGTTGGGTTTGCTGCAGAGAACCACCCGACGCCAACTTCACACGCCCACTCCTGAACACCACACAGGCCCTGGGTGGAGGCGGTTCCAGGTCTCCATGAGCTGCCTGGTGCCTGTGTCCCTGGCATGAGATAGGAGAGACGGAGGGAGGGAGTCCTCGTGGTCATTCCTGAGGGTGGTGGCATCTGAGGGGCTTCAGGCATCTCCCAGGCATGGCTCCCTGCACCTTCAGGTTTCCACGGCAGAGGCGGCTGATGCTGCCAGCTACATGTGTGTGGCCGAGAACCAGGCGGGCTCTGCTGAGAAACTCTTTACCCTCAGGGTTCAAGGTGAGCTGGGCCGAGCAGGCGGCCCCTGTGGGTTCCTTTTCCCTCCCTAAGGAGCACCACCTTGGGGCTTCTAGTGTCCTGGGCTCTGGGCCCTGGACTTAGGGTTTAGGGATCCCAGCCTGGCACCAGCCGCATCCTGAGACAGACAGCATTTGAGGGGCCCTGATCACTATTAGACCGCCCCAGGTGATTTTAAGCCACTTTGGAGGTGGCCAGGGAAGAGCTGTTTTTGAGGCGTGACACCACTGTTATTGAGCACTTCCTGTGTACCTGACACGAGGCCGAGCACTTTCCCTGGGCTGACTCCTTCCAGCAGAGCTAGGACGTTAGCCCGGCTTTGCAGCTGTGGCAAAAGACTCAGGGAGGTTGCCCTCAGAGAGGAGGTGGCGGGCCCACTGCCACGGAGCCTGCGCTCCCAGCCTCTGCCACACACGACGTGCACTGCACTGAGGTCGCTGTGAGTTCTGTCTCCAGATGCGGGGACAGGTGTGGTTTAGGGATGGAGGAAGACAGTGTTGAGCCCTCAAGGTCACGGGCTCGAACCTGAATTGATATCAGCTCTGCCACTGACCATCGGTGTGGCCTTGGAACAGGGGCTCTCCCTCTCTGATCCCCTACCTGGTGTCCTTATGTGTAAGAGAGTCATGGCAAATGGAGGTTTCTGAGTTATTTGAGGTTGTGCCGAGGTGAAGCCCCAGGAACTGGGTGAGGCTCAGGGTTTCTCTCAGGCTCCTGGCTCCCCTGCCAGTGTGATTCTCATGCCTTTCTCTGTCGTGGTGGCCGTGGGGATAGTCCCGCCACGAATTGCAGGCCTGCACTTGGAGCAGATCACTGCCATCCTCAACAGCAGCGTCTCCCTCCCTTGCGATGTCCACGCTCACCCAAGCCCTGAGGTCACGTGGTACAGGGACAGCCAGGCACTCTCCCTGGGCGAAGAGGTTTTCCTCCTGCCTGGTGGGTGAACTGAGGCTTCTGGCCCAGCTCTGAGGTTACATGGGGAGACAGTGGCTTCCCCCACCTGGGACAGGGTGGGTGAAGGGCAGGGATTTAGGATGGGGGGCTGGGCTAGAATGCTGGTGTGAGGCGCTGGCTCCCCTGGCAGGCACCCACACACTGCAGCTGGCTCGAGCTCAGCTGTCGGACTCCGGGATGTACGCCTGCGAAGCCCTCAATGCTGCCGGCCGAGACCAGAAGCTGGTGCAGCTCAGTGTTCTGGGTGCGTCCATGTCCGTCCCCAACTCATGCTGTCCCTCACCCTTCAGTCAGCCCTCAGCCCACACCCCCCGGGGAACAGAGCCAGGAGAGGGGCAGAAGGCATGGGGGGTGGCTGGGACCCCTGCACGGGTCAGCTCTGAGGAGGGGGAGCGACAGGATGGGCCCCAAGAGCCTCGCTGGGGAAGAGGCCTCCCCAAGCCTGTGTGGTCGGGGAAGCCCGTTTCACTGTGGAGCCTGTTTCAAGGCTTGTGGGCTTCAGAATCCTCCTGGGGAAAAGCTGGGCCAAGGTGTCTTAAGCAAGGACTCCCTGGAAGGTTCTTTCAGCTCTGAAGCTGGTTCCTTCACTTGCACGAACACCAGCCACACACTGTGCCAGGCCCTGTGGACTCAGCCATGGGGAAGGGGCACTTCAACATTGGTTCACTGGAGTGACAGAGGGCTGAAGGCGCCCCCACAGAGTGCTGTGACCCAGCTGGGGCCTGCCCCATGCAGGAAAAGCCTGGGTCGGAGCAGGCGTCAGCATCTCCCCTATCTAGGAGGCTGAGGCTCAGAGAGGCAGGAAGCTGTCCACGGTCACTCAGCGGGTCCTTGGCGTGCTGGCCCAGTTCTCTTCCTTCAACTCCCCTGGGTCTGTGCCAGCCCCCAGGGCCGGGACTGCTGGGATGGGTCTGCTGTGTGACCCTGGTGGGTCTCCACTGGCATTTTCCCTGTGGCTGAACGTGAAGGTGTGGGGACAGCGGCAGCGCCTCACTCTGCTGTCTCCTGCCCCCAGTTCCCCCTACCTTCAGGCAGGCTCCCAGCAGCTCCCAGGATGCCGTACTGGTGAGGGCTGGGGACAAGGCTGTCCTGAGCTGCAAGACAGACGCAGTCCCCGAGCCGACTGTGACCTGGTACAAGGATGGGCAGCCCCTAAGCCCGGCGCGGCGGACCCAGGCTCTGTGGGGTGGTCAGAGGCTGGAGATCCAGGAGGCCCAGGTGAGTGACCCTGGGGGTGCAGGTGGCAGTGGGCAGCTGCAGGAAAGTTGCCTCCCCGCCCTGCTGAGCTGGGGGGAAGAAGGTGGGCAGGATGTGGGCTGCTGCCTCTTTGGCCTGTGGGACCCCAAACCAAGTTGATTAGCAGCTTCCAGAGTGGAAGACATGGGCAGAGCTCAGGGCCCTGGAGTCACATCCAGACTCACCCCTGCAGTCGAGGCCTGAGCTCTTCCTGCCTCAGTTCCCTCAGCATCTAGAAGCTTTTGTCCGGGTCACTCTGGCTGGCTGGCTGAGACTCCTGGGAGTCTGCCCTGCCCTCCCTCCCTGGTGTGGATTAGGTGCTCACAGCGTTTGTTGGATGAATGTTTGCTGCCCCTCTGGACATCCATTCTGGGCTCCTCTCTCCTGGCCAGGCTCCATCCCCACAACAATGGGGAGCCTCTTCCTTTCTGCTTGGCCCAGGGAGTGAGGTGCCCAGAGCATGTGTATTCACTGTTGAGGGGCCCTCCTGCTTCTTGACACTCTTGGAAAAGTCCAGAGGGACCTGATTCCCTTTGGCTCCCCAGTCAGGACCAGCATATTTGGGGGTCCCCTGCTCTGGAAGTTTTGGGGGCCTAGATGCTTTTGGGGAGCCTCGCACTGCAGCCCCAGCTCTGGCGCATAGTTAGCATGTGCCCTTCCTCTCCCAGGTGTCAGATAAAGGTGTATACAGCTGTCAAGTCAGCAACGTGGCTGGGGAGGCCGTGCGGACCTTCGTCCTCACCGTCCAGGGTAAGCTGGGGACCAGCCTGACTGACCGTGGAGCCCCTAGCAACACATGGGGCTGCCAGGGAGGAGAAAGACAGTAGCTGGACAGAGTCAGCGCTGCCAAGTACTGAGGGCACGATTACTAGAATTTCTAATATCTCTATATCATCTATACTGTATCTTTATCTATCTATTTCTTTTTTAGAGTTGGGGTCTCATTATGTTGCCCAGGCTGGTTTTGAATTCCTGGGCTCAAGCAATCCTCCTGCCTCAGCCTCCCAAAGTGCTGACGTTACAGGCAAGGGCCACTGCACCCAGCTGATTTCTAAAAGTTAAAAGACTAGGGTTAGCAGGCTCCAAATTAGAACTTGATTCATGGGGCTTAGTAGAGTGACTTCCCTCAGAGCCTAAGGTTTACCTTCAGTGAATGAATCTAAAAGCAGTAGCTGCCTGCCAGCCACATTGGACATACCCGATCCCATGGATGGTGTCTGTAAAGTGCTGGGCACAGGGCCTGGCACGTGGGCACCAGGATGAAGGAGCCATATGAGACCAGACACACAGGAGGCCATGTCACCTGCATCTTGATCCCTGAGAGGGCCTGTCCCATCCACCCAAGGATGGAGCATGGATGCTGTTTGATTGGACATGTGGCTCCAGCTGGGATAAGGGGGAGCCTATATACACCATCCAGGGAACCTGGCCAGATTTTCTGGGGCTCAGATGTTATGTTAGAACATAGACTTAGCCTTGCAACAAAGAAACCCCAAAATATACCTGAGTAAATGAGAGAGTTTTACTCTCATTCAAAAGCCCAGAGCTGAGTGAGTATCTAGGCTGGTGGGTAGCTCAGCTCCATGCGGTAGTTCAGGGACCCGGGTTCCTTCCCTCCTATTGATTTTCCGTTTCTTAGGGTGTTGTTCTTGTGCCTGTGGTTGCAGCTGGGACGCTGCATCCTGTCCTAGCCCACAGGAAGCAGAAAAGAGCAGAAGTGGTGGGCAAGCATGTATTTCACGCAGAAGCAGCACCTGTCCCTTCTGCATATTCCATTAGTGTGCGCTCAGGCAGCTGGCTGCAGGGGACACTGGGAAATGTAGTTTCTGCTAGAGTGACCATGGGCTCAGCTAAAACTGTGCTGTGCACAATGGGAAGAATGGGCTGGGGGGACACTGGCCGTCTGCCACAGATGCCCAAGCCAGTAGCCTCCCAACCAGGTGAGCAGTGGGCACATGCAGCCCGGAGCCATACGCAACACAATCGTCAAAAAGAACTGACAAGACGGAGTGCAGGGGGCCGCCTGTAATCCCAGCACTTTGGGAGGCTGAGCTGGGGGATCACTTGAGTCCAGGAGTTTGAGATCAGACTGTGCAATATAGTGAGACCCTGTATCTACAACACATTAAAAAAAAAAAAAGTAACAAGAAAAAGACTGACACCAGGCTTGCTGCTCAAAGCTTGCAGCCCTTTCTGATGGCTACGTTGATGAACAGTGGAAAGAGGGGGACTATCTGGTCCCTGAGGGCAGAGGCATTTCATCTGGAGCCTGGTTGACTCTCTTCCACGGTAGTGGCTGCCTGGGTGTGTGACTTCTTCCTGGTGGAGGAGGAGAGAGCGTTGGGATCGATGATTGATGTCTGCCCTGGCACGGGTTAAGGACTGTGGGTGCGTGAGCTTCCCATTTACCATCCTTGGGCTAAGTAGACCTGGTTGGAGTTTGCTTTGTTATGCTTTAAAAAAGCCAGGCACTGGCTCTATTTACATTTGTGAACAAAACATAAAATGGGAACTCCTAACTACTGAGACCAGCTCCGCAGTCCTCCATAATCTGCCTGAGGGAAGGAAATGGGCGAAGAGTCTCAGAATTCTGACAGCCTGGCTTTTTTCCTGCAGTGCCCCCAACGTTTGAGAACCCCAAGACAGAGATGGTGAGCCAGGTGGCTGGGAGTCCCCTGGTCCTGACCTGTGATGTGTCCGGGGTCCCTGCACCCACGGTCACTTGGCTGAAGGACAGGATGCCCGTGGGTGAGGACATGTGCCCTTATCAGTTTCATGTAAAGCATTCTTGTCTTTAATGAGATGACAGCGGAAGCAGAGGAAGGAAGTTGTTTGTTGTCGATGATTTTGGCAAAACCAGAGGCTGGCTGTGCCATGTTGGCTCCGCCCCATTTGTGTTTGAGCAAAGCCTTATTTATTGGCCCTTGGAATTCAAACATCAGGAGCATCTCCTGCTGGGGCTTGGAAGCGCCTTTGCGTCCACGTCCTTAGTCAGCTCCCACAAGACAGCAGACATGGACTATCCATTGTGCAGGGCAGGTGCTGAGGGCCATGGAAAGTCCACTGGCTGTCAATGGGTTCAGCATTGGCCCCCAGAGCTGCTCCTTGGTGGCGGCTGAGCTCTGTTCTAACTGGGCCATTGGTCACCCCCACCCCCCAGCCAGCCTCCCCATTCTGGCCACTGCTGTCCCCACTATTCCTCCACATGAGGGCAGAAGCCCCACATGGTCTTCTGGGCCCACTGTGCATCCCATGCAGGCTCTGAGAGGGGCAGAAAGGTCTGAAGGTGCAGCGCGGAGCTGGTCCCTTGTCTGGGGGAAATCTGTCCACAGTGGGGGCCTGCACTACCGGCCACCTCTCCCTGGCCCCCTACGTGCTAAATGTGACTGTGCTGGGCTCCTCAAACCTGCCCCTCTCTCTCAGTAACAGTTTTACTGGGATATAATTCACATACTATGTAATTCACCCACTGAAAACATCTAATTCAGCGATTTGCAGTACAGTCACAGAGCTGTGTGACCATCACCACAATCAAATTTAGAACATTTTTATCACCAAAAGGACACCCCATACCCATCAGGAATCACTCCCTGTTTTCCCCAATTTCTTCTTCCCCAAACCTAGGAAACCACGAATCTGCTTTCTGTCTCTGTGGATTGACCTGTTCTGCGCCTTTCACGTCAATGGCGTCATAGAGGGTGTGGCCTTTTGGGTCTGGCTCCTTCCGTTTAGCATGTTTTCAAGGTTCATCCACATTGTAGTGTGGATCAGTACTTCATTCTTTTTCTTTTTCTTTTCTTTTTTTGGGGGGGATGGAGTCTCGATCTGTTGCCCAGGCTGGAGTGCAGTGGCACAATCTCGGCTTACTGCAACTTCTGCCTCCCAGGTCCAAGCGATTCTTCTGCCTCAGCCTCCCGAGCAGCTGGTATTACAGGCACCTGCCACCATGCCCGGCTCATGTTTGTATTTTTAGTGGAGATGGGGTTCCACCATGTTGGCCAGACTGGTCTCAAACTCCTGACCTCAGGTGATCCACCTGCCTCAGCCTCCCAAAGTGCTGGGATTACAGGCGTGAGCCACCACGCCCGGCCTTCATTCCTTTCTGTGGCTGTGAATATTCCATTGTGTGGCCGTGTCACTTTTGTGCCTCCACTGGTCAGTTGACGGGCATTTGGGTGTCTGCACCTTCTGGCTGTGACACTTAGTGACGCTGTGATGCTCGGTGCTGCTGTGAACCTCCGTGTCTGTGTTTCTGCATGGACCTGTGTTGTTGCCTCTCTTGGGTCAGGTGGCTGTAGGCTGGACACCCACCCCCTGTTGTGTCCAGCTCTATCTTGGCATATATGTTCCCTGCCTGGAATACCCACCCCAGGCTCCCATGGTCACCTCTGCTCCCCATTAACTGAGTCCTGCTCAACAGTCACATCTCAGCGGAGACTTGCCACCTCCGGAAGCCTTCCCCGACCCCTCCTGACCCCCAGGTTCCCCGGCTCCATCAGGGCCTCACAGGGCTTGTCAGCACTGGGTCTCCTTGTTTCACTGCCCTGCCCCTGATACGTTGTGAGTTTCTTGAGGACGGGGATGGAGCCGTCCTCATCTCTGATTCCCAAGCTCCCCGCTGGACACAGGGAGTTGCCCGGGTGTTTGTGTTGAGAGGCTGATGAGGATCAGGGCAAGGAGATCAGCCTGCGCTGGGGCAGTTAGGGATGGCTTTGGGGGGACTGTGGCTGGAGGGAAGGAAGTGGGAGGCCCGAAGGCAGGGAGCAGAGGCTCAGAGGGAGGCCCCAGGGTGACCTGTGTGGGGTAGGTAAGGAGCTGGTTTGACTTGATTGATCAGAAACCTTGATAGATGGGGGTAGAGGAGCAGGGCGGGGAGGGAGAGGAAGGGAGGTGAGAGTTGGGCCCGAGAGCAAATCCTGGACACTGAAGGGAGTGGGTCCCTCGGGAAGAGCTGTCCCAAGTGCAAGGAAACGGGAGGATTCTAAGGAATACAGACCAGGCTGGGGAAGAGGGGGACATAAAGGAAGGAGCCCTTGCCTCTGTGGCCTCAGTTTCCTATAAGCACAAGAAGCGCTGGGGGATTCAGGGGCCCCCCTCTGTCCCACAGAGAGCAGCGTGGTGCACGGCGTGGTCTCCCGGGGGGGCCGCCTCCAGCTGAGCCGCCTGCAGCCAGCCCAGGCAGGCACCTACACATGCGTGGCTGAGAACGCCCAGGCCGAGGCCCGCAAGGACTTCGTGGTGGCAGTGCTGGGTAGGTCTGCGCCCTGCACCTCCTGTCCTCCTCCCAGGGCAGCCCCTTCCATTGCCCAGGGCCTCACTGCACCCCTGCCTCAGTGCCCCCCCGGATCCAGAGCTTGAGCGCGGCGCAGGAGCACCACATCTTGGAAGGGCAGGAGGTGCGGCTGGACTGTGAGGCCGATGGGCAGCCGCCACCAGACGTGGCCTGGCTGAAGGACGGCAGCCCGCTGGGCCAGGACGTGGGCTCCCACCTCCGGTAAGGCTTGGCCCATGCCCTCCCCATAGGTGGCAGCACCCATGCCCCCTCACACCCTGCCCTCGGCCCTCCTTCCTCACCACAGATTCTACCTGGATGGTGGCTCCCTGGTGCTAAAGGGCCTGAGGGCCTCGGACGCAGGCGCCTACACCTGTGTGGCCCACAACCCAGCTGGGGAGGACACGAGGCTGCACACGGTGGCTGTGTTGGGTGAGGAGTCCTGGGGCACTGGGAGGGTGGTGCATGGGCCAGGGCGTGGGTGATAAGGTGACATTTGAGCAAAGCCCACACTGTCGCCTGGGCCACTGGTCTCACTTCCCTGGGCCTCTGTGCCCCATCCTCAAATTAGGGGACAATAACACCAGCCCAGAGTACAGAGGAGATTGGGGGGTGGGAAGAGAGTCAGTGAGTGGCTGTGCCCCTCCTGCAGTGGCCTCATGCCTCACGAGGGTGGCGGCAGAAGTTCAGGTCTCCACTGCTGGGAATTTCCCTGGGAGGAGCCCACCTTCCCCCCAAGACATCCTCACCACCTGCCTTTCTTCTCTCCACCCACTCCCAGTTCCTCCCACCATTGAGCAGGGAGTGGACGGCTCGGGGACCCTGGTGAGCAGGGCTGGGGAGCTGGTGACCCTGGCGTGCCCCGTGAGGGGCTCCCCGCCCATCCACATGAGCTGGCTGAAGAACGGCCTGCCGCTCCCGCTGTCCCAGCGCACCCACCTCCACGGCTCTGGCCGCACCCTCAGGTAGGGGAGATGGCAGACAGGTGCTGGCCGTGCCACTTAGAGTGGACATTTGGGGATCGTCAGCACATGGGAGGTGCTGGAAGGCAGGACTGGCTGCAACACCCACCCCCATCCCAGAGCGAGTGTGGACTGTGCCCCAGCTGCTAGTGTTCGGATGAGTCTCAGGGACCAGGGAAGGGGAGGTGGGCGGGGTAGGAGGAGATGCAGGAGAAGTCAGGTTTCAGGGTGGGAGAGACCAGCAGGCCACGGGAGAGCGGGCCTGGGGACTGACTGTCGGCTCCGGCCGTGGCTGGGACTGGGGACGGGCAGGAGCAGCTCATGAGTGGCAGGGGCAGAAGGGCTGGAGAGAAAGTGGGAGGGCAGACAGTGAAGCCAGGAGCCGAGAGGACTCCAGGGAGTTCTGACAGCAAAGAGGGGTGCGTGGACAACAGGAGCTGAGCCGTCCACGTGGGACGAGGAGCTTCCCGAATTTGGGAGGCAGGAGGTCTGGCTTCAGAATGAGATGGCTAGGAGCAGGCAGCGGTGGTGGGGGCAGTTGGGGGCTTTATCCTGGGGACACGGGAACCCAGGTAAAGACTTTAAGCAAAGGCTGAGCTCAGTCACCCCACCCCCTCTGGCCAGCAAGCCTTTGGGGACAAAGGATGGGAAAGGGAGGAAGTCTTTCCACACAGCCAGCCTCTCCTGCTTCTGTCCCTCTCTCCCTGTCCCTCTCTTTCTCTCCCCTCCCCCTTTCTCCTTTCTCTCCTGCTCCCTCTCCTCTCGGGGGATTCAGGATTTCCCAGGTGCAACTGGCTGACGCCGGCATCTTCAGCTGCGTGGCCGCAAGCCCAGCTGGCGTGGCACACAGAAACTTCACCTTGCAGGTGCAGGGTATGGAGCAGGGGGTGGGGCAAGAGGGTCTCTGGCCTTGGTGGGTGAGAATCAAGACCCTTGGCCCCTCTGCCCATCTGGGTGGAACCAAGGATGGGCCCTGGGGGCGTTGAGGAGAGCGGACACTGCGGCTCAATCTCTGACTCACTGGATTGCTCCTTTTTGCTCCTGATATGCCCAGGATAGGCGGGGGCAGAAAAGCTCTGCCCCAGGAGGCCAGTGCAGGAAGCAGCTCTGTAAAGAGGCAATCACAATTCCAGGCAACTAGTGACACCAGGGGACAGAGCAAATGCGTGGGAGCACAGAGGAGGGCCCCTCGCCTGGCCTTGGGGGATCAGGGTGACTTCCCAGAGACGGTCACGTCTAAGCTGAGTACTGGAGGTGGCAGTCCTGGAATAAAATGGCTCCTGCCCACCCTTTCGCCCTCCACAGTGCCACCTGTCCTGGAGCCGGTGGAGTTCCAGAATGACGTGGTGGCAGTTCGTGGCTCCCGGGTGGAACTCCGGTGTGAGGCCCGGGGCATTCCCCAGCCTCTTGTGTCGTGGATGAAGGATGGGGAGCCCTGGTTGCCCCAGAGCCTTGAGCAGGGGCCCAGCCTGCAGCTGGAGACAGTGGGAGCTGCTGACTCAGGGACCTACTCCTGTGTGGCCGTGAACGAGGCAGGGGAAGCCAGGAGGCATTTCCAGCTGACAGTCATGGGTGGGTCCTCTGGCCTCTGGCCAGCTTCTCTGGGCTCGGGAGAGAGGGTGGGACTCTGGGGGCAATGGGGAGGGCAGTGAGGGAGGTGAGTCCCAGAGGCCTGGGACTGTCACCTGGGAGCAGAACTCAGGGAGCTTGGTTCCGGCTGGGCTCCTCTCTGGCCTTGCCTGCAGGGAGAGGGTGACTGGGCTTTGACTCTCCCAGGGCTGTGCTCCTGGGGTCTTTCCACCAAACCTTGGTGGCAGATCCAAGAACAAGAGCCACCAAAATCTGGGAGCAGAGGCCCCAGACTCAGCATGGTGCTTTCGCCTGCGGCGCCATCCTGGAAACATGTGTCACTGTGTGTTCCCCTCTGTGGGTGGCTTGCAGACCCTCCTCACATCAAGGACTCAGGCCAGCCTGCAGAGCTGTTGCTGACCCCTGGCGCCCCCATGGAGCTCCTCTGTGATGCCCAGGGCAGCCCCCAGCCCAACATCACCTGGCATAAGGACGGGCAGGCCCTGAGCAGGCTGGAGCACAGCAGCAGAGCCACGCGGGTGCTCCAGGTGGAGAGTGTGCAGGTACCGCTGTGGTCGCTGTAGGATGAGGCTGGGGGTTAGGAGGAGGCTGTGTGGGAGAGGGGAGGGACTGCAGTTTCCCCAGATGCAGTCGGCAGTTGGCAGGGTTAGGTTGAAGTACCTCCTCTGTATGGGGCGAGGGTGTGGAGGTGACCCACCTAGGATGTGCCCTTTGGAGCCCCCAGCAGGGTCAGGGCCCAGGCTGATGCCAAATGCAGATGACTTCCCATCTAGACCAGAGGAGGGCTGGTGTAGTCAAGGGGGACTTCTGGGAAGAGGCAGCCATTGCACCAGCCCTAAAGCAACAGTGAGATGGAAGGAGCGGGCAGGGTTGACTGGGAAGGTGGATGGCAGACCTGGCAGGGCTGAGTTTGTATTCTGGGTCCCTCGCTGCATAAGAAGGAAACCAGACTGGGAGGTGGGCAGACAGCTGCTCAGCCTGCTTTATCCCCAGGTTGGGGATGCCGGGCTGTACACTTGCTTGGCTGAAAGCCCTGCAGGCGCAGTGGAGAAGAGCTTCCGGGTCAGGGTTCAAGGTAGGTAGTGGGCGTGGGGTGGGGGCAGGACAGGCCCGTGGCAGGGGTGAGTCCACCTCTCACGTCCTCTTGTGCTACCCCCTTCCCAGCCCCTCCAAACATTGTTGGACCCCGAGGCCCCCGCTTTGTGGTTGGCCTGGCCCCGGGGCAGCTGGTCCTGGAGTGTCCGGTGGAGGCAGAGCCAGCGCCCGAGATCACGTGGCACAGAGATGGCATCGTGCTGCAGGTGGGCGGGGGTTCAGGGCGCTGCCTTCTGTCCCTCTCAGGCGCCAGACCTGACCCGGCTGGATCCTGGGTCCCAAAGACCCACTCTGAGCTGCATTTTGCACCCTGCCCCCTGGTGTTGTCTCCCCCCATTGTCATTGTCACTCCCATTTTATGGATAGGGACACTGAGGCGAGGCTCAGGTCACTCAGGGCTTCTGAGGCCCACCCAGTGTTCTCCCCCTGGCTCCTTCAAGCTGTGCTAGCGGCTGGGTGGCCTGGGCCTGTGACCAAGTCGCTCTTTGTCCATCCCTCAAATGGGGTCAGTTTGCGGCTGTGGATTCCAGGGTTGTGGGTGTTCTGACAGGAACTTCAGGGTCTGGGGGTGTATTTCCTCCCAGAGGAGCGCATTTCCTCAGCGGGTCCTCTGTGGGACACAGTCAGGGCCTGCGGTCAGCCTGGAAGGACAGAGCCACTGTCCAGCCTCACGGGTTCCTCAGTCCTCCATGCCTGGTGCCAGGGGCTGGTCTAGCACAGCCGGTCACTGATGAGGGTCTCTCCACCCTGGGGGACTCTCCAGGAGGATGCCCACACACAGTTCCCGGAGCGGGGCCGGTTCCTCCAGCTGCAGGCCCTGAGCACGGCCGACAGCGGCGACTACAGCTGCACAGCCCGCAACGCCGCGGGCAGCACCAGTGTGGCCCTCCGCGTGGAGATCCACAGTGAGTAGGGCCCACTCCACCCCACCCTGCCCACCGTCTTAGAGCCGCAGCTCCCAGCCGCATTCCCTCTGTGCCCCTCTCCAGCGGTGCCCACCATCCGATCAGGACCGCCCTCAGTGAACGTCTCAGTGAACCAGACAGCCCTGCTGCCCTGCCAGGCCGACGGCGTGCCCGCACCCCTCATGAGCTGGCGGAAGGACGGGGTCCCCCTGGATCCCAGGAACCCCAGGTGAGAGAGGGAAGGGGTGGGCCTCAGGGAGGCCCTCAGGTGCCTCTTTGAGGGTTGTAAACAAAACTCACTTGGGCAGTTGGAGCAGAAAAGTGACTTTATCATCAGGATGTGGGGTGTCTAAGAACACAAGGACAGGCCCACCACTCATGAAGGGCTCTTGCTTGTTTGACTTGATCAGAAGCCTTAATAGATGCGGGTAGAGGGGCGTGAATGGGTCTCACAAGCGCTGATGGTTTTATAGCTTCTCTCAGTGTGGGCTTCATTCTCTCCCTCACCTTCTTGCTCAGTGAACATGACAAAAACACACCCTCTGACACCCCCATGGCCCCCAGCCCCAGGTTTACAGCTCCTGTGCTCACTAGTGAGCCATCTGTGAATTCCAATTCTAAATTCCCAGGGCACAGAATATCATTGGCCCAGCCTGAGTGACATGTCCATCCCCTGTCCAATCAACTGTGGCCGGGGGCGGGATTGCACAGTACAGATATGGATCTTGGGAAGGGCACATTTAAGATCTAGGGACTGCCCTAAGGAAGAGCAGGATGGGGCTCCTTCTGCGTCTCAGGAGAGGCCAGGCCGCGGACAGTGTCGGGGAGGCCCAAAGCAGCCCTTCTCTCTGTCTTTCCAATGTTGGCCTGGGGTGTAGAGAGCCGCCCATGGTTCTGACCCCCTGACCTTGGCCTCACAGATGCAAGACTCTCACCTCCAAGTTAGCATCTGTATTACTCCATTTCCATGTTGCTGATAAAGAGATACCTGAGGCTGGGCAATGTACGAAAGAAAGAGGTTTATTGGACTTATAGTTCCACATGGCCGGGGAGGCTTCACAATCATGGTGGAAGGAAAGGAGGAACAAGTTACGTCTTACGTGGATGGCAGCAGGCAAAGACAGCTTGTGCAGAGAAACTTCAGTTTTTAAAGCCATCAGAACTCGTGAGACCCATTCACTATCACTAGAACAGCATGAGAAAGACCCGCCCCCGGGATTCCATCATCTCCCACCGGGTATCTCCCTCAACATGTGGGAATTATGGGAGCTGAAAGATGAGATTTGGGTGGGGACGCAGAGCCAAACTGTATCAGCATCCTCTCTGATAGTGCGGTCAGAGGGAAGGGACTTGGTGGAGACAGCCTTCCTCCAGCCCCATTGGCCCTGCCCATCTCCAGGGAAACCCCCACCATCCTTTCCAGGTTCGAAGTTCTGCCTGAGGGTTCCCTGAGGATCCAGCCAGCCCTTGCCCAGGACAACGGCCACTACCTCTGCCTGGCATCCAACTCTGCTGGCTCCGATCGTCAAGGCCGCAACCTCCAGGTCTTTGGTAGGTGGCCTGGGGAAGGGCTTCAGAGTTCAGTCCCTGTCAGGGTCCAGTCCTGCTTAGTTTCTGGGTCACCCCAGCTGTCAGGAGCCCAGAGCCAATGGTCTTCAAATGTTTTTGACCATGAAGCCCATTAGTAGAAAGTTGTGATCACGCACGCTCAAAGGACACAGTGGTACTTTAGTGCATAAGCTACATAACAGAATGGTTCTATTCAGTAAGAAAGCATGCACAGAAAATAACACAAGTCTGGGAGGCCAGGGCAGAAGGACTGCTTGATCCCGGGAGTTCGAGACCAAACTGGGCAACACAGTGTGACGCCATCTCTACAAAAAAATTTTTTTAAATTAGTCAAGCATGGTGGCACATGCCTGTAGTCCCAGCTACTTGGGAGGCTGAGGTGGGAGGGTCACTTGAGCCCAGGAGTTTCAGGCGACAGGGAGCCATGATCACGTCACTGCACTCCAGCCTGGGCGGCAGAGTGAGACTCTGTCTAAAAAAAAAAGGTAAAACACCTGAAAGGATAAAATTCAAAATCACTAGAATCATTTGCCCCAATCTCCTCCCACTCCAATGGATCAGCTTGTGTGGGGCTATCCTGGCGGGGCCCAGCCTCAGGTGGGGCTGATGGGGAGTGGAGCCCGGCATCCTGGAGGCCTCGGTCAAGGAAAGGCAGTGAGAGGCTGCCCGGCTCAGGGATGGGGAAAGCCCAAAACGGTCAGCTTCAGGAGCCTATTGGAAGCTCTCCCTTTGAAGTTTCTCCTGCCCTCTCCCTCTGTGCCCCCTCAGGGATGGGCGGAAGGTGGGAGGCAGTGGCATTGCCCCTGGGCACAGCCTCAGAGAGCCGCCAGCCCCCTGTACCTGTCTCCTGACCACTGTGCTCTCCCCAGAGCCTCCAGCCATCGCCCCCAGCCCCTCCAACCTGACCCTGACCGCCCACACCCCAGCTTCGCTGCCCTGTGAGGCCAGCGGCTCCCCTAAGCCCCTGGTGGTCTGGTGGAAGGACGGACAGAAGCTGGACTTCCGCCTGCAGCAGGGTGCCTACCGGTAATGACTGGACCTTGTGGTGACTTCCTGAGACGCATGGGGTGGGGAGGCAGGGGGCAGGGACGGGGCGGGGTATGCTCAGGTCTCACAGGATCCAGGACCAGAACTGGTGTTTCAACTTTGGGGATCAGGGGGTCTTCACACCGAGACAGGGGTGAGGGCACTGGGGACAGAGAACTCAGCAGAGACGTCTGGGCTTTATATCCACCAGAGTCACTCCTTGTCTAAAAACAAAACATGAATGGGGCGTGGTGCTAATCCCAGCACTTTGGGAGGCTGAGGTGGGAGGATTGCTTGAGGCCAGGAGTTCAAGACCAGCTTGGGCAACATAGTGAGATCCCCATCTCTACAAAAAAATCAAAAATTAGCAGTGCATGGTCTGTAGTCCCAGCTACCCGGGAGGCTGAGGTGGGAGGATCCCTTGAGCCTGGGAGGTGGAGGCTGCAGTGAGCTGTCGTGGTGCCATTGCACTCCAGTCTGGGAAACAGAATGAGACCCTGTCTCAAAAAAAAGAAAACATAGAATGTCAATTAAAAAAAATTGGAAAACCAATGTAACAAGCCTAGACTTAGTAAAAATGAAATCAGCAACTAAGACTCTGAGCCACTTTGACGCGGTTGTTATTACAGAAGTTATCATAGGTGGTTATTGTAATAAACGTGCAGGGTGACGGAGAAACAGGGATAAAAATGAAAATCACAAATCCACCAGCTAGAACTTTGGGGTAGAAACTTCTAGAAGACAATTCTAGAGTCAGGGATGGAGGCCGGATACAGGAAGGGGAAATGGGTGTGAGACCCCCACATCCAGACAGCCCGGCCGGAAAGCCACGGCTGGTCTCTGTCAGCCCAGCAGCCACTCGGCCACCCATCTCTCTGCCCCAGGCTCCTGCCCTCCAACGCCCTGCTCCTTGAGGCCCCCGGCCCCCAGGACTCAGCCCAGTTTGAGTGTGTGGTGAGCAACGAGGTGGGTGAGGCCCGAAGGCTCTACCAAGTGACCGTCCACGGTGAGTCAGGGAGGAGGTGGAGGAGGACGCCTGGGGTGGGGGCAGTGCCTTCCCACTCTTGGGTGCTCTCCCTGTCTGCAGGGAATTGTGTGGCTTGCCCGTGCTGCACTGGACACCTCCTCCAGGAAGGCATCTCAGATCCTCCCCAGTCACATTGACTTAACCCCAACTCCGGCACAGTTCCTGGCACACAGGAGCTCACGGGAGATGCCCACCCCTCCCCAATCCAGAATGTTCTAAACTTAGGTCTGACCTTGTCATCACCCCTGTTAAAAATCCCTCCCTCAACAGCTGCCCATTGCCCTCAGGATAGAATGCAAGAGTTTAGCTGGACCCACCGGGTCCTGTGTGGTCTGGCCTGCCAAGCCCCCAGGTTCGGTTCACACCAGACCTGCCTCACTCCAGGGTCTAATCGAGCTGCTCAGCTTTTTGTTCCTTGCCTCAAGGCCTTCACACATGCTGTTCCCTTTGCCGGAACACTCTTCCCTTCACTCAGCCAACACCTGCTTTTCCTTCAGATCTCGGGTTAAATGGCACTTCCCGTGGGGGTCTTCTCTGGCATCCCTCACTCCAAGTGGGAAAGCCACGAGTAAACCCCTGCGAAGTTACTAGGCCAGGGTCTCCATAGAAAGCTGTATCCCCCTGGGTGCGGTGGCATTTGCCTGTAGTCCCAGCTACTCGGAGGCTGGGGTGGGAGGGTCGCTGGAGCCCAGGAGTTCTGGGCTGTAGTGCACTATGCTGAGTGGGAGCTCACACTGAGTTCAGCATCACTATGGTGACCCCCTGGGAGCAGGGACCGCCAGGTTGCCTAAGGAGGGGTGAAGCTGCCCAGGTCAGAACAGAGCAGGTCAAGACTCTCGTGCTGATCAGCAGTAGGATCACACCTGTAAATAGCCCCTGCATTCCAGCCGGGGCAACATAGTGAGACCCCACCTCTGAAAAAGTACACTTTTTTTTTTTCTTTTAAAGAAAGAAAGCTGTAGCCCTGTGCCCAGAAGGATTTGCTGAGTGGGCAAATGTGACTTCTCCCTCTGTTGCCCCACCTCCCTCCCTGGCCCTTTGTCACGAACGTCACCTTGTGTACTAGCTTTGCCCCCGCCCCGCAGCTGTGAGTCGCCCGTGCCTGCCGGTAGGGCCTCAAGCCTTGTCTTGGCTTTCAGTGCCTCCCACCATTGCCGACGACCAGACAGACTTCACCGTGACCATGATGGCGCCTGTGGTCCTCACATGTCATAGCACAGGCATACCAGCCCCGACCGTGTCCTGGAGCAAGGCAGGCGCCCAGCTGGGAGCGCGGGGGAGCGGCTACCGCGTCTCACCGTCGGGTAAATAAGGGTGACCACAGAGAGAGGCAGCCGAGGGGAGACTGGGACAGCAGGTGGAGGGGGTGAAAGAAGGTCACATGGTAGAACAAGATAGGACAGTCTGGCCTGGCTCTGCCTCTCCTGGCTGTGTGACCTGGGAGGACCCTCTCACCCTCTCTGAGCTCATATTCTCCTCCATGCTCTGCAGTGTTGAGACCCATCAGTTCCTGGGGCCCTCTGGCATACAAGTGCTGTTTCACGGCAAAATAAGAAAAACAGCTGCTCCCTGGGAGCCTTTGTAAGCCTGGTTTTATCCCTTCAGAAGAATTGTCCTTTATTCTGAAATTATCTTTTGGTGTTGAAACTTCCTTTTCATGATGAGATTCAGTTAATAGTACATGGTTTTTGGTTTTGGTTTTGGTTTTTTGTTTTTGTTTTTGTTTGTTTGTTTGTTTGTTTTTGAGACGGAGCTTCGCTCTTGTTACCCAGGCTGGAGTGCAATGGCGCGATCTCGGCTCACCGCAACCTCCGCCTCCTGGGTTCAGGCAATTCTCCTGCCTCAGCCTCCTGAGTAGCTGGGATTACAGGCACACACCACCATGCCCAGCTAATTTTTTGTATTTTTAGTAGAGACGGGGTTTCACCATGTTGACCAGGATGGTCTTGATCTCTTGACCTCGTGATCCACCCGCCTCGGCCTCCCAAAGTGCTGGGATTACAGGCGTGAGCCACCGTGCCTGGCCCGGTTTTTTTTTAAGATGGAATCTCGCTCTGTTATCCAGGCTGGAGCGCAGTGGCACAATCTCTGCTCACTGCAGCCTCCTCCTCCCGGGTTCAAGAGATTCTCCTGCCTCAGCCTCCCGAGTAGCTGAGATTACAGGCACCCACCATCATGCCTGGCTGATTTTTGTATTTTTGTAGAGACAGGGTTTCACCCTGTTGGCCAGGCTGGTCTTGAACTCCTGACCTCAGGTGATCTGCCCTCCTCAGCCTCAGGCTGGAGTTACAGCCACCTTGCCTGGCCTAATGTGATTTTTTAAATGTCTTTGCTTGTCAAAATAACAAGCTGGAAGCTTTATGGAGAATCTCCATATTTATTTGTTAGTTGGTTAGTGAAATCCTGAAGTCTAGGAACCACTGGCCAGACCTGTGATTTTCAAACTGTTCCGAAGCAACAGAACTTCCTTCTGGGCTGCACACAGGGGCTCACACCTGTAATTCCAGCACTTTGGGAGCCTGAGGCAGGAGGATTGTTTGAAGCCAGGAGTTTGGGACCAGCTGGGGCAACACTGCAAGACCCCATCTCTACAAACAAATTTTTAAAAATTAGCTGGGTTTGGTGGTGCATGCCTGTGGCCCCAGCTACTTGGGAAACTGAGGTAGGAGGATCGCTTGAGCATAGGAGTTCAAAGATGCAGTGGGCTATGATTGCATCACTGTACTCCAGCCTGGGCAACAGAGTGAGACTCTGTCTCAAAACAAAATACAAAACAAAAGCTTCCTTCCGATAAGTGCAGTAAGTGGTAACAGCAAGGTCCAACAAGTAAAACAAAGCACAGTTCTGGTTCCGTCTGGGGCTGGGGCAGGGGCAGGGGCTGTGGGTGGCCAGGGTACAATGGGCCTTGCTCCCTTCCCCCACCCAAGAGGCCCCCAGGGGTCCACAGAGGACAATTTAGAGCCCTTGTCGCTTGGCTGCCAAGGTGCAGCCTGCAGTCTGGGAAGGTTAAAATGGTGTTCACCAAGCAATCAGGGCTAAGGCCAGGAGGGTAAAGGGAGGACAGAGGAGGCAGTAATCCTGGGAGGCTTCCTAGAGGAGGTGGGTTTTTAGCAGAGCAAGGTGAGAACAGCAGGGTGTGGATCTGTGAGCAGGGGATTACAGGCGGGGAAGTCGAAGATCCTGGAACCTCATAGCCAAAAGCGTCTAGAGACCATCTTGTCTGATTCTTCATTGCACACATGGGAAAACTGAGGTCCGGAGAGTGGAAGGAACTTGCCCATGCCTCTCCCTTGGGCAGGGCACAGAGGCAAACCTAGATTCCAGGTTCCCGTGCAGTCTCATCCCCCAGGCTATTTGTAAATGGTCAGAGGAGGCAGGTTGAGTAACCAGAGACAGAGTGGGGTTGTGTAGCAGCCCTGCCACCTCCATCCCTCGGGACCTCTGTCCTGATTCCCTCACCCTGATTCCACCTGCAGGCGCCCTGGAGATCAGGCAGGCCCTCCCCATCCATGCAGGCCGCTACACCTGCTCAGCCCGCAACTCTGCTGGCGTAGCCCACAAGCACGTCGTCCTCACCGTGCAAGGTAAGGGTCCGTGGCCCAGACCCCAGAGTTCCTTGGGAGCAGGTGGAGAGCTAGAGGCAGGTGGGGCTCAGGCTGTAGGTGAGGTCCTGGGTCTCAGAGGCGCACACCTGCCTCTCATGGGATTCTTTGGGAGGAAAAGAATCAGCCACGGTGTCCTTGTTGCTGCGTCGATGTTTCTAGAACCCCGTTCTCCTAGAGGCCTCGCTCTCTGGCACTCCAAGCCCCCTGGATGGAGGGCTGTGTGTTAAGGACATTTTCAGCGCCCTCTGCACCCCTGTTCTTTGCAGCCTCCCCAGTGGTGAAGCCGCTGCCCAGCGTGGTTCGGGCTGTGGCGGAAGACGGGGTGCTGCTTCCCTGCGAGGCCTTGGGCATCCCCCGGCCAACCATCACCTGGCAGAGGGAAGGGCTCAATGTCCCTGCAGGTGAGGGCCCCTGGCAGCCAGCCTGGGAAGGGAAGAGAAGAGTGTGGGGCTGGGGGGCCCTGCTTCCTGTCCTGGGAGACCCCGCAGAGCTACTGAGAGGTCCCAGGAAGCCCCTGGCCTGCCTAGACACGCCTCCACCCTTGCTCTGGCTGCCCTCTCCCCAACACTTCTCCTGTCACCATGGCCTGAGATGCCATCTGAGCACTCGGTGGCCAAGTTGGGAGGTCGGGTGGAGGCAGCTGGGCTGGGCTGTGGGTCAGGCTTCTTGGCTCTTTCTGTCCCTTGGCCACTCTGTGACCCCAGCAAGTCATTTGCTGCCTGTGAGACAGAATAGCCCAATCTACCCACCTTGGGGGTCCCCCATCCCAGCTCCCAGCCCCCCAGTTTTCTTCTTCCTCATTCAGGAGTGAGTACCCAGGTCCTACCTGGTGGACAGCTGCGGATTACCCATGCCAGCCCAGAGGATGCTGGAAACTACCTTTGCATCGCCAAGAACAGTGCAGGCAGTGCCGTGGGGAAAACGCGGCTGGTGGTGCAAGGTGGGTGTGAGGCTGGGGCCGAGCTGGGCCCTGGCAACTGCGGGCTTGAGGCTCCTGCAAGCTTCTCCCTTCCCTGCCTGGCAGGGCACACTGCTTACAGTTCCAGAAGGAGTTATGGGAAAAACACCTCTATTGGATGCCTGAGTTCTGGATTCAGACACGAACTCCCATCGCCTCTGCCTCCTCTCTGGCCCTCTTGGAACACGAGTCTAGCAGCTCTCATTCCTTCTGGTTTCCAGCAACTGTAGCCTCTCTGGCCCTACCCTGGCACACACAACACACGCACAATTACATGTGCCCTTACCTTAGTTTGGTCATTAGTGTCAAAGATAAGATGGCATCGCTGGCCAAAAATCTGCAAAGTCTGCTGGGAGTAGTCAGTATGGGCCAGTCGTGTCCTGGCCCCAGTGGCCTGCTTTGTGGTGTCTCCGTGGCCGTCCCCGCCCGCGGCTGTGTGGGGCTGGGGTCGGACTCTGGCTGTGAACTCAGAGGGGCTGCTGGCTCCAGGCTTCCTCTGCACCTCACTGTCCAGCGTGCTCCTCTCCCTTCAGACCCGGAGCATTGCTGGTCACCAGAGCAGTCAGACACCAAGCTGGTGACCCTCACCCTGCCCAGCACCGCTCCGCTGCTTTTGGTCCTGGGGTGGCCTGGTACGAGGAGTCTGTGCCCAAGTGGACCCTGCCCAAGGCCTCTGTGTGTGTGCGTGTGCGTGTGCATGTGTGTGTGTGCGTGTGTGTGTGCATGTGCGTGTGCATGTGTGTGTGTGTACACATATGCAAGGTGCAATGCCGTAACTGTCACCGCTTCACCAAACTGAGGGAGTCCCCAGATCATCCTGACCACAGGCAATGGCCTATGACTAGGGAGTTGGAGGGGACAGCTGATGGCCAGGGAAGGCTGAAGGGCTGGGCCAAAGGCCAAGGGCCCCGTGCTGGGGTCAGCCGTCTGTCTCCCCCAGCCCCGGTTCCAAGTGGGCCTCCCTCTGCCCGCAGTCCCACCCATGATCGAGAACGGCCTCCCAGACCTGTCCACCACCGAAGGCTCCCACGCCTTCTTGCCTTGCAAGGCCAGGGGCAGTCCCGAGCCCAACATCACGTGGGACAAAGACGGCCAGCCCATGTGGGGCGCTGAGGGGAAGTTTACCATCCAGCCTTCTGGAGAGCTGCTGGTGAAGGACCTGGAGGTGAGGCACTGCCCCGAGCGCACAGCAGGGAAGAGTGGCTGAGGCCCCTGTTTGTCCGGCTCTGCGCCAAGCTCTGTGCAGCCTTTAACCCCGGGAGCCTGGGGAAATCAGCGTTACCCTCCCGGGTACAGACGGCCAGAACTGAGGCTCAGAGTGTACCTAGTTGCCCACCATTGCCAAGAGGCAGAACCCAAATGTGAACCTGGACCTTGGCAGCCAGCTCCTGGGGAACCTGGGAAAGGGGGGCACCTGGACTGGGGCTCGGGATACGGTGATGACTTTGTGTCCCGATAGTCTCCCCATTTCTTCTCAGCCATGCATTGGCATTGACCGTCCTCTGGGCTTTGGGGAGTGTTGAGCCAGGGGTGTGGGTGGGACCCCTGACCCCCTTCCCCTCAGCACTCATCAGATTCTGCAGTTCTGTGATGAGACCCTCTCCAGATGGGCCCAGTGGACACACCTAGAGGGGTCAGGGGCATTGGGCGTGGCCATCCAGGGAGCCTGGCAGTGCAGTGGTGAGCGCACCGGCCCTGCTTGAATGCACCACGAAACTCCTCCCCTTGGAGCCCCTGCTGGGCGCTCTGTCAGGCACCAAAAGCAAGCCCTGCCGTGCAGGTCAAGTTCTAAGCACAGGGCGGCACGCAGTAGGTGCTCGGTAAACAGTAACTGTTGTGCTCAGGCAGTCGGGGCTGGGGTTATGAAGGAGCAGAGCCTGTGAACACTGCAGGACAGGGCAGGGGCGTGGTGGTGATGCCGACCCGTTTGCTAGCTGTGTGACCTTGGGCAAGTCACTTCACCTCTCTGGGCTGGATGTGCCATGAGAACCTTCAATGAAGTGGGTCCCAGGGGCATCCCAACCCAGGCCGAGGCCGGGGACAGTTCTCCAGCCAACCCCTTTCTTTTGCTCACAGGGCCAGGATGCAGGCACCTACACCTGTACTGCAGAGAACGCTGTAGGCCGGGCCCGCCGCCGTGTGCACCTCACCGTTATGGCACTGCCCGTGTTCACCACCCTGCCTGGGGACCGCAGCCTGCGACTCGGGGACAGGCTGTGGCTCCGCTGTGCAGCCCGGGGCAGCCCCACCCCTCGCATTGGCTGGACCGTCAACGACCGGCCAGTCACAGGTCTGGGTCTGCTGGGCGTGGGTGGGACAGAGAGTCAGGACCCCGGGAGGTCAAGAAGGGAGGGCAGGTGGGGATCCCCAGCCTAGCGGACAGGAAGAGGCTGTGAACCAGCCCTACTGGTTCTGGGTCTTCCAACTTGGCCCTGTGTAGAGGGACAAGGCAAACCCAGCTGTGGCCATATGTGACAAGCCATATATCAGAGCTGGCAAGAGGCCACCTGAGAAGACTCAACCCAGAGACCTCAGGGCCAGGAGAGGGAGACCTGTGTTCCAGCCCAGAGCTGCTGCTCCCATGGTGGGACCCTCAGCAAACCGCTTTTGCTGGGAGGGAGGGAGTGGGGGGCTCTGTCCTCCTACCTGAAGCCCAGGTAATGTCTAGGGAGGCGCGGGGCCTGTGGAGTACCTGGTGGGTACTCACTGAATGCCTGCTGAATTGAAAAATTGCTAAGTCCCCTCCACTGCAAAATGAGACTTTCCTATGTTAGGGTATGATATCACACGCTCCCAGCTCTGAGTCCCCAGGTGTGGAATGCCTGTGCTCACCTGTGAAGGCTTTGCTGGGCCCCACCGCTTCCGGGCAGGGACCTTGGGCAAGTATAATAGTTTGGCCTCTCTGAGCTCAGCTCTTTGTCAAATGGACAAAACCAGGGGTCCTGAGGTCAGAATGACGATGGAGAAGCCGCCTAGGCACAGACCTGGCCCCGAGTAGACGCCCCGCTGATGGTAATGTTGGTCCTTATTCCTCTCCTAGAGGCAATGGCTAACCCCAAAGGAAATGTCCATTATTAGAGTCCTTCTCTTGGCTGGGCACGGTGGCTCATGCCTGTAATCCCAGCAGTTTGGGAGGCCGAGGTGAGTGGATCACCTGAGGTTGGGAGTTCAAGACCAGCCTGGCCAAGAGGGTGAAACCCCGTCTCTACTAAAAATACAAGATTAGCTGGGCATGGTGGCATGTACCTGTAGTCCCAGCTACTCGAGAGGCTGAGGCAGGAGAATTGCTTGAACTGGGGAAGCAGAGGTTGCAATGAGCCAAAATCGCACCATTGCACTGTACTCCAGCCTGAGCAACAAGAGCAAAACTCTGTCTCAAAAAAAAAAAAAAAAACCCTCTCTAGAAATCATAGCGGTGCGTCAGTGAGTGCCCTGTGCTGAGAGTTCCACAAAGACCTGCCCTTGACCGTTTATCGAACACACAGTGTGCACTGGAAGTGGTAGAAGGCAGGCTCGTTAACTGCAGCCTCCAGTGCAGCCTTGCCTCCCAGGAACGGGCCTGACTCAGTCAGCCTTCACCCAGAACTCCCATCTGTTTCTGCATCTTTATTAAGTTCCTGTAGGTATCCAGGCTCCAGGGAAGCGTTTCGGGCAGGAGTTCCCTACACCCAACTCAGAGTCCCCTCAAGCTGCTTTCTCCCCCACAGAAGGAGTGTCCGAGCAGGATGGGGGCAGCACGCTGCAGCGGGCAGCTGTCTCCAGAGAAGACAGTGGGACCTATGTCTGCTGGGCGGAGAACAGAGTGGGTCGCGTGCAGGCGGTCAGCTTCGTCCATGTGAAGGGTAGGGCGTGTTCCCCAGGTGACTTGTCTCTCAAGACCTCCAGTCTATTGGAACCCAACCTATGGGTTTCCTAAGAACCCGCCCTCCTGTCCGCTGAACTAGTGGCTCCCTACCCTGGCTACGCGTTAGAATCCCCTGGGGGACTTTATAAAATCCCGAAGCCCATGTTCTACCTCCAACTCTGTAAGCCAGCATCTCTGGGGTGAGGCCTGGGCATCAGTATTTTTGACACTCCCAAGATGACCTTGGCTGCAGGTAGAAACAGAATCTGACCAATTGCCCTATAGCACAACCTGCAGCTGGATGGTACCAGCTTTTGGTAGATCCAACCTCAGGAAACCAGCAAGGATATAAGCCAGCCCAGAGCATCCAAGAGTGTTTTGAGATTAGCGTGAATCTCATAGTGTTGCTTCGTAACAACAGAGGTGTCTGGGGTTCCTGTTTTTTTATAGTTATCGATTTCCAAAGTACCCTGCAGGCACTCTGCTGCTAATATAATCCATCTGTGAGAGAGTATATGTCACACATAACACTGTGTCCCTGCCTGTGCCTGTCTCAGGCATCACTAATCAATCACCCTCTGTGAGACAGAGTAGATGACACGCCTAACACTGTGTTCCTGCCCATGCCTGTCGCAGGCACCACTAATCAATCACCATCTGTGAGACAGAGTAGATGACATGCGTAACACTGTATTCCTGCCTGTGCCCGTCTCAGGCATCACTAATCGATCACAGCACTCTTCTCATTCAGCTTCAGATGCTTCTCAGCACAGTTCCTGGAAACTACTCCCCGTCTTCATGACTTGGCCCATGACATGGACACTGTTTGCTATCCCTGATGCACTGACTACACACAATCATCCTGGGCTAGCAGGAGCCTCTGGAGGCCCCTGGAGGCAGGGGTTGGGCAGATCTTTAGAGATGGGTTTATGGGAGGCTGAGGCTGCAGGAAACCTCTTTTCTGCCAACTCGCTCAATGTCACCCCATACAGAGGCTCCTGTCCTACAAGGAGAGGCTTTCTCCTACCTCGTGGAACCTGTGGGGGGCAGTATCCAGCTAGACTGTGTGGTGAGTGGAGACCCAGCACCGGACATCCGCTGGATCAAAGATGGCCTTCCACTGCGGGACAGCCATCTCCGGCACCAGCTACAGAATGGCTCACTGACCATCCGCAGGACTGAGGCAAGGCGGGGCCTGGTACCTTGGGTGGGGCCACCAAGGACAACTCTACACTTTTTCTGATTGCTCAGGAGGGTTCTCATGTTGCCTCCAACCCCTGCTTCTGCAGTCTACAAAGCACCTTCCTGCCCATTCCCTAGACGTCCCTCCCACTACCACCAATAGTAACCTGCAGCCACCGGGCTTTTCTGTGCCACCATCATCCACCCTTTCAATGGAGCAAATTCTTTCTCCCTCATAGGACTGTAATGAGAAATCAGTGAGGTGACTCATACCCATTGTTTAAGAGTGATCTGTGGGTAAGGCCCCCAAAATGTTATCATTAACAACCTCAGGGGGCAGGGTAGGCCGGTAATAGTGCTCTCTATTTACAGACAAAGATACTGTTTTTTGATTTTTGGGTTTTTTTGAGACGGAGTCTCGCTCTGTTGCCAGGCTGGAATACAGTGGCGTGATCTCGTCTCACTGCAACCTCCACCTCCCGAGTTCAAGCGATTCTCCTGCCTCACAGCCTTCTGAGTAGCTGGGACTACAGGTGTGCGCCACCACACCCAGCTAATTTTGTGCTTTTAGTAGAGATAGGATTTCACCATGTTGGCCAGGATGATCTCTATCTCTTGACCTCGTGATCCACCTGCTTCAGCCTCCCAAAGTGCTGGGTTTACAGGTGTGAGCCACTGTGCCTGGCCCAGATGAAGACACTGAAGTTCATAGAGGCCCACAAGCAATAACTGCAGGAGACAGGGCCCCCCACCCCCAGGTCTCCTGCCTCTGGCTCCATGCTGTTTCCAAAGCCTTGGGTCCTGGTGAAACCCCACTCAACTTCCATTTTGTGTCTCAAGTTCTGATTATTGTGCGGAAATCCCCAAGTCAGTCTGACTCAAGTTCATCTTCAGGGCCTTGATCTCACCCATTTGGGAGCCTTTCTCTGTGTAGTAATAATAATAGGACTAGTAATCAGAGTAGCAGTAAGAGCAGTGGTAATAATGGCTCCTGTTACCCAAGTACTAGCTGTGGGCCAGGCACGGGGCCTCACACTTAGCAAGCATTATTCCGTCTAATGCTTATAAGATCCTAGCAGTCGGCCAGGCGCGGTGGCTCACTCCTGTAATCCAAGTACTTTGGAGGCCAAGGCCGGTGGATCACCTGAGGTCAGGAGTTCAAGACCAGCCTGACCAACATGGTGAAACCCCATCTTTAAAAAAAATAAAAAATAAAATAAAAAAGATCCTAGCAGTGATCACTCCCATTTTACAGAAGGGAAAACTGGGGCTTCAGGAGCATGAAAATGTCATAAGTAATGGGTTCAGGGCAGTAAGCAGTGGGGCTGGGATTCAGTCTCGTGTCAGTCTGACCTCCAAACCTACACTCTTAACTTTGTGCCATGCTGTCCCCTGGAGTCCCTTGGGTGTGACCCCCCCCAGATGCCATCTTCTGGGAGTGGACAGTGGCCTCAGACTGCCCCAGCCCCATCTCCTGGTGGTGCTGCCACTCGGAAGTGATGTGAGCCAGCACGCTACCGAATTCTGCCACAAGTCCATTGACCACCTGTTAGGGAAACGCTGCCAACCGTCTCCCTTATGGAAGACTCACTTTGCACACAGGCACAGTAAATGCCCTGAGAAGTCCTGCAGTTCAGACTTTAGTACTGTTTGTACAACAGAGGTGTCTAATGTTCTTGTTTTCCTGTAGTTATTGATTTCCAAAGCACCATAACATGTTGTCTAACTCAGTGTCTCCTAAACTTATTGACCATGGAATCCTTTTTTTCCAAGGAAGCTCAAATCGTGTGCTATGGGACAGTAAGATTTCAGTGGACACGGTTTGGAAGAGGTGGATCTAAACTGCTTTTCCAGCAAGACATTCCACCTAGGGCAACAAGGACCTTAGTCACCACCCCCAGTTTCGGGCGTGAAAAGGGGCTGGATCCTCTTTGTGTGTCTGTTAACAAGTGGCCACGAGCCCTTCTGATGCTCTGGGGGGGTTCAGGTGCCCCTGGCTGGCCCCGGTCCCCTAGCCAGGTGTCTGAGCCGCTCTTCCTCTTCTCTGAGTACCATGCCCCCCCTCCTGTGCCCACTTACAGAGGGACGACGCGGGACAGTACCAGTGCCTGGCAGAGAACGAGATTGGCGTGGCAAAGAAAGTGGTGATCCTTGCCCTGCAGAGTGAGTCTCAGCCTCAGTAGAATGGGGACGTGGGGAGTGTCCTCCGGGACAGCGCTGGCATGTGCAGCCGAGAGGGCAGGCAGCAGGGCCAGGACTAGGAGTTCTTTCATTAATCCTTGTTTGGAACACAAATCGAATCATGTCAAATGTTTCCCAAATGTGGGGTGAGTGAGACTCAGGGTTGAGCTAAAGAAAACCTCGCAACCTGGGCCTAGGGGGAGCTGGCTGCTTAAACTCAGACCAGCCGTCCAGATCCCTGACAGCTCTCGCCTGTGCCAAGCAGCTCGTAGTTACCAGGTGCTATGTGAGCCTCAGAATAACACTGTGAGGTCGTCTCAACAGGGATTCTGTAGAACATGTTTTATTGAAGATGAACACCTGTGGGGAAAAGTGAGTACCCTAAGTGCAGAGTTCGGCGAATTCTTACGATGTGAAAATGTGAATCCACCCAGTTAACCAGCAGCCAGATCAAAAACACAGGGCGGCCCGGCTCCCAGCCTCCACACGCCCACCTCTATTCAGCCCCTGCCCCAGTAGTCCCTGTCCTCGATTCTGCCTGTTGTTTTTATTTTAAAATCCACCCATTTATACAATGCAATATTACTTAAAAAGGAAGGACATTCTAGGGCCAGGTGCAGTAACTCATGCCTGTAATGCCAGCACTTTGGGAGGCCAAGGTGGGTGGATCACCTGAGTTATGGAGTTTGAGAACAGCTGGGCCAGAATGGGGAAACCCCATCTCTACTAAAAATACAAAAATGAGCCGGATATGGTGGCGGGCACCCATAATCCCAGTTATTCAGGAAGCTGAGGCAGGAAATCACTTGAACCCGGGAGGTGAAGGTTGCAGTGAGCCGAGATCGTGCCATCATACTCCAACCTGGGTGACAGGCAAGACTCAGTCTCAAAAAAAAAGAAAAAGAAAAAGAAAAAGGGAATGAAATTCTGACACAGGCTACAACATGAACATTGAAGTCATTCTGTGAAGTGGGAAAAGCCAGTCACAAAAAGATAAACACTGTATGATTCTGTTTATGAGGGCCCTGGAGTGGTCAAAAGCATAGAGACCCAGAGCGGTATGCAGCTTGTCGGGGCTGCGGGGAGGGGGAAAGGGGGAGTCATTGTTTAATGAGTCCAGAATTTCAGTTTTGCAAGATGAAAAAATTCTGGAGATTGTACAACAATGTAAAATACTCAACATTACTGGACTGTACAGTTATAGATAGTTCAATGATAAATTTTATGTAATGTATTTTTGCCATAATTATTATTATTAATTTTTTTGAGACAGAATCTGGCTCTGCTCAGGCTGGAGTGCAGTGGTACCATCTCAGCTCACTGTAACCTCTGCCTCCCAGGTTCAAGTGATCCTCCCATCTCAGCCTCCCAAGTAGCTGGGATTACAGGTGCCAGCCACCACGCCCAGATTATTTATTTATTTATTTGTTTTTTTAATTTTTTTTAGACGGAGTTTTGCTTTTGTTACCCAGGCTGGAGTGCAATGGTGCGATCTCGGCTCACCAAGCCCTCCGCCTCCTGGGTTCAAGCAATTCTCCTGCCTCAGCCTCCCGAATAGCTGGGACTACAGGCACGCACCACCATGCCCAGCTAATTTTTTATATTTTTAGTAGAGACGGGGTTTCACCATGTTGACCAGGATGGTCTTGATCTCTTGACCTTGTGATCCACCCGCCTCGGCCTCCCGAAGTGCTGGGATTATAGGCATGAGCCACTGCGCCCGGCTAACTTTTGTATTTTTTAGTAGAAACAGCTTTCACCATGATTAGCCAGGCTGGCCTTGAACTCCTGACCTTAGGTGATCCACCTGCCTCAGCGTCCCAAAGTGCTGGGATTAACTTGTGCTCATTTTAAATAGAGTTGTTTATCTTACTCTAGTGAGTTCCTAGAGTTCTTTTTTTTCTTTTTTTTTTTGAGACAGAGTTTCGCTCTT
>NW_016107569.1:1472772-1474786 GCF_001604975.1 Cebus imitator | reverse complement strand
GCTGGAGTGCAGTGGTGAGATCTTGGCTCACTGCAACCTCCACTTCCCAGGTTCAAGCAATCCTTGTGCCTCAATCTCCCAAGTAGCTGGGATTAGAGGCAGGCCCCATCACACCCGGCCAATTTTTGTAATCTTATTACTGACAGGGTTTCGTCATGTCGCCCAGGCTGGTCTCAATGCCTGGCCTCAAGCAAAACACGCGCCTCGGCCTCCCAAAGTGCTGGGATTACAGGCGAGAGCCACCGCGCTCCGCATTTTCTTATATAATGTTTGCAGTTTTAGTTCTCACGTTTAGGTCTGTGATCCATTTTGAGTTATTTTTTGTGTGAGGTAAGGGTCTAACTTTTTTTTTTTTGCTTATGGATAGCCAATTGTTCTAGTACCATTATGTTGATCTTTAATTTCTTTCAGCGATTTGTAGTTTTAAGTGTACCAGTCTTATATTTTTGTTAAGTTAATTTTAAGCACTTTTATTGTTGATGCTGTTTTGGGTGGAATTGTTTTCTTTGATTTTTGGTTTTTTAATTGCCAATATTTAGAGATACAGTTGAATTTGATGTCATATCATCTATGAATAGGGACAGTTTGACGTCTTTCTTTCAAATCTCTGTACCTTACAGTTTTTTGTCTTGCCTAATTGTCTTGGTCAACCTCTGGTACACAGCTGAGGCAGTGAGAGCGGCCATCCTTGCCTGGTTCCCTGGTTTAGGTGGAAAGCAGTCGGTCTTTCACCATGACGTGTGACGCTAGCTGTGAGTTTTTGTGGATGCCCTTTCTCAGGCTGAAGAAGTTCCCCTTTTGTACCTCGTTTGTTGAGACTTTTTGTCATGGATGGGAACAGGTTCGTGGTTCCAGACGAGGTAGTATAGATGCACTTCCTATGTCTCCTGCTAAGCACAGCTGAAAACCATGGACTTTATATAGACGCAAACAGAGAGAGCCTCTGAAAAGTAGAGAAAAGAAGGAGGATCAGCTACTGATCTTGGGATCTGAGGAGCAACGTGGTGGTGAATGCCCTGGTGTTCCTTTTTTGTCCCTCCTATCCTGGGCTGGGCACTTGAGAAGCCAGCAACCTGGAACCACCAGTGGGCTCAGACACACACACGCACACACACACACACACACACCCACCTCAACAAGAGCCTGTCCGCTCTTGCGAAGAACTAGGAAAGGGACAGCCTAGTGAGAAAGAAAACTTGTAAATAGCAATATCTGGCCAGGCATGGTGACTCATGTCTGTAATCCCAGCAACTTGGGAGGCTGAGGCAGGCAGATCGTTTGAGCTCAGGAGTTTGAGACCAGCCTGGGCTGTATAGTGAAACCCCATCTCTACCGAAAATACAAAAAAAAAAATCCAGCATGGTGGTGCACACTATAGTCCCAGCTACTTGGGAGGCTGAGGCAGGAGGATTGCTTAAGCCCAAGAAACAGAGGTTGCAGTGAGTTGAGATTATGCCACTGCACTCCAGCCTGGGTGACAGTGAGAAACTGTCTCAAAAAAAAAAAAAAATTCTCTAGCCAAACACCATGAAAAAGACCCCAACTCCATCATCAAATCAAATGGGAGCCTGCATTCCCACCCTCACCCACTGTACAGAGGTACCTGCTGTCCCTATCACCTGTTGAATGGGAAGCTCCTCCCCCATCAGGCCAGGTGGGCAGCCAGGGGGGTGCCAGCCAGAGGCCCAGTGTGGACGTGCCTCCACCCATGCCCAGCAGTAATGAGGCACCCTTCCCTGTTCTGGGGTGTCTGTGGAAACCACGTAGGGAACCTGGACTCCACTCTGACCTGGCGGAAGTGAGTGGCTGCTTTTTCTTGGCAGTGTTCCATCTCTGCCAAAAACGGATTTAAATAAAAACCTGAGTCTTACAATACTGAAACTCACGTACCAGGAACAAGGAAAATCTTAACAAAAGCAAACCATCGGCCGGGCGTGGTGGCTCAAGCCTGTAATCCCAGCACTTTGGGAGGCCCAGGCGGGTGGATCACGAGGTCAAGAAATCGAGACCATCC
>NW_016107569.1:1450387-1471503 GCF_001604975.1 Cebus imitator | reverse complement strand
CTGCTTCTGTGAGCAATTGTAACATGCTTGAAACAAGTGAAAAAAAAAAAAAAAAATCTCAGCAAAGCGTGGCTGTGGAGTCATCTGAAGTTCAGGCGGTTTTCAAGTCAGCCTCAGTTTGCTGTCCTTTGTCCCCCGCAGGTCTCCCCTGCGCAGACGCATATTTCCCACATTGGCCGGGGGTTGTGGGGAGCCGATCCAGCCTGTCCCTGGCTCCTCCATTTGCAGGTTCACCTTGTTAAATTGCTGGCTGGGCCCCTGCTCTCCTCGCCCAGGACCATGCCACAGGCCAGCAGAGCGGACACTTCTCTTTTGGTTCCTCCCAGTTTCGCTCCTTTTCCTGATGACGTTTCTCAGGGCAGGCTTCATCTTCTACCGCACATCAAGGCAGCCCCTGGGGGTGGCAAAAGCTACTGGTTTCCACAGCTGTCCTTAATAAAACCACTGCAACTGCCACGGTAGTGCTGGGATGGCACAGCTCTAGGCAGGAGGGCCAACGGCTTCCCCAGTTTTTATTCAAAGTTCTAGAGGCTTTTTTTCTTTTCTTTTTTCTTTTCTTTTCTTTCTTTTTGGAGATGGAGTCTCTGTCACCCAGGCTAGAGTGCATGCAGTCTTGGCTCACTGAAACCTCTACCTCCCAGGTTCAAGAGATTCTCCTGCCTCAGTCCCCCAACTAGATGGGATTACATCCAGCTAATTTTTGTATTTTTTGTTGAGACAAGGTTTCACCATGTTGGCCAGGCTGGTCTCAAACTTCTGACCTTAGGCCATCTGCCCACCTCGGCCTCTCAAAGTGCTGGGATTACAGGCGTGAGCCACTGCACCCAGCCATAGAGGCTTTTTATGGATAAATGCTTCTCAAGACCTGGCACAGTGGCTCACAGCTATAATTTCAACACTTTGTGAGGCCTAGGTAGAAGGATTGATTGAGTCCAGGAGTTTGAGACCAATCTGGGCAACATAGTGAAACCCCATGTCTACACAAAATAAATAAATTAGCCGGGCATGGCGGTGCGCACCTGTAGTCCTAGCTACTCAGGAGGCTGAGGTGGGAGGAGGAGGTAAGCCAGGAGGTCAAGGCTGCAGTGAACTGAGGTCACATTCCAGCCTGGGCAACAGAGTGAGCTCCTGTCCCAAAAAATTAAAAAGAGTCATTTACAAAATGTAAATGCTTCTCAATTTGTTGTACACCTTTGGTTGATTTTGAGAGCCCTGAAATAGTTATTTCAGGCAAGTGTGTCCAGTTTTATGCTTGTTTGCTGACCTCATCCCTCAGCCACAGCTGACAACTGATTCTTGCTTGTTCTGACTGATCTTTATTTATTTATTATTTTCATTTATTTATTTTTTTAAAGACGGGGTTTCACCATGTTGGTCAGGCTGGTCTTGAACTCTTGACCTCAGGTGATCTGCCCACCTTGGCCTCCAAAGTGCTTGGATTACAGGCATGAGCCATTACGCCCGGCCTTATATTTTTATTTTTGAGATGGAGTCTCACTCTGTCTCCCAGGCTAGAGTACAGTGGCGCAATCTTGGATCACTGCAACCTCCACCTCCTGGATTCAAGCAATTCTCCTGCCTCAGCCTCTCAAGTACCTGGGATTACAGGCACCCACCACCACACCCGTCTAATTTTTATATTTTTAGAGACAGGGTTTCATCATGTTGGCCTGGCTGGCCTTGAACTCCTAAGGTGATCCACCCGCCTCAGCCTCCCAAAGTGTTGTGCTTACAGGCGTGAGCCACTGCGCCTGGCCTTGGCCTTCATTTAAATGGAATCACCCCACACGTGCCCTTGCATGGACTTCTTTTGCACAAAATTGATTACTTATGGCATTCATCCAGATTTGTTTATTGGTTCTGACTGCTGTATGTTTTTCGATACATGGATGTACCACAGTTTATTCATGTATTCCACTGTACGTTAGTTTCCAGTTATGGGCAATTAAGAACAGCACTGCTGCGACCTTCTTATACACGTCCATTGGTAAACAGGCACGCACACTTGTGTTGGGGTATTTGTCCAGGAGCTGAAGTGCTAGGTCACGTGGTACACATGTGTTCTACTTTAGGACACACTGGCTGTGGTGGGATCTGATGCACAGCTCCCAAAGGCATGTCCAGGTCCCAGTCCCTAGGGCCTGTCAATGTTTCCTTACTTGGAAGAGGAATCTTTGCAAATGTCGTTAAGTTAAGGATCTTAAAGTGAGCAGATTATCTCGGTGGGCTTACATGCTATCACAAGTGTTCTGTTTTTTGTTTTTTGTTTGTTTTTTTTTATTTTTTGGGTTTTTATGTTTCTTGGTTTGGTTTTTTTTTGAGATGGAATCTCGCTCTCACCCAGGCTGGAGTGCAGTGGCGCAATCTTGGCTCACTGTAACCTCTGCCTCCGGGGTTTAAGCAATTCTCCTGGGTCAGCCTCTCAAGTAGCTGGGATTAAAGGCACACACCAGCACACCTGACTAATGTTTGTATTTTTTTTAGTAGAAATGGGGTTTCACCATGTTGGCCAGGCTCTTCTCAAAGTTCTAGGTTCAAGCAATTCACCCACCTCGGCCTCCCAAAGTGCTGGGATTATAGGCATGAGCCATCACACCTATCTACAAGTATTCTTATAAAAGAGAGCCAGGGCTGGATGTGGTGGCTGACGACTGTAATCCCAGCACTTTGGGAGGCCAAGGTGGGCAGATCACCTGAGGTTGGGAGTACGAGACCAGCATGGTCAATATGGCAAAACCCCATCTCTACCAAAAATACAAAAATTAGCTGGGTGGGGTGGCACATGCCTATAATCCCAGTGACTCAGGAGGCTGAGGCAGGAGAATCACTTGAACTCGGGAGGTGGAGGTTGCAGTGAGCCAAGATGGTGCCATTGCACTCCAGCCTGGGTGACCGAGCGAGACTCAATCTCAAAAAATAAAATAAAACAAAATAAAAGCAGATATGGCCATATGATATTTTCATGAAGAAACAGTATCTAGAGGGAGCTATTCAGGAACGGTGACTGGGTGGAAGGATCCTGTGTAGTTCTTACTTTCTCCTTTCTGCCTCTCTGGATTTCCCAGTGTGTCTAAATGAACATATTCTGTTTGAATATGCAAAAATAATTAAATCTTTCTAAAAGCCACCCGGGCCTCCCACAGGTGCTCCAGTGTTCCAGGTGGAGCCCCAGGACATGACAGTGAGATCCGGGGATGATGTGGCCCTGCGGTGCCAGGCCACTGGAGAGCCCGTGCCCACCATCGAGTGGCTGTGGGCAGGTCGCCCCTTGCAGGCCAGTCGGCGGCTCCAGACCCTGCCTGATGGGAGCCTGTGGCTGGAGAGCGTGGAGGCTGGGGATGCAGGTGCCTACGACTGCATCGCTCACAACCTCCTGGGCTCTGCCACAGCCCGGGCCTTCCTGGTCGTGAGAGGTATGGGGCATCCCTGTCTGGACCTTTGTGGACAGAGGGAGGATCTCCTGCTGATGGGAATTGTGTGGTGCTTATGGGGGACCTGGCCCCCAGCTCCCCACCTCTTCCCTTTGCTTCATCACAAGCCCAGAAGGAACCCCTACCCATTTAGAGTCTTGGAGGTGCTAAGTGTTTGCTGCTCATCTTGGCCAGGGAACACTGGCTGTTCCTGCTTAACTGGCACAAATGCATGTCCTCTGTCTGGACACTGCACAGCCCCAGGAAGCAGGCGGAGGAAGACAAGGGCATCCCCGGTGCCCTCGGGGGCTGCTGCGAAAAATCTGTGCATCAGCGTGTGTCCCAGGTTCACGCATTTCGTGGCCATGGCAGGTGGTGGGAAAAGAGATGGCTTCCTGGTGGAACAGACCCCTGCCATCTCGGATTCCTCAGTCACCTCCCTTCTCCCTTGAGTCAGACCAAACTTTAAAATTAAGAAAAGGTCTATCCTGAGAAACCACAGTAAACAAATTCAGCCCTGCATAAAGGCAAGTCATAAGATATTATTTCTGTGGCCTGTGCCTCTGGAGGGAACACTCCCTTTGCGTGGCTATGTGTCTCGCTCTCTGTCCCTGGCAGACATCACTAATCTATCGCCGCATACATTGGCAGAATCTTTCTCCAATGAGCCCTCCCAGGCAGCACCTCTCAGCTATTTGGAATTGGGACTTAACACTTGGCCCCCTGGAAATCCACATGAAACCCACTGCCAACCAAATGTGGAACCCTTTCTGGTCCCTGCTCCTGCTCTCATTCTCTCTCGTAGGCTGTGCAGAGCACCAACCTACACAGCTCTGAAAGTTCAGTTCTCTGACCCCCAGCTGAAGATGTGGCCTCGGAGAGAGCCTCAGGTCTAAGCAGACCCTACTCTGTTTCAGGCCATGGTCCCACTTCTTACCCTCTCCTGTTGGCAAGCCCCAGTCCAAACCACAGAGCTGTGCACGTGGCCTCCGTATTCGTTCTCTAGGGCTGCTGGTAAAAAACACCACAAGCGGAGGCTTAAACGTTTGGCACTGACAGCCCCACAGCTCTGGAGGCTGAAATCCAGGATTGCACTGCCAGCAGCCCCGCTTCCTTCTGAGGACGGTGGGAGGATCTGGTCCTGGTCTCTCCCCCAGAATCTTGCAGTGGTCCTCGGCATTCTGTGGCTTGTCAAAACGTCACCCCCACCTCCACCTTCATCTTCCCGTGGCGGTCTCCCAGTGCGTCTAAGCTTCCCTGTTTATAAGGACACTAGTCGCTTTGGATTAGGCCCACCCTAATGACCTCATTCTAACTGGCTTCCTCTATAAAGACCCTGTCTTCAAATAAGGTCACATTCCGAGGTCCTGGGGGCTAGGACTTCAACTGAAGTATGAATTTGGGCTGCGGTGGTACAATTCCATCCATAACCCAGCCTCCATTTTTTTTTTTAATAACAAGTATTCTTCCTTTATATATGTCAGTTGTAGAAAGGCCAGATACTATGGAGACCTATGAAGAAAAGGCTGATTCTCTCCCATAATTCAGTGACCCGCAGTAACTTAGGCAATTATTTGGGGAGCTATATTCTTCCGCAGTCCTTTCCCTGGATAGAAGAGGTATACTTTTCTTTTTATAAATGTCACATTTACAACCTCTGTAACCTGCCACTTTTCCTTCCTCTGTCTTGGAAGACATCCCATTGTGATTAACAACAGCCCACGACTTTCTTATTGTCTTCGTATCATTCCATGGGAACGTTTTTCATCTTCATTTCTCTCGGCTCTGTCAAACAAGCCGTGTGGTTTGCTTTTCTAGTTTCCATTCCCCAAAACCGCACCGTGGTAGTGTGCGTCTTTGTGTGTGGCCTGAATATATCCGTGGGACGATTTCCTGAAGGGGGGCTTGTGGGTAAGGGGAGTTCTGGGTTTGGGAGCCTCTCACCGTAAACCTATTTTCCCTTCTGACTGCCTCATTCTTTCTTCCCATCAGCCTGGCAGGTCCCAGTCCTGGCCTTGTGGGGGATAAGAGGCGGCTACGTTGCTCTATGTCTGAGAGACGTGGCGGTGGCTTGCCGTGCCTGGGTTCCTTTCCTGTCCTCTGCCAAAGCTGCCCGGGTCACGCTGCAGCCTTCTCGCCTGCAGCTCCCGATTCCTTCCTCACCCTGCTATTAAAAGGCCAGGGTTAGGTTCATGGCCCTTCTCCTGTCCCCGCCAGAGGCCCCAGAGCATCGGGTACCGATGGAAAACATCCCAGATGAGTTTCAAATCTCATCAAACCCCAACTACGGGCTGCAGGAAATGGCCCTGCTTCCTAGAACCCAAAATTAGCCAGCCCCTTGATTCATCCATTTAGGATCCTAGCAGTTGAGTGTTTTATGTTATTTTTTGACAGATCATGGGCAATTGGTAGTTAATTTCCCCTGAGAGCTGGTAAGTGGAGAGGCAGGCTAACTTCTGTCTCTCGTCCCCTGGAATGCCATCTGCCTCAACAAGACAGCTGGCCCATTAGTCAGAGGAAGCACCCCCCGTGCCTGCACCATCCGTTTGATTAGCACTAAAGAGCATCTGCTCACAGATGGCCTGGCGGGCAGCTGCTAGGACACCAGCCCACCAAGCGAGGCCAGCTGCAGGGCAGCGGGAGCCAGCAGCACTGATGGAATGGGGCTGCTCAGGTGACAGCACCCGGCTCTGGCTCAGTGCCCTGGCTCCTGCAGTATGCCAGCCGTGCCATCGTGGGACCCTGGCATTCCAGATACCCACAGGTCTTCTGTGGGTTTGTGGTCCCACCTCCTTATTTTACAGGTGAGCCAACTCAGGTGTGGCTTGGGGGCCTGATGTGGCCAGGTTTCAAGGAAGGCATTGGCAGAGCCAGAATTAAAAGCCAGCCCTGCCCCCCAGCCTAGGGTTCCTCCTGGCAGCCTCCCTTCTCTTTTAGAGCCAAGATCCCCCAGGCTTTGAGTCCATCACCCCTTAGCTGGATGTCCTTGGACAAGTGGACGTGAACTCTCCCAGCCCGCATTTACTCCTCCATGAAATGGGAATGACAACAGAACCTGCTTGTGCTCTGGGTCCCAGGGGTGGATAGCCAGTGGCACTGTCATTCTTTTCCTCCTTATAGGGGAGCCCCAGGGGAGCCGGGGAAGCATGATGGGGGTGATCAATGGCCAGAAACTTGGCGTGGCCATGCTCAACACCAGCGTGATGCAGGAGGCGCGCTCCGGGGTCGCCAGCATCCACAGCAGCATCCATCATGTCCCAGCAAACGTGGGTGAGTGGGAGGCAGAGCATCACCTGCATCTGGGCCACTTCTTGGCCCAGCAAGGATCCTCTGAAGCATGCTGGACCTAGGAGGGGCAGAGCCTGTGTTCCGAGACTTGCTCAGGGCCAGATGCCCAGAGCACATCTGAATATTTCTCAAAGCTGAGTGCAAGCCAAATGGACTGAGGTGCAGGCAACTTCCTCCCCGTCGCAACCTCCCCAAAACAAAGTAACTGCATTTGGCTGGACTCGATGGCTCAGGTCTGTAATCCCAGCACTTTGGGAGGCCAAGGCAGATCACAAGGTTGGGAGTTCGAGACCAGCCTGGCCAACATAGTGAAACCCTGTTTCTACTAAAAATACAAAAATTAGCCAGGTATGGTGGTGGGCACCTGTGATCCCAGCTACTCGGGAGGCTGAGGCAGGAGAATCACTTGAACCAGAAGGTGAAGGTTGCAGTGAGCTCAGATTGCACCACTGCACTCCAGCCTGGTAACAGAGCAAGGCTCTGTCTCAAAAAAAAAAAAAAAAAAGCAACATTTATAGTCAGACCAAGAGTGTGTGAAATGGTCAGTGTTCTGGGGGTGCAGATGCTCAGTGTGTGTGTTCTGGGGGTGCAGGCGCTCAGATTGTGTTCTGGGGGTGCAGGCGCTCAGATTGTGTGTTCTGGGGGTGCAGGCGCTCAGATTGTTCTGGGGGTGCAGGCGCTCAGATTGTGTGTTCTGGGGGTGCAGGTGCTCAGATTGTGTGTTCTGGGGTTGCAGGCGCTCAGATTGTGGTTTCTGAAGCCAGTGATGACTCCCTGAGGCTTCTCCCCATTATTAAGGCACAGGCTGATGGAAGTGGAGGGATCTCCAGTCATGAGTGACGGGTGTAGGCTGGAGGTGACAGGAAGTGGGAAACATGGAGAATGGAATTCTCTAGAAAACCTTAAGGACCAAGAATAGTCGCCTGAGCACAGAGCTATGTCCGGAGTCTGAGCGATGAATGATCAGAGAGACTTGCAGAGCTTGTGACAGCGGACCTCACTGTCTCTCCCTTCCCAAGGACTCCACGGCCCCTCATGGGGTCCAGACGGGGTGGTGCTCATGGGATCTTCACTAAAAGCAGCTCCTTTGAAGCTGCCCTTGATCATAGTCCTGCAGGAACAGTGTAGGCCAGGGGATTGTGCTGGGGTAGGGGGTCACTCTGAGTTGACTGTGGGCAGACAGCAAATGAAGCAAGACGCTGCCTAGACTTGGCTGCTTATTCCAGCTGCGGGAGCATGAGCCCTGGAAAAACATGCGACTCCAGGCCTGAGGGCCAGGCCCTGCTCCATGGAAACAGATGCGCAGAGAGGCTGAGAAGGTGGTGCTCATGCAGGGGCCTGGCCGGCTCCCGTGAACCTTGCAAAGCTGGCACCGTCCCTGATTCTGAGCAAGGGGGGAGCAGGGCACTCTGGGCAAGCGTCCCCTTGCCCAGTCCGTGGTCCCGCCTGGCCCTACGTGGAGGGTGGGCCATCACAGAAGGCCTGAGAATTCACATCCAGGGCAATTTTTTTTTTTTTTTTGAGATGGAGTTTCGCTTTTGTTGCCCAGGCTGGAGTGCAATGGTGTGATCTCAGCTTATCACGACCTCCACCTCCCAGGTTCAAGCGATTCTCCTCCCTCAGCCTCCTGAATAGCTGGGATTACAGGTGGGTGCCACCATGCCCAGCTAATTTTTGTATTTTTTTAGTAGAGACAGGGTTTCACTATGTTGGCCAGGCTGGTCTGTACCTCTTGACCTTGTGATCCACCTGCCTCGGCCTCCCAAAGTGCTGGGATTACAGACGTGAGCCACCGCGCCCGATCATCTAGGGCAATTTTTTGGCTCTTTTTTCCAATGATTTGGAACAATCCTCCTCCTCCTGGGCTCGTCCAGAAGGGATCTGCAAGTTAGAAAAGTTGGTTGATTTCCACTGAGCAAATTTGTACCGACAGTCAGTGGAGTCCCTGGCTCCGTGGTGACCCAGGCCATCATTCAGCGTTTGTTGAGTTGAATATCAGCAAAGTACACACATTTCTTTCTTCTTTTTCTCTTTTTGTGATTGCCTCTGGCTTTGTTGCCCAGACTGGAATGCAGCGGTGCAGTGGGTCACAGCTCACTGCGGCCTCAACCTGCCAAGCTCAAGGGATCCTCCTACCTCAGCCTCCCTGGTAGCCGGGACTATAGGCGTATGCCACCACACCTGGCTAATTGTGTAAATATTTTTATTTTTTGTAGAGACAGAGTCTCGCCATGTTACCCAACATTTCCTTGTATAAATTTATTAACTGCACAGCTACTCCAGGAAGTAGATTGTTTGCCTCCACCATTTCCTGGATTCTGGTTAAATAATTGACATGGCAGTCACAAGGCTGAGTGTAGGCAGCGAGGGAAGGGGCCAAGCTCTCCTGGGGGCAGTGGGAATCCATGAAGGGCCCTTGAGCAGGAGAGTGGCCGCCCTGAAGATCAGCCCTAACTCAGCGTCCACGCCCTGCCCCACCCAGGGCCTCTAATGCGGGTGCTCGTGGTCACCATCGCCCCCATCTACTGGGCCCTGGCCGGAGAGAGTGGGGAGGCCCTGAACGGCCACTCCCTGACGGGGGGCAAGTTCCGGCAGGAGTCACACGTGGAGTTTGCTACAGGTAAGCAGGGCCTCCCCCAGGTGGGCCAGGTAGGGCTGAAGCAGGAGCCCAGGAGCTCCCTGGTGACTGTGCTGGGCGGGGATGGATTGCAGGGGAGCTGCTCACGATGACCCAGGTGGCCCGGGGCCTGGATCCCAATGGCCTCCTGCTCCTCGATGTGGTGGTCGATGGTGGTGTCCCTGAGAGCCTGGCTGACGCAGATCTGCACGTGCAGGTGGGGGTCACGCCTGGGGTGTGCAGACGGGGTGGGTAAGAGAGATGGAGGCGCCCGGCTCTCAACCACCCGTGAGCAGCCAGGCCTACTCTCCCTCCTCCCAGGCCGGCAACCACAGGGCTGGGTCACAGTCCGGCCCTGAACTTAGGGTAGGGCGAGCAGTTGTAACGGGCTCAAGTGCGAGCCCATGAGGGAATGCTCTGAGCCCTGCGACCCCAGATCAGAGTGTTCTGGTTCCAAAGCAGAAGTCCTGAAGAGAGGTGAGCTGCCCAGCGCAGCCCAGCTGGTTAGAAGAGGCTCTGGGAGCCTCACCCCATCTCCTCCCAAGTCTCCCCAGCCCCTGACTTGGGGTAAGGGTCTCAGGCTGCTTGGGAGCTGAAATTTCCTCCTCCCCTTCCGTCCCTGACCTCTGTTTCCCTCTCCCCCTCTCCTCCTCCTCCACCCTCCTGTTCCTCCTGCAGGACTTTGAGGAGCGCTATGTGCAGACAGGGCCTGGCCGGCTGTTTGTGGGCTCCACACAGCGCTTCCTCCAGGGCAGCCTCCCCTCGTTCCTGCGCTGCAACCACAGCATCCAGTACGACTCGGCCCGGGGCCCCCAGCCCCAGCTGGTACAGCACCTTCGGGCCTCGGCTGTCAGCTCGGCCTTCGACCCAGAGGCCGAGGCCCTGCGCTTCCGACTCACGACAGCCCTGCAAGCGGGTGAGGGTCTGCTGCTTTGTCACACCCCCACCGCCCCAGCTAAAACCTGCCAGGGGCCCAAATGCACATGGCTGGAAGCCACTCCTGCCCCCAATATCCAGTGACCATGGGCCAGTGACTGGGGACTGAGACGGCCCACCTGGCCTGTCCCCACTCCCGTCCCTCCTCACAGGGACACAGCTCTCTCAGCCACCCCCGTCCCAACCTCTGGATCCTTTCCCCAGGCACCAAGGAGAAGGTCCAGCCACCCCAGGCTGATGTTCAAGGATTGAGTGACCCCACCCTCTTCTCCCAAGGGCACTTGTATGGAGGCCCCACCCCGGGGACCAGGGACCACTGTTGGAACCCCTGGAGAACCAGAGGAACACGCTTTCCATTCTTACCCAGTGAACCCCAGAGATACATGTGTTCACATTATTTGAGGTCCCAACAGGTTTTGAACATTGAAAAAGTAATAGTGATAAGAGCACAGCTTTAAGGTCAGGCAGACCCTGGTTCTAATCCAAGTGCACCACTTTCTGGCTGTGGCATCTTGGGGGCAACGTCCTGTTCCTCCCTGAGCCTCAGAGTTCCCATCTGCACAGTGGGCATGACATGGGCTTCCTTGCAGTGGGTTGCCGTATAGAGGTTGTCTCTAAAACCCTAGCCTGGCCCCTAGTGGCTGCTTCATTAAGGGTGGCTGTCCCACCCACGGCCCACGGGCTGCATGCTACCCAGGACAGCTTTGAGTGAGCGCAGCACAAATTCGTAAACTTTCTTAAAACGTTATGAGATTCTTTTTGCGATTACTTTTTAGCTCATCAGCTATCCTTAGCGTTAGTGTATTTTACGTGTGGCCCAAGACAATTCTTCTTCCAGTGTGGCCCAGGGGAGCCAAAAGACAGGACACCCCTGATTTAGACAGCTTTGTATCCTTCCTGCCTCCAGACCCCAGCTCCCCCCTCCCCTGCCTTTGTTCTTGCTGCCCGTCTGACGCTGTCCTCTGCCCCTCCTGGCGCTCTCCGTGCATTGCCGCTGGGGTCTCAGGAGTGCCGTTCTGCACGTGTTCACTTCCTGCATTTGATTTTAATGGTTTCCTGGGGCTGCCTGACTCACTGCCCAGCCCCACTGGGAGCCCTTCAGGTCACATTTCCTTGACTGGATGCCCTTCAGTCATCGCCTCCAACAGGCCTGGGCAGGAAATGGGCTCGCTGACTCTCTGGCACCATCTTGGCTCTGCCTGGCCAAGCTGGCAGTGGGGAGGGCAGGGAGGAGAGGCTGCGAGCCTGGGCTACAGCCAGCACAGCCATGGGAGAGGACACCCTCATGTCCTTAGGGTCTGTCCTCTTTGCCTTGCAGAGGAGAACGAGGTCGGCTGCCCCGAGGGCTTTGAGCTGGACTCCCAGGGAGCTTTTTGTGTGGGTGAGCGCCCCCCCAACCCCCCGGCATGGATGTCGGAGGTCTCTCAGCTCGGGATACCGGGATAGATGGGCTCTCCCAGCCAGCTGGCAGGAGGGCCTGGGAGCAGAGACCACCAGACCCCTTCCTGCCCCAGATAGGGACGAGTGCTCGGGAGGCCCCAGCCCCTGCTCCCACTCCTGCCTTAACGCACCCGGCCGCTTCTCCTGCGCCTGCCCTGCTGGCTTTGCCTTGGCCTGGGATGACAGGAACTGCAGAGGTGAGGGGCCCCTGGGAGGAGAGGTGCTCCTCGGACCTGGCCCGGGTGTGCAGAAGGGTTCCCAGGGCCAGGACCCTGGCTGGAGACACAGACCTGCAGGGTGACCCATCCTGAGGGCATTCAATGTCAGCCTAGGAGTCCCAATGCCATATCCCCACCAGGCTCCTTCCTGCTGAGGGAGCTGCAGATGAGCGAGGCCCAGGTATCAGAGGGTGATGGGGAGCCCCAGAGGTCTATGGGCAGTTATCACATGCTCACGGCATTCTGAACCTGGACAGGCCTCGGAAGCTTTCCCAACACTCAGCATCATTTCCAACTGACTGAGACTGGCAAGTGAGTTGTCCCCCTCGGCAATGGTGCTGGATGACAAACTTGACCTTGGGAGATGGTCCTGATGCTGACCCCCAATCTGCATCCCTGTACTCCACCGGGAGGGCCTGGTGCCGCTAAGTCTCCACTGGGCTCCAAGCCGGGTGCCCAAGGGAGCAGTCTGCAGCCTTGCATTGGAAGCTGCAGGCCTAGGCCCTCGGGTCCCTTGGAGTGGGCCCTGTGTTTTGCGGTGGGAGAAGGACAATGGAAAGAGCTAGCAGAAGGGGTGGGGACCTTCCTGCCTGTGGCTTCTGGGCCTGGGGATGAAGCGTCTGTGGATAGACTGGGCCAGGGCCAGGTGGTGAGGCAGGCCTAGGGTGACGTTCACACAGCCGTCTTCCCCGATCTGCCCCCAGATGTGGACGAGTGTGCATGGGATGCCCACCTCTGCCGAGAGGGACAGCGCTGTGTGAACCTGCTGGGGTCCTACCGCTGCCTCCCTGACTGTGGGCCTGGCTTCCGGGTGGCTGCTGATGGGGCCGGCTGTGAAGGTGATGGGGCCACAGCGTGCGGCCTGTCCTTACTCCTGGAAATGCAAAGGTTGCCAGGGATCAGAGGATCGGGGCTGTGTGTCACCGGGCTTCTGGGTTCCCGGGAAAACCGGGACTCTTGGCAGAAAGAGCGCAGCAAGGCTGGTGAGGAAGCCTGCACTGGGCTCTGGAGGTCTCAGCCCTGCCCTGGCTCCTGGCAGCTTGCCCCTTCTTTGACAGGGGTGTTTTCCTTTCTGGACCTCAGTTTCTTGTCTGCTTGATAAAGAGGGAGCCAGGTCAGGGATGGCGAACACGTGCTCCCTACGCTGCCGTCCGTTCTATTGCCCCCATGAATCAAGGCCCAGCTAGAGGCCACCTCGGAATCCTTCTCGTCCCAGCAGCCCCCAGCCACCATGGAGCAGGTGCAGTCAGCCTTTGAGGTGAAATCTAGGTGCCACCCCTGGACGGGTGACCCCAGTGGTCCCTCCTGTCCCAGCAGTCTATGGCTGCAGGATCATGGACCCACTGGCTTCTCTGAGAGACTGTCCAGTGGAGAGGGAAGCATGGTGGAGCCTGACCCCAGAGGATCAGCCAACGCACCTTGTGGTCCCAGGGCCCTCAGAGTGCCCAGCGATTCACCCTGACACCTGTCCTCCCTTCTCACCACATTTTTAGCTCTTCCCACATAGGAGGCTCCCTTCCTCACCACGACCCCAGGAAGAGGTCACATCTTTACCCTCTTTATGGGGGAGGACACTGAGGCTCAGAGAGGGAGCGTTCCCTGCCCAAGGGCTAGAATATGGCAGAACTCAGCAGAACCCAGGACTCTGCCCCCAAAGCCCACCCTTTAAGCCCCTTCCTTTCTTTGGGACAGGAACCCTCTTGACCTCCAACCTGGTATAACTGGGGAGGTGGCACAAGGTTTGCCATGCAGGCTGGTGGCACTGAAACTGGAGGAGGGGACAGGGAGGAAGCCCAGATATGGAGGGGGATGATCCGTCCCTTCGGGGAAGGGCTCTGGGCTAGACCTCACCCCCTGACTGTGCCTCTGCCTTCCAGATGTGGACGAATGCCTGGAGGGGGTGGACGACTGTCACTACAACCAGCTCTGCGAGAACACCCCAGGCGGTCACCGCTGCAGCTGCCCCAGGGGCTACCGGATGCAGGGCCCCAGCCTGCCCTGCCTAGGTACGGGGACACCCACCCTCTGGCTGGCACCCCCAGCTCAGGGGCCGTAGGTGTTTATGGCGCCCGTGCTGGTGAGTTCCGAGAATAACCAAACAGTAGTTGATACTGCGCTCACTGGGTGCCTGCCTGTGACCAAAACCTCAGCCCAACCCTGTGGGGTCATCTTCCAGGGAATCTCAGGAGGAGGAAGATGGTGGAGGCAAGTGGGTGGACCTCAGAGAGGCTTAGGAGAGGGCACGGATCTAACTGGGGTGCTGTGGGGCTGAGGGGGAGCTGGAGGCTGGGGTGATGCTGAGAGCCGTAGGTGGGGTCAGAGAGGAGGCTGGGCTTGGCCCCAGGAGAGGGGCATGTGGTGGCCCACATGCAACATGGGATGGCGCAATTCTAGGGAGCGCCAGCAAGAGAGAAGGCAGGGCCAGGCGATGGCTGCCAGCTGCAGGGAGCCCTGGGCCACCTGTGCACACACCTGCCCCTGCCCCTCTGCAGATGTCAATGAGTGCCTGCAGCTGCCCAAGGCCTGCGCCTACCAGTGCCACAACCTCCAGGGCAGCTACCGCTGCCTGTGCCCCCCCGGCCAGACCCTCCTCCGAGATGGCAAGGCCTGTACCTCACCGGAACGGAATGGACAAAACGTCACCACCGTCAGCCACCGAGGCCCTCCAGCGCCCTGGCTGCGGCCCCGAGCCTCCGTCCCCGGTGGCTCCTATCATGCCTGGCTCTCTCTCCGGCCGGGTCCCATGGCCCTGAGCAGCATGGGCCGGGCCTGGTGCCCTCCTGGCTTCATCAGGCAGAACGGAGTCTGCACAGGTAAGGCCAGGCCCTGACCATCCACAGGACACAGCCGTGAGGGCATCTTGGGCTCCTGGGCTGGTTATGCACAGGGTACCCACCGAGCTCAGAAACCCAGACCTCCCAGGCAAGCAGGGTGGCTGGTGTGGTGGATGGGGGCTTCTCCCATGCAGGGGGGCTCAGAGCCTTGGCCGTGCTACTGGGCAGGGGGCTTCCAAGATGGGGGGTGGGGTATCTTTTAAACCATTTGGCTTCAGGATGCTTTGCCCAGAGGGAGGGCACCTGAGGCAGGTGGTACCCAGAACCCTCTTTGAGAAACGCTCCTCTGAGCAGTCAGAAAGGGAGATTCTCAGGAGTGAAGAAGAATGTTCCAGGTAGACATGAGAATGTGATGAGGGACTGCTGGGTGGAGGGGTGGGGGTTGGGAACAGCCCCTGGACCCTGCAGAGAGGAGCAAAGAGGAGGTGGCCTGCCCCAGAGCTGATGCCTCAGCATTCTCGCCGGGGCTTCTCCCTCTATTCCTTGGCAAGCATGGGGTAGGTAGAGTGGGGCTCCCTGCTCTCACCAAGCCCAGGGACTCCCCCAGACCCTTAACCCGGGCTGGGAGGGGCAGGACAGGGAGAAGGAGCAGGGCAGCTCCAGAGCCCGGCAGGTAGGCGCGTGGCCACCTCGGTGTCTGTGGCTCAGCTCGTCTCTCTGCCCCACCCCCCACCTGCCCCACCCTCCATGCCCGGGCCAGACCTTGATGAGTGCCGGGTGAGGAACCTGTGCCAGCATGCCTGCCGCAACACCGAGGGCAGCTACCAGTGCATGTGCCCCGCCGGCTACCGCCTGCTCCCCAGCGGGAAGAACTGCCAGGGTAAGCCAGGCTCAGGCCAACGCCCAGACACCCTCAGGGTTAGGGAAGGCAGCATGGGACGGGTCACGTGGGCCTCTCACCCACTCCATTCGCTCCAGCTCCTTCACAACCATCCTGTGAGGTGGGGGCAGGGAGGCAGGCTCAGAGGGGTTCCGTGAACACCCCAGGCTCCCACAGCCACAGCAGGGCCCGTGCTCCGAACAGGAGCTCTGAGAGATTACTCGGGCAGCCTCTGAAAGCAGCCCTGCAGAGCCAATCTCAGCTTTACTGTGTGTCCCTGGGAAACTCACTTCACCTCTCTGAGCCTCCGGCCTCCTGATTAGATGGGGCTAGCACAGTCCCCCTCAAATAGCGGGGATGAGAATGGTGGTGGTTGGGCACAGGGCACACAGCTGCTGCTGCTGGTATAGTAAGGGGCTCTAACTCCCAAGCCAGGCTCGGTTTCCCTGGTGTACCCCGGGCTGGGGTCAGGCATGCTGCTTCCTCCACCTTAAAGAACAGGGACCTGCCTAGCCTGTCTCCATCCCTCACGCTGCCATGGAGGTCATCGAACGTCCTCTGAGAAGGGTGGGGCGTCCACTGAGGGAGACAGGGTCAGGGGCTCTGCCCGTGGGCAGTGGGCACTCTGGGTCTTCAAGCAAAGCAGCCACTCAGGAAAAGCCCCATCTCTCCCAGGCCCTCCTACCCAGCACTTGCTCAGGAGCTCCCCATGGTGCCCACCTACATGCCCTGGAAAGCCCTGGCCCCCAGGGGGGTGAGAAGGTGCTGGGGACCTCCACGCTGGGTAGTCATGGGTCAGACTGGCTGGGGACAGGAGGAAAAGGGCTGCTCACCTCACTGGTCCCCCAAAGGTCCTTCTCCCCACGTACTCCCCACTTGTCCTTTCTCCTCCTTTTCACCTCCCTCTCCCGCTTCACCCCTCCCCATCCAGACATCAACGAGTGTGAGGAGGAGGGCATTGAGTGTGGACCCGGCCAGATGTGCTTCAACACCCGAGGCAGCTACCAGTGTGTGGACACGCCCTGTCCTGCCACCTACCGGCAGGGCCCCAGTCCCGGGTAAGGGCTGAGTTGGCAAGGCCTTGTGCCCTGGGGAAAAGAACATTTTTTCAGTCACTCGGTGCAGGCTGGCCCCGTCACTGTCACTCCCCACACAAGTGATGCAGGCAGGAGCGCCTGGGGCCCTGGGGGCAGGGAGAGGCCGGAGTGGGGGAGAACGGGGACACGGGAGCACACACATCAAACCCCAGACAGAGGCACACCATGCGCGCACACACACAACCCAGGACAAGACTCAGACACACCAGCACCAAACCATCCGCTCCACGCCACTCACGTCACGGCGGCCACGGACATTCAGTAACACGCACAGAGACATGGGGACCTTAGGGGTAGCAGCTGCTGCCCAGGGAGGGTCTCTCCTGGTGGGCGACCTGCTCTGGGCCTTACAGCTGGAGAAAGCTAGGCTGGGGTTGGAAGCGGGTGCACGTGCTGCCCGGTGCTTGTGGGTGCCCTGGGGCATGGCCCTGGAGAGTCCCCCGGAGGGACCCTGAAAGGGCAGGCCTCTGGCCTCTCCGGCCTCAGCTTGTCGATGTCTAAAACGGGCCGGCGGGGGTGCCCGCAGAGAAGGCGTGTGGGGCGCTGCAGGGGAAGCACTGGCAGCGCGCGCGGGCGGAACTGCAGCGCTGGCGGGAGGTCGGGTCTACGCGGCCCGCTGCTCCGACTGCAACCCCGGTCCGCGGTCTGCCTGTGTCTGTGCCGCCCGCAGGACGTGCTTCCGGCGCTGCTCGCGGGACTGCAGCTCGGGCGGCCCCTCCACGCTGCAGTACCGGCTGCTGCCGCTGCCCCTGGGCGTGCGCGCCCACCACGACGTGGCCCGCCTGGCCGCCTTCTCCGAGGCCGGCGTCCCCGCCAACAGCACCGAGCTCAGCGTGCTGGAGCCCGACCCGCGCAGCCCATTCGCGCTGCGCCCGCTGCACGCCGGCCACGGCGCCGTCTACACCCGCCGCGCGCTCACCCGTGCCGGCCTCTACCGGCTCACCGTGCGCGCCGCAGCCTCGCGCCACCAAAGCGTCTTCATCCTGCTCATCGCTGTGTCCCCCTACCCCTACTGAATGGGGGAGGGCATCGGCGGCCGCCCCGTCGTGACCCCCGAGGCGGGGTGGGGGAGGAGCCCTGGTCCATGCCACCTGCTGTGGCAAGCGTAGCGTCATCCTCTCCTGCCCCGTGCGTCAGTGAGACCTTGGGTCAACACGACCCTGCATGCAGCCTTGATCCCTGGCAGGGAGGATCTGAGCTTGCAGAGGAAGGCGTCCAGGGCGGCCCCTGGGTGGCCAGGCCAGCAGACAGGGCCCGGGGAAGCCTCCAGGCCCTCATCTGCCCCTCCATAGGAGCGGGACAGGGACACAGGGCACCTGGACGCCCAGGAGAGGGGACAAGCCCTGCTTTGGGGGCAGCAGCTGTCGCCCGGCTACACCTGGTGGTGTCATTCTGAACCTTGTTACAATATAAAAACGATTGTTTTTTAACCAACTAGGTTTCTTTGTCTAATTATTTTGCTTTGTAGGGAAGGGTTTTGGCTGGGAAGGAGACCACGCCTTCTGTTCTGATCCAGGAGCACTGCAGTTGGAGTCCACCAGCCTCCTCTCCTTAGCAGTAGGGCTGCCTCAGCCACCTCCTGGCCTCAGTTTCCTCATCCATTAAATACTGCAATAGGGCCCTCCCTTCCCACATAGGGCTGTGGGGGCAACTAAATGAGGAGTAAAAGTGTTACACAGAGAGCAATACGTAGTGGCAAAAAAAGACTTCTTACTTTTTTTGTAAAAATAATCCCGGCGGTGACGAGGGATTGAGAAAAGGAAATCAAGTCAGAAACAAGAGTAGAATTTACAGCATGAGTCCAGGGGGCCAAGGCAAACGTGGGAACCGCGGCGGCCCAGAGCTCTGGGCTCCAAACCCTTTTATTATGTGCACAATCTCATTGATCTTACGGGCATGGAAGCGGAGGGTGAAGGGTAGGTGAGATAGTGGCGGGGAGCACTTGAGATCCCTCTAAGACATGCCAAACTAGTGCTCCGAGTTTATCACCGATAGTTATCAGGCTGCGGCTGCATCAGAGGTATAGCAGATGAGGAGCCGGGTCTGACCACACCCAGTGCATCAGGGGCTTTTATATCCCCAGCATTGGGCACTTAGAGCAATTCAAATCACTCCATACTGAGAAGCTAGGCAGAGCCTGAGACGTTCCGTGAGCTCTGCCCTGCGAGGCTTGTCTCCGTGCCAGCTCCCATCTGCAAAGACCCTCCCAGATCTTGTGATCAGAGGTCGCCTCTCTTAGAGATCTTTGCATGAACCCTTTTTTCGAGGCCCTCATGCAGTCTCCATGTTGAGAAGCGTTCGTGGGACCACAGCAGTATTCCCCGCTCTGCAGCCACCCCGAGGTGCTCCCGGTGTCACCGTGATCTCAGATGGTCTTTCCCTTAGGCCTCCTGTTGCCGCCTGATTTCTAGTTTAGTTTAGTTTAGTTCGGTGTATAAACTCCAGTGTCCCCTGAGCCAAGCAAGCTTAGCATTATTGAGCTAGAATTAACGTAGGTCTCCTCCGGCCATCTTGACCCACAGCTGGCCTTTATATTCATTCTTAATAATGTTTTATTGTACATATGTAAGGTGTACAACATGATGCTTTGATATACATAATGAAATATTTACTATAGTCAAACCAATTAATATATCCATTTGGGATTTTGGGTGAGCTTGAAAAAAAAAATCCATCATCTCATGTATGCTTATTTTTGTGGCAAGAACTCCTAAAATCTCCCTTAGCCAAATCCCAATGTGATATTATTATCGTTATTTTGAAACAGGATCTCCCTCTGTCACCCAGGCTAGAGTGCAGTGGCGTGATCAGAGCTCCCCTCAACCTCTGCCTCCCAGGCTCAAGCAATCCTCCCACCTCAGCCTCCTGAGTAGCCAGGACCACAGGCATGCACCACCACGCCTGGCTAATTTTTTTTTTTTTTTTGAGATGGAGTTTTGCTCTTGTTGCCCAGGCTGGAGTGCAATGGCACGATCACTGAAACCTCTGCCTCCTGGGTTCAAGAGAGTAGCTGAGATTACAGGCATGTGCCACCATGCCCAGCTGATTTTGTATTTTTGGTAGAGACAGGGTTTCTCCATGTTGGCCAGGCTGGTCTTGAACTCCTGATCTCAGGTGATCTGCCCACCTTGTCCTCTCAAAGTGCTGGGATTCCAGGCATGAGCCACCATGCCCGGCCTAATTTTTGTATTTTTAGTAGAGATGGGGTTTCACCATGTTGGCCAGGCTGGTCTCGAACTCCTGACCTCAAGCGGTCCGCTTGCCTCGGCCTCCCAAAGTGCTGGGATTAGATGTGAGCCCCCATGCGCAGCCCCTGGGGTAGTCTTTAATAGGCTGTCAGGGCAGGCATCACTGAGCAGCTGGCTTCTGAGAAGATACCTGAAGAAGGTGAAGAAGTTACATGTCCATTGCCATAGAGGGGAAGAGCATTCCCAAAGAGGGGACAGCAGGGAGTCAGGGCTGTCGGGCAGGAGGGTCCAGCCGGGAGGCTGGGGAGGCTAGAGATGAATGAGGTGGGAGAAAGGGAAAAGGGAGATTGGATCGGAAAGGTCGAGGGGGTGGGGCGGGTACTGTGGGGTCTTTGGGCCCGTGTAGGTAAAGCAGGAGCGGCCGCAAGAAACAGACCTCTGGAACACCGAACTGGGAAGGAAGGGGTGATTTATTCGTCCGGGAGCAAGGTGGCATGCCTTTACACAGGCTCTAGATATTACATGTGAAAGGGCCTTGGGTTTACAGTTTTGGAAAGTACACTTGAGGGGGTCGTGAGGTACCCCTGGGAGTTTGAGCAAGATTGAATGGGAACAATAGAGGGCATTTCTCCCTGTCTTCCCCACCCTTAAGATCGCCTGAGATCTTAACGGTGGGATGGGGGGTTAATCTTTAACCTCCAGGCCGTTGACCTCAGGCCTGCTAAGTCTCAACTTTTACTTCTCTTTCTTTGAGACCAGGGACAGGAAAGAGGGGTTTCTCTCCTCATAGGGACTTTGGCTTTGATGAATCAGCTTCGGAGAGACGAGTAAATGTGTGGCTAGGTGTGGTGGTGCGTGTCTTTAGTCCCAGCTGCCCAGGAAGCTGAGGCAGGAGGATCGCTTTGTGATATTGTGCTGGCCTAGAGCCAGAACCGGAGCAAAACTATTTTATAAAATGCAAAACTGTTTTTTAAATAAGTTGAAATGGCTGCCCCATTCTCCTCACAATAACTACTGTCCTTGGCCTCTGTAAATAGAACTGCCAGTTTGTTCTGCAAAACTACGTAAAGCTACTTACCTTTTCTTATCAGTAACTGCTAAAATCTGTGACTTCTATCACCACCCAGACGATGTGTAAACAAATGTATATCTTGACTTCTGTAAACCACTGAAGTAACAAACAGAATGACAAAAGTCCCCTAGCCCTTGGAATGTCCGGAGACCCCCGCCCTTGTCTCCACCCAGGAGGTGAATCACAGAATCCCCTA
>NW_016107569.1:1441887-1445077 GCF_001604975.1 Cebus imitator | reverse complement strand
AAAAAAAAAAAAAAAAAAAAGTAACTACAATATCATTATTATTACACCTAAAAATCAATAGTCATTCTGTCTTGTTATTATTGACTATCTCATCAGTGTTCAAACTTCCAATTGCCTATAAAAATATTTTTTTGGCACATAAAAGAAATCAGGATACAAACGAGGTCTACACATTGTGATTGATTTTTTATTTTATTTTTTTGAGACAGAGCATGCTTTGTGCCCAGGTTGGAGTGTGCAATGGCGCAGTCTTGGCTCACTGCAATCTTTGCCTTGGCTCACTGCAACCTCTGCTTCCCAGGTTCAAGCAATTCTTGTGCCTCAGCCACCTGAGTAGCTGGGATTACAGGTATATGCCACAATACCTGGCTAATTTTTTGTATTTTGAGTAGAGACAGGGTTTCACCATGTTACTCAGGCTGGTCTTAAAGTCCTGGCCTCAGCAGATCTGCCCACCTCAGCCTCCCAAAGTGCTGGGATTACAGGCCTGAGCCACCACACCCAGCCTTGATTTTATCTTTTATATCTCTTTTAACCCAAACATTCCCCTTCTGTCTCTCTTTTTTTCCTTAAAAAACAACTTAATTGAGATATAATTTTTTTCCAGGAATACAAGGTGGTTCAATACCTGAAAGCCAATCAATGTAATTCTCCACATTTATACAATAAAGAAGAAAAACCATATTTCAATAGATGTAGAAATAACATTTGACAAAACTCAGTACCTACTTATGTAAAAATCTTTCAATAAATTAGGAAGAAAAGTGAACTTCTGACAGAAAGAAAACTGTGAAAAACGTACAGCTAACATTGTACTTAATGACGGAAGACTAAATGAATGCCCTTCGCTAAGATCATGAACAGGTCGCTGGGCATGGTGGCTCATGCCTGTAATCCCAGCACTTTGGGAGGCTGAGGAAGGTGGATCACCTGAGGTCAGGAGTTCAAGACCAGCCTGACCAATATGGTAAAACACTGTCTTTAAAAAAAAAAAATCACAAACAGGGCAAGGATAGCTACTCTTACCAATTCTATTCAACATTCTATTAGGGATACTGATCACTGCAATAAGGCAAGAAAAAAAAGATTCATAGACAACATTGCTGTTGGCCGGGTGCAGTGGCTCACGCCTGTAATCCCAGCACTTTGGGAGGCCAAGGTGAATGGATCACTTGAGGCCAGCTTGGCCAACATGGTGAAACCCTGTCTCTTAAAAAAAAAAAGACAACATTGCTGTCTACCTAGAAAATCCTAAGGTATTTACAAAAATCTGCTAGAGTCAATCAGTGAATTTAACAAGGTTGCAGAATATAAGGCTAATATACAAAAATTGATTTTATATACTGGGAACAATTGGAAAATAAATTTTAAAATATCATTTATGATAGCATCAAAAAAATGAAAGCTCTTAGAAGTAAATCTGATGGAAGATAGGCAAGACTTGTACACTGAAATCCATAAAACATTTCTCAGACATCTGAACCAAGATGGATCTTTTGTCGCTGCCACTGAAACTGAAGAGTTACCCTGATTTGATCATTACACATTGTTTACCAGGATCAAAGCATCACGTGTTCCCCAAAATATGTATAACTAAGACATATCAAAAAAAAAAAAAAAAAAAAAAAAAAAAAAAAAAAAAAAAAAAAAAAAAAAACGCAAAAAACAAAATAAAGAAATTAAGGATTTTTATACTACCCGTCAAAGATATATCAACCTACCAGGTCGTCCTCTCCACTGAATGGAAGACTTAGGCCTTTGTCTAGGGACAGGCCTCCACCTGGCCAGTCATCCAAGGTGTCCAATAAAATATTTATCTCAGAGCTGGGCCCTGGAGCACCCATACCTGTCATTTCAAGAAACTCTATCTCTTCTCACATCAGAAGTAGCCTTGATCACACCAATGCCACAGACCCCAGACCATTCCATGATGGCTCCATATTGTGTCCTATGTGGAGGATGTCTACCCCAGCCTGCTCCATTGGGAACACCTGCAAAGTGTGGAGACTTCATAAGGTCTCTTGTCACCTGCAGAGACCTTATGAAACTCCAGCTCTTCTAGCTCTGGGTCCTGCTAGTTTCTATGTTGAAAAGATTCTTTTTTTTTTTTAATTTTTTATTTTAAAGAAGGGGTTTCACCATGTTGGTCAGGTTGGTCTTGAACTCCTGACCTCAGGTGTTCCACCCACCTTGGCCTCCAAAGTGCTTGGATTACAGGCGTGAGCCCCATGCCCGGCCGTTGAAAAGATTCTTGACTAGGATTTAACATCAACTAAAGGAGCAGTTTTCTGACACTCAAGAATACACTGGACCTTGAAAAGCACAGGGGTTAAGAGTGCTGACCACCTTGCACAGTTGAAAACCTGAATATAACCTTTGACTCCCCCAAAACTTAGCTACAAAAAACACACTATTGACTGGAAACCTTACCAATAACATAATCAGTTGATCAACATGTATTTTGTATATGTATTATAGATATTGTATTCTTGCAATAAAGTAACCTAGAGAAAAGAATGTTATTAAGAAAATCATAAAGAAGAGAAAATATATTTACTATTCATTAAGTGGAAGTGGATCATCATCAAGTTCTCATCTTCATCTTCACCTTGAGAAGGCTGAGGAGGAGGAGGAGGAAGAGAGGTTGTTCTTGCTGTCTCAGGGGTGGCAGAGGCAGTAGCAAGTCTACATATAAGTAGATCCACACAATGTAAACCTGTGTTGTTTAAGGGTCAACCGTATATACTTGAATATATCCTAGAGCTACACCTCTGGTTTAAACTAAACATTGAAATCACCACAAATAAAGATCATCTCAAGATATAGCCTCCTACAGATTGCCCTGTTTTAGTTCCTTTCCCGTTGCTCACCTATATAGCAATTAATACTTTTGAATGAATTAAGTTTTTTTAACTGCTGGGGAAATTTAAGCCATAAACAGACATACCATGTTCATGAATTGAAAAATGTAATAGCGTTGGCCGGGCACGGTGGCTCAAGCCTGTAATCCCAGCACTTTGGGAGGCCAAGGCGGGTGGATCACGAGGTCAAGAGATCGAGACCATCCTGGCCAACACGGTGAAACCCCGTCTCTACTAAAAATACAAAAAATTAGCTGGGCATGGTGGTGCGTGCCTGTAATCCTAGCTACTCAGGAGGCTGAGGCAGGAGAATTGCCTGAACCCAGGAG
>NW_016107569.1:1376939-1441832 GCF_001604975.1 Cebus imitator | reverse complement strand
CGTCTCAAAAAAAAAAAAAAAAGAAAAAAAGAAAAATGTAATAGCGTTAATATGTTCACTCTTCCCAAGCTGATACATAATAATATATTGTAATTCCCAGTCAAAATCCCAGCAGGCTTTTTACATAAACTGATAAGCTGTTTCCACTATTTATATGAAAATAGTTTGGTTCTGTGTCCCCACTTAAATCTTGCCTTGAATTGTAATAATCCCCACATGTCAAGGGCAGGACCAGGTGGAGATAGTTGGATCATGGGGGACGTTTCTTCCCCCATGCTATTCTCATAATAATAAGTGAGTCTCACAAGATCTGATGGTTTTATAAGCATCTGGCATTTCCCCTGCTAGTACTCATTCTCTCTCCTGCTGCTCTGTGAGGAGGTGCCTTCCGCCATGATTGTACGTTTCCTGAGGTCTCTCCTGTGATGTGGAACTGTGAGTCAATCAAACCTCTTTTCTTATAAATTACCCAGTCTTGGGTATCTCTTCATAGCAGCATGAGAATTGACCTAGAATAGCCAAAATTGTTTTATGAAAGAACAAAGTTGGAGAATATACACTATTTGACTTCGAGATTTACTGTAAAGCTACAGTAATCAATGTGGTATGGTACTCACATAAGAATAGGTAAATAAGGCTGTGCATGGTGGCTCACACCTGTAATCCCAGCACTTTGGAAGGCTGAGGCGGGTGGATCACTTGAGGCCAGGAGTTTGAGACCAGCTTGGTCAACATGGTGAAAGCCCATCTCTACTGAAAATACAAAAAATGGCCAAGTGTAGTGGCACATGCCTGTAATCCCAGCTACCTGGGAGGCTGAGGCATGAGAATCGCTTGAACCCAGGAGGTAGAGGTTGCAGTGAGCTGAGATCACATCACTGCACTCCAGCCTGGGCAACAGAGACTTTGTATCAAAAAACCAAAACAAAACAACCAAAAAAAACCCTCTCAGGGCAGATCACCTGAAGTCAGAAGTTCAAGACCAGCCTGGTGAACATGGTGAAACCCAGTAAAAATACAAAGATTAGCCTGGTGTGGTGGCCGGCCTATAGTCCCAGCTACTCAGGAGGCTGAGGCAGGAGAATCGCTTGAACTGGGGAGGCAGAGGCTGCAGTGAACCAAGATGGTGCTACTGTACTCCAGTCTGGGTGACGGAGTGAGACTCCAAATAATAAAAAAAGAATACCTGAGTGTCTCAGATCCCAGCGCCTCTGTGTCTCCACCTGCTCAGGCCTAGTTGCTGCTCTGTTTTTAGGAATGCACCAAGATCACTTACCTAGAAGGTTCAAAGGCTCCCGGAGGAGCCCTGCCCCACGTGTGGGCAGGGGGTAAGCTGAAAGTCAAAGACCATGGAGGCCCAGCGTCAGGTGGGGGAATCCCCTTGGGCCACGCCCCACTTTGGCCCCCAGCACTGCTCTGCAGGGTGAGGGCCAGGGCAGGGTTGAAGGTCCACCTGGCTGATAGAGGGGTGCAGGTAGAATATGGCTCATTTAGATGCTGGCCAGTCCTCCCCGACCTTGGTCTCTGCCTCTGGGAAACCACTCACCCTGCTGTTGGTGGCAGGAGGGTAGGGCAGGGGCTGCTGGCAGTTTGGGTCCCTGTTTTCTTCCCAGGAGCGCTGTGACCTCACTGCCCCTCATGTCACCGGTGCCTGTGCGTCAGGAAGGGTTTGTACCCTAGGCTGGAATCATTTCTGCAGCAGGGAGTAAAGGTGCCGGCAGCCCATGACCTTGGGACTGTGACCTCAGCTCAGCTCAGGCTGGAGCTAGAGCAGAGGGTTTGGGCCAGAGCTTCAGATGCTAGATTGTAGCTCCGCTCTGCCACTCATATGCTGTGTGGCCTTGGGAAAGATATACCGTCTCTCTGTGCGGCAGGTGCCTGCCTGTACCATGGGGATAGCAATCACAGGTACTTCGTACAGGGTCATCGTGATGGTGAAAACAGAATGCTGGCTCTCTCCAGGGCAGCCTTACCAATGAGAAAACAGGCTGTGGTGGGGAGTGACCACCCAAGGCCACACAGCTGCTGCAAGGGTGTCATTTAATGGGTGTTCCTCACTTGCCTCCTGCTAGTGTGGAAGGCCCAGAGGCTCCACGGGGCCCCAGGCTGGTCCTGTGAGAGGGCCGAGGGGGCCAGTTGTGAGGCCACCTCCCAGCTGGAAGGGGCCTCAAGCCACCACATGTACCCATCCCCACGTGGCTCACTGGGGGGGCCCCTTATCATCAAGGGCCACCTCCCAGGTTTAGGTGCCAGAGAACTAAGGGGCTTAAGAGAGAATTGAGCTGTGGCTTTGTTTATGAATTGGTTTGATCCCTTTTTCCGTCTAGAAGGACTCACAGCTACTGCTGCTGGCCACGGGCTTGAGGGGGTGGTGGAGGCTGGCTGGCAACGGGGCTGGCAGAGGGGCTGAGAGTGGTTGGTGATTAAAAGGAGTGAGACTCCAGGGTAGCTGCTGGGCAAGGCTTGGGGCTCCCAGCTCCCCGAGGTTCAGAACCGGCTAAGGACCGGGAGTCCTCCCCTCTGGGGTCAATGCTCACTATGGAGCGACCGCCTTGGATGGGGTCCCAAGGCCTGCTGTTTTACTGGGGCCGTGGTTGCAGCGATCAGAGCTTTGGAGCCGGCAGACCAAGTTGGGAAACTCCTGATGCAGAGAAACTTCTGAAGGCCGGCCTGGGGTCACGGCTCCCAGCAGCTTTTTACAGGCGGGGAGGGAGCGGCTCTGGGGGCTGCGGGGGGCCCAGGCTGCCGCCACTGGATGGAAGGAAGCACGGAGCTCCCCACGCCCGTGGAACTCTCATCCCCACCCCCACCTCGAAGTGTTTGAACGCTTCCCCAGGGCCAGGCGGCAGGTCTCTGGAAGGATGGCTGCAGCCACACCCCCACCCCTGAGTTACACGGGTCGCAGCCACTGCCGCCTTCCGTGGCGCCACCAGCCCATGGGCCAGAGCCAGGAGCCCCGCGCCGCCTGCGTCCTCGCCCGCGCGCCCCTGGGATGGTGAGCTGGCGCCGCGCCCAGGCGGGGACCTGGGGGGAGGCGGGTGGAGGTGGGGACGAGGCCAGGGACGGCGGGGGCGTGGCTGTGAGCCGCTCCAGACTGAGGCCAGGCCCGGGGGCGGAGTCTGTTGCGCGCGTCCCCCCACGTGGCCCGGGTCTCCGGCCCTGCCCCCCGGCCCTGTGCTTATAACCCGGGATGCACACCGCTGCCGGCCCTGCTCTGTCGCCTGCAACGGCTGCCTGGGCCCGGTAAGGAGCCCTCAGCCCCTCTCACTGGCCACTCCCTAGCCGAGGACACCCGCTCCCCGGACCCCGCCGAGGAGGCGGAGGGGACGCGCGCAATGGGGTCCGCAGGGGCAGAGGGCGGACCCTCGATCGCCACTCGCTGGGAACTGGGACCGAGGCGGGCGAGAAGGGGCTCCCGCTGCTCAGACGCCTGGCGCCGGATTCCAGGTTCCTGGGGCCTGGGGGACGCAGCGGGGGCGCGAGTCCCCGAATCCGCGAGCGGGTCGGGTTGTTTGTTCCCTGCGCGGCCGCGTTCTTTCTGGACTCTTGCTACGATCCGGCTTACTCTGTGTCGTGAAGCCCCCACATGGAGACCCGGGGAGTCCAGAGCTTGGCGGGGGGCTCCCGATTCTCTCTCCCCCTCTCCCGCTCGCCGTCTGTCTCCACCTCTACTTATCTGCGTAAAACCAGGATTCCAGCCCCTGTGGGGCTTGAACGTATCGCTTTCCCCTGAGCCTCAGTTTTCCCCGGTCAGATGGGCATGGTGGCCCTGGCTCCCTTCCCTGCAGGTGGCAGCAGCTGTCCGGCCCTGGCCCTCCCCAGTGGGGCTGGCGACTTTGCGGCGGTTTCCTGCTGGCCTGGGCTGGGCTCTGTGGGAGGGAACGTGCCAGGAATATCCTCCCGCCTGGCTACTGTTGCCTTTGGCACCTGGGAGGCTGCACTATCCAGGGAGGCAGGGTCATTGTGAAAGAGAGGAAATCCCTCTCCCAGTCCGCCAGGGCTGTTTCTGACAAGGAGGGCTGCCCTGGCCTCAGTATTCTTTTCTGAGAAGTGGAGTTGCCCCTCCCGAGCAGAGCAGCCGGGCCGGCTGCAGGTCTCAGTGCAGGGACAGACCTGTCCTCTTCCCAGGGGTAGATGAAGACGGAGGGGACCTGGGCCTTGATCCTCTTGCTCTCAGCCTGCGCACGCCCAGTGATGGGGAGGGCTGGTCAGGCCTTGGCTCAGCCTCCAGCGTCCCAACTTCCGTTTCTTTTTCTTTTCTTTCTAAAAATTTATCAGAAAAAAAAAAAAAAAAAAAAAAAAAAAAAAAAAAAAAAAAAAAAAAAAAAAATATATATATATATATATATATATATATATATAAATTTATCAGAGATGTGCATATTGCCCAGGCTGGTCTCGAACCCCTGGGTTCAAGCCATTCACCTCCCTCCGGCCTCCCAAAGTGCTGGGATTACAGGCTGGAGCCGCCAGAGGTGCCTGGCCCCCAAGCTTCAGTCTGCTAGAGCTGGCTGGCATTGAGGGCTCAGGATACATCTGCAGAGAATGAGGGTGCTAAGGGCTCTCTAGACTGTTGAGCGCTGGGCCTGGGCCCAGTTGTACCATAACTGTGCCTGGTTTAGGTTCTGATGGGATGGAGGGAGAAGCAGTCACGGGCTGGGAAGCTCTGCTAGGAGCAGGAACTGGAGGAGCCTCCGTTCCAAACTCCCTCCCGCTCCCAGACCCCTTTGGCCCAGGGCCTGGGTATCCAGCTTGGGTGTGGCGGTGGGGGTCTGTCCTGGAGGGGCCATCTGCACCGTGCTGAGAAGTAATTCTGGTTCTGTTCTGTGTGGGTGGATCAAGTGAATGAATAGTGACTCCTGCCTGCTGAGCCCCTGAGTGGGGGGGCAGGCACGTGGTGGGGGGAAGAGGAGGCCTCACTCAGCAGTCTCTCCAGTCCTGAGCACTTGGCAAGCAGGCCCCAGGGCCCCAGGAGCCTTGGGGTGGAGCCAGGCCCAGAGCCACCCGCTGCACCCTCCTCACCTCTCCCCGCCCCATCCCATCTCATCTTTGCCCCGTGGGTGCAGGAGGCCAGCCAGGTCAACCAGATGCCTCATTTGAGCACTGACCACACAGCCCCTGAAGTGAGTGGCTTGCCTGTGGGCACCGGGCAACCATGTGGAAAGAGATACCTTCGCCGGAATTCAGAGTCTAAGGCTTAGATTTCTGATGTAGTTTTGGGCAAAGCTGATCTTCCAGGGCCTGGCTCCCTCCCCAGACTTGGGGTAGACTAGGCGCCAGCTTCCAGTGACTTCAGCTCTGGATATAAGTTGAATGAATGAATGAATGTGCTCTTCTATACCCAAAGACAAACCGAGCTCAGCTGAGTTAGAATGTCAAGAGGGCTTGCAGGAGAACCTCCCATGGGCCTGAGCTGTAGCACACAGGCTATCCAGAGAAATACAGGGCACGGGCTGGGCACGGTGGCTCATACCGGTAATCCCAGCAATTTGAGAGGCTGAGGTGAGTGGGTCACTTGAGGTCAGGAGTTCGAGACCAGCCTGGCCAACACGGTAAAACCCTATCTCTACTAAAAATACAAAAATTAGCTGGGTGTGGTGGCAGCCACCTGTGGTCTCAGCTACTTGGGAGGCTGAGGCATGAAAATCGCTTGAACTCAGGAGGTGGAGGTTGCAGCGAGCCAAGATCACGCCACTGCATTCCAGCACAGGCAACAGAGCAAGACTCCGTCTCAAAAAAAAAAAAGAAATACAGGGCACGTTGGCCACGATTCACTCCCGAATCGTGAGTGAAGGGAGAAGATCTGAGGTCTCCCAGGAGCCAGGGAGCATAGGGCCTAGTGCAGGGAGGAGCAGGTGGCCTGCAGTCAGACTGGGTTTGAAGCCACTGGCTTGTGACCACGGCTAGCTAGTTAGCCTCCACCTCCTCCTCTGTAAATCGTCTCTTGAGATGACGCACCTGTGACTGAACATAGTATCTGCTCTTGTCATCATTCCAGCTCTGACATTTTCAAGTGGCACGAGTTTTCCTTAGTGTCAAGTGAGCGCCAGCCTGGCCTGTTGGCTGGAAGTTGGCCAGACGGCTGTGGCTGGAGACAGAGAGAATGCCACACCAAGGAAAGCCTGGTGGCTCTGGTACCTTGATGCAAGGCCACCTTCCCTCCTCCCAGGTGTCTTCTGGTAAAGGAGGGCTGGGCTGGCTCTGGGAGCTGGGGGCAGTGGGCATTTGCCTGGGAGCTGGAAAACCTGCCGTGGCACTTTCTGGGGGGTGTGGTGGGGCTGGGGCTGGGACTAGGGGAGGCTGAGTTCAGCCAGGACCTGCCAGGCACCGCTCCCAGGAAGAAAGCCCAGTGTCCAGGAGTGTCGGAACCCAGAGGGCTGTTAGGTTGTGCAGATAGGGAAACTGAGGCTTCGAAAGCCAGGAACGTGGCTGAGGTCAGCCATGGCAGCGGTGCACGGAGCTTAGTGGGCACATGTTTGGGGCCCAGTTCGGGCTCCTTCCCCAGCATCTCGCTGAATCCTTGCAGTCGCCCTGTGGAGGGCAGACTGTTCGAACCCCCACTTCGCAGCTGAGCAGTTAGGCTGGAGAGCTGAGGCCCATGTCTGGTGACCTTGACCTCTGTGCTGTGCCTGGAGTGAGCACTCGCTGGATGGTAGCTGTGGTTCCTTCTTTCCCTGTCACTCCCTCCCTGACATCAAGCCCTCCGTTTCATTTCCTTTTTGGCTCAGGCCTCACTCAAATGCAGCCCAGGGGCCTGCTGAGGCTGAGGGAGGAGGGTGCCCCACAGCTGCTGGGAGGGCAGGAGTCACGTTGCTGCCTGATTACATCATTTTCCCAGGCCCATCTGCCCAGCTCATTTCTCTGCATGCACACACAGGCCCCAGCACCCACACACATGTGCACATACACAGGCACGCATGTGCAAGCCCAGACACATCGCAAACGCATGCGTGCACACAGTGTTTACTCTCAGGTACACACCCCCAGGTGCACACACGAACACACACACACACACACACACAGTCTCAGGTACACACACCAGGTCCAGGCACTGCCTCACATTGCTCAGCCCCAGAGGCTGAGGGCCTCAGAGCCCACACCTGCCCAGATACAAGCTGGCAGGCAGGAGGGGCTCACTGGTTTCTTTTTGTTTAAGAGAGAGTTTCGCCAGGCGCAGTGGCTCACACCTGTAATCCCAGCACTTTGGAAGGCCGAGGTGGGCGGATCATAAAGTCACGAGTTTCAGACCAGCCTGACCAACATAGTGAAACCCCGTCTCTACTAAAAATACAAAAATTAGCTGGGCCTGGTAGTGTGCGCCTGTAATCCCAGCTACTCAGGAGGCTGAGGCAAGAGAATCGCTTGAACCTGGGAGGCGGAGGTTGGGGTTAGCTGAGATGGTGCCACAGCACTCCCCCCCTCCCCCCGCCCTGGCAACAGAGTGAGACTCTGTCTCAAAAAACAAAACAAAAAACCCATCTCTACAAAAAATACAAAAATTAGGCAGGTGTGGTGTTACGTGCCTATAGTCCCAGCTACTTGGGGATGGTGGCGCTGAGCTGGGGCAGGAGGATCGCTTGAGCCCAGGAGGTCGAGGCTGCGGTGAGCTGGGATTGCATCGCTGCACTCCAGCCTAGGCGGCAGAATGAGACCCTACCTGAAAAAAAAAGATACAGCTGTGATGGGAGGGAGGCATGGCGGGTCACTGGAGCGATTCTGGCCATCTCCAGCTGGCCAGGAGCTGCCCATCTCTGTACCTACCCTCTGGGCTCCAGGTGCCTCTGGGAGGGGCGGGAGCAGGGGTGACTCTCAGAGCTGGGTGAATCTTGGGCCGGCATCATCAGACCACACTTGCCCAGGACTTCCTTCCTCGAGCCTGCCCGAGAGGGATGTGGTCTTGCACCAGTGAGCAGCGGGTTAAGGAGCCGAGCTGCTCTGGGTTTGAGTCCTGGCTCTTCTGCCTACCAGTCACACAGACGCAGGGCAACTTCCTTAGCCCAAGCCTCGGTTTTCTGCCTCTAAAATGAGGATAACCCCAAATGGAAACGCTCGGCCTGAGACGGACCTGTGCAGTACCTTGATTGTGGTGTTGGTGTCACAGATATATCCGCATGCCGAAACTTGCTCAATTTGACATAAATAGGTGATTTTTTGGATAGTTCATGAGTGTGCTGATTGGGCATTCTCTGTGTGTGTGTGTGTGTGTGCGCGCGCGCACGCGCGCGCGTGAGGTGCCACCCTCAAACTTTGTTATGATGTTGGCACATTACCCATCTGATATGAAAAAAATGCAATTTACGATGTCAATTAGACTGCAATGGAACTGTTTTAAAACCTGCAGCAGGATTTCCCCAAATGCAACCACACCACCTGCGTCATCACACACAAACAGGGGTAGGCTTACACACAGTTCCTGAATGCCTTCTGGGACAGGGGGCGGGGGCAGGAGCCAGGACAGGTGGCTCTGGGGCTCCTGGGCCTCCCCAGCTCCGTGAGGCTGCTCACAGGGGATTGGACGGCCAGGAGGTCAGGTTTAGGGCCCCTGGCACGGTTGGGACTGCCTGCAGGCAGTGAGTAGGCTTTGCTTTTGCAGAGTGGTTCACTGCACCGTGAAGACAGATTCCAGACACCAGGAACTTGACTCCAATCCCAGGTACTGGCCTCCTCAGTCCGCCCTGCCTCCCTTTCTCCCTCCTTCCCTCCATCCTGGTGGCCAGTTGCCTGGCTGTAGTTGCCCTGGGTACCACCGGCTGGCTCCAGGGGCGGGGCCTGCTGAGTCACCTGCAACTCAGGGCCTGGCAGGGGGTTGAATGCCCAGTAGGAGGGAAAGTTGTTGGCCCCCCGACCAGAGCCACCCCCTCTGCCCCAACTGCCTGGCCCATGAGGTGCTTCCCCTTCTAAGTCCAAAGGGCAGCAAGGGCCTGTGAGCCCCGGCTGACTGGCAGGTGTGCCTATGTGACATGCACGGGACTGCATACTCCAAAGTCCGCCTGGCTGTGCGGCCAGGTTCTGCAGCACAGGGTGGGCGGCCTGGGAAAGCCACTTCCCCTCCCCGAGCTTCCAGGCACATGGACAGCGCCCAGGATAGCGACGCCTGCGTCACTGCAATGGTGATGGCGGGGGGACCCTTCTGCATTCCACTTCCGAAATCGTGTCGAATCTGACCTTGTCGCATTGGTCAGACTCAGGTGGAAGCATTCCCACGCAGAACAAACATGCCCTGAACATTTGGGAAATGTGGGGTGCTGGGGCCAGGTGCCCCAGGCTGGGCTGGGGCAGGTGACCTCATCTCCCCAACCCTGGTTTCTTGTTCAGCAATGTGGGCATGTAACGGCACCTGAGCTCAGGGCCACGGGAGGCATGTGGAGGAGGCAGGGTGAGCTCAAGGACAGCCCAGGATTCAGGGAGAGGCCCCGGGGAGGAAGCATGGCTACAAAGACCAGGAGACGGAGGCCTGAGGGTGGGCCAGGTGGGAGACCGCAGCCGCTTCCCGGCTGCAGAGGGCCAGCTTTCCCATCCGTGCCCCAGGGAAGCACTGCTATCTCCTTCCCTCCCTGGGCCTTAGTTTCTCTACCTGCACACGGGGGGAGCTGCTCTCTGAGCCCCTCGAAATCGGGCATTGGCAGAGTTGAATTCAGAGGCTCTCAGGGTCCCTGGTGCTCCCCTGTCTCAGAGGTTCTCACATTTGGAAAGAGACAGGATGCCTAAAATTCCAACCAGTGAAGGTTCCACGGGGTTCCAGGTAGGAGGGCCTGGGGCTGGGGCTGGGCGCCTGCCCCGCAGCATCCTGCTCCACCTGCAGGTGGGAGGAGGCACTGCATACTGGCGGAGCAGGGATCCGTGTGCCCTCTGTGACCCTCAGCCTGCCACTGACCTCTCTGAGCATGAGCCCTGCTGTCTGCCTTCCCAATAGTGATGACCACGCCTACTTCATGGGGTTGTAGTGGGGGCTCAGGGGCACAGGGAGATCCGGCTGAGGCTCCCAGGGCCCTGCCCAGGGCTTAGCAAGGAGCAGCGCTGACAGGGGATGTGTCAGCTGCCAGAGCCTGGGTACCAAGGCCCCTCCCACATCCGCCTGTCTTTACATCCTGGCCTTGTGCCAAACTGCTCAGCCTCAGCCGCCTTCCTTCGCTGCTGGGGCATCGGGTTCAAGAGAGACCTGTCCCCAGCCGGCCTAGGAATGCAGTCAGCATTTCCAGGCCCCAGCATGGTCTGTGGGGCTGTGAACAGAGTGTTGGAGCTCAGGGTCCCTGGGGGTGGCAGACACTGAAGGTGAACATCTATTCCCGACCTCCAATGGTGCCTTGCCCAGGAGACAATGCTGTCCAAGGCCAAGGTTGGGGCTGGGCCATTTGCAGGGGCTGGCGGAGGGTGCTGGCTGTCTCAGGGTCACTCAGGTTCTTCCTCGACTCCCCCCAGACGCTATGTCCAGCAAAGGCTCTGTGGTTCTGGCCTACAGCGGCGGCCTGGACACCTCCTGCATCCTCGTGTGGCTGAAGGAGCAAGGCTATGACGTCATTGCCTACCTGGTGAGGGAGCGCCCTCGGTGTCTTCTGGTGTCTGTCTGTCTGCCAGCCTCTGTCCAGGTTGCCAGCCTCTCTGCTCACTGTTACTCATTCAAGCCTGGCTTCTCCTCTCTAAGCCTGTCTTGTACTGGAACTAGGAAAATAGCTTCTCATTGTACTGCCTCACTTTCTCCACCTGTAAATTGGGCATCCTCGAAACGCCTTCCAGAGCCAGGTGATGGGGGGGTGAGGGCACAGAAGTGACCTTGGCAGTGCTGCTGGGTCAGGCTGCTTGCAGAGAGGCGGTGGGCTGGGACCCGCTGCCCGCCCTGGGGAGGCACCCCGTTTTTCCATCTCCAGAGCACACTGTCAGCCTGTGGTATTCAGCAAAGATTGTGGAATCGTGAGCTAGAACGGCCCTGGGAGGTCACCTGGTTCTGGGATGGGAAGTAGGTCATAGGTAACGGGTTGTGTGTGACACCACTTCCCCATCCACGGCCCAAGGCAGTCCACCCTCTCAAACCAGCTCCTCTGTGACCGAGCCCGGCCACAGCCTCTGAGTCCTTCTCTATGTGGCTATGCTCTTCAGGATTCTCGGGTGTGAAGTTTACAACTTCAAACCAACTTATGCAGAAAAAGAAAGGATGATTCTTGGCTCACATAACCTAGAAGTCCCGGGATAGGATGGCTTCAGGCAAGGCTGGACCCAGGTGCTTCTCCAGATCTGTCTCCAGTTCTACGTGGCTTCATTCTTGACCTCTCCACAGGGCAGGCAAGGCTCATGGTCACCCTCATGGCTCACCTTTCCCGAAAAGGAGGGCTCAGCCAGCAGCTCTGACAGTGGGGCCCATGGGGACCCCCATGCATTAGTCACTATGGCTACACCGTGAGGTGCTGGGCTTGAGCCATGAGTCTGCTCCTACAGTGGGCAGGATTTGTTCCCCGCCATCCCTGTGGAATGGGGTCCACCCAGGAAGGAAGGTTCTGTTTCCAGAGGAAGTGAGGCTGGGTCTCTGGACAGACAAAACTTAGCTCTGAGGCTCCCAGGGCCCTGCCCTGGGCTTGGCAGGGAGCAGCTCTTGCAAAACAAGCCATTGCTTGCTGCCAGGATGCCATGTCTAACTGCGCCCAATGTCCTTGTCATTCAGGCTGGGGACAGTGAGGCCAAGGGGATGGTGGGTGAGAGCGCAGCCTTGAGTGGCTGCAAAGAGCCCAGTGTGTACCCATGTCACCATGGGCAGCACAGCGGGGCCGTCAAAGCTGGAGCTGGCCGTATAGGCCTCTGGGCTACCACCTGGGGGAGTTAAAAGCTGAACGTGATTCGGACAAGCCCCTGCAGCTGGGCCTTGGCAAGATTCCAGTGTCTGGTGAGCGGAATGCAGGGAGCTAGGGCCGAGGTCGGGATCTGGGCAGCAGGCAGCATGCTGGTGTCTAGACAGGCGCCGTGGGTGGGGCCCCGAGGTCAAGGCATTAGCCGCAGGGACAGAGCTGCCTCTCCTGCCTCTCAGCTGCCTTAGGATGGCCAAGGCGTGGTCCTTGCCTGGGAAGGAGAGCTGGAGGCTGGGCAGGTCCTGACAAGCTAATCTTTGCACTGGCTGGGGAAGACTTTTCTGGAAGTTGCAGATGAGTTTCAGGACAACCCTAAACCCAACAACGACAGCAAATGGTTGTCTCCCAGCGGCCTGTGTGGTCAGGGCCAGGCTCAGCCAGTGTCCAACCCATGGAAGCCACCGGCCAGACCACGCCGCATCCAGCTCCCCATTCCGCCTCCTGTCCTTCTTTGGCTTTGTCCTTCTTCCTTCCTGCTGTGACCTGTCCATGGAATGGAAGCTGTGTCTGTGTCAGGGGATGGGGGCTGCTGTATGCGGACAGCGCAAACCCAGGGCTCTCCCCAGGGGCTGACGGGGCCTCTCTGCTTCTGCTCCTCAGGCCAACATTGGCCAGAAGGAAGACTTCGAGGAAGCCAGGAAGAAGGCACTGAAGCTTGGGGCCAAAAAGGTACGAAGAGGGAGACGGGTTTGGGCTGGGAGCAGGGTGGTGATGTGGAGGGCGGTGGAGGCCCTGCCCCAGGGCTCCTGTCCCTTCCAATGTGTCTTCTTGCTTCTAAGAGTCATGCTGCTCTCAGGCGTGTGAGCACTCTTGTTTTTCTGCGCCCCCCCCAGGCCCTCTTCCACCCGCCCACCTTCCCATCCAGGTGGAGTGTCTCTTTCCCACCCACCTACTGCCCGTCTCTTATCTCTCTGTCCATCTGTGCACCCTCTTACCCTCTTAGTTCTGTTCATCCACTCATTCACATATTCATCCATCATTCATCCCTCCATTATCCATCCATTCATCAGCCATCATTCCATCATCCATCCATCCATTGTCCATTCATCCATCATCCATTTATTCATCATCCATTCATCCATCCATCCATCCATCCACCCATCCATCCACCCATCCATTCATCCATCATCCACCCTCCATTATCCATCCATCCACATATCCACCCATCATTCGTCCCTCCATTGTCTACCCATCCATTCATCCAGCCCGCCAGCCATTCATCTAACCACCCTCCATCCATCAATCCATCTGTCATCCATCATCTATCCATCTGTCCATCACCTCCCTAAGTGTCCTTCCCTCTTTTATTTCTCTGTCCACCCATCCATCCTTCCATTCACTCAACAGAATCAGAAAACTCCAGTTGAGTCCAGTGCATCCATTGTGAGTCTAGGCATGTGGCAAGCAGCCCCCATCTCCTGTGGGGCTTATATGGTGAACAGGGTCATCATGACCCCTGCTCACCTGTGCTGACTCCCCTTGGAGAAGCCCTGCCACTTGTGCTCCTTCCTTTGCAGGAGTGCGCAGGGGACATAGCAGGGATGATGTGAAAGGCCACTAGCCCACCTGCTGGGTCACAATTGATCCCCTCTGTGGGGTGCTTCTGCAGGGTTGCCAGGGTGATTAGCATGTTAAAATGAACACGTGAGGGAGTGAAGGCCCCAGTCCCAAGTCACCTACTGGCCACAGGCCTGGAACTAGAATGTCCCTCCGTGGTTCTGTGTCTCCCAAGTCCTGGAGAGGAGGGGTTTGTCTGAGCAGGAGCCCAGGAAGGGGAGAAAGGCCCCTGAGCATTGAAGATTCCAGTGCTCGCTCAGCAGCGCGGGCGGGGCTTCGGCTCAGCTTCCACTTTTGTCCTTTACTCTAGATGCGAGGTTCTCACACCTTTCAGTCTTGGGAACCCTCCACACTCTAATTTATGTGGAGTTTTTAATGTTTATTTTCTTGCATGTAACATTGGGATGGGCTGGGCGTGGTGGCCCACGCCTGTAATCCCAGCATTTTGGGAGACCGAGGTGGGCAGATCACCTGAGGGTCAGGAGTTCGAGACCAGCCTGGCCAACATGGTGAAACCCCATCTCTACTAAAAATACAAAAAATAGCTGGGCTGGTGGCACACACCTGCAGTCCTAGCTACTTGGGAGGCTGATGCAGGAGAATTGCTTGAACCCAGGAGGCGGAGGTTGTGGTGAGCCAAGATCTCGCCATTGCACTCCAGCCTGGGCAATAAAAGTAAAACTCCATCTCAAAAAATAATAATAATAATAATAATCCCGATTTGTTTCTTTTCTTTGCCTTTTTATTCCATTTTTTTAAAAGATTTGTTTAAAAAAATAATTATAGATACATGGGAAGTTGCAAAAGCCATACCAAGAATTTATCAACTCTTAAAAATTATTGAAGGCCAGCCGGGCGCGGTGGCTCACGCCTGTAATCCCAGCACTTTGGGAGGCTGAGGCGGGCAGATCGCCTGAGGTTGGGAGTTTGAGACCAGCCTGTCCAACATGAAGAAACCCTGACTCTACTAAAAATTCAGAATTAGCCAAACGTGTTGGCACATGCCTGTAATCCCAGCTACTTGGGAGGCTGAGGCAGGAGAACCGCATCAACCTGGGAGGCAGAGGTTGCGGTGAGCCAAGATCGTGCCATTGCACTCCAGCCTGGTCAACAAGAGCAAAACTCCATCTCAAAAAAAAAAAAAAAAAAATTATTGAAAGCCTTGGCTGGGTACAGTGGCTTGAGCTTGTAATCCTAGCACTTTGGGAGGCTGAAGCGGGTAGATCACCTGAGGTCAGGAGTTCAAGATCAGCCTGGCCAACCAGCCTGGTTTCTTTAATAGAGAAACCCTGCATGCCTATTGTCCTAGCTATTTGGGAGGCTGAGGCAGGAGAATCACTGGAACCCGGGAGGCAGAGGTTGCAGTGAGCCAAGATTACACTTCTGCATTCCAGTCTGGGTGACAGAGTGAGATTCTGGCTCACAAAAAAAAAAAAAAAACAAAAAAAAAAAAAACTGAAGGCCTTAAAGAGCTTTTGTGGATTACATCTGTTTATATTTATTGCATTAGAAATAAAAACTGGCCAGGCGCGGTGGCTCATGCCTGTAATCCCAGCACTTTGGGAGGCGGATCACGAGGTCAGGAGTTTGAGATCAGCCTGGCCGTCATGGTAAAACCCTGTCTTTACTAAAAAAAAATACAGCCGGGCGCGGTGGCTCAAGCCTGTAATCCCAGCACTTTGGGAGGCCGAGGCGGGTGGATCACGAGGTCAAGAGATCGAGACCATCCTGGTCAACATGGTGAAACCCCGTCTCTACTAAAACTACAAAAAATTGCCGGGCTGGTGGCGCGTGCCTGTAATCCCAGCTACTCAGGAGGCTGAGGCAGGAGAATTGCCTGAACCCAGGAGGCGGAGGTTGCGGTGAGCCGAGATCGTGCCATTGCACTCCAGCCTGGGTAACAAGAGCGAAACTCCATCTAAAAAAAAAAAAAAATACAAAAACTAGCCAGATGTGGTGGCGCACGCCTGTAATCCCAGCTACTAGGGAGGCTGAGGCAGGAGACTTGCTTGAACCTGGGAGGTGGAGGTTGAAGTGAACTGAGACTGCCACTGTGCTCCAGCCTGGGCGACAGAGTGAGACTCCAACTACAAAAAAAAAAAACAAAAAAACCACTATTGATTAGCAATGTCTGCCATGAGTGCAGGAGGGAGAGTAACTGCAGTGTGCTGGGATCGAGGAATGATGCCTACTACAGATGCAGAAGCACTGGGGACAGCCTGGGTGGCCCCTGTAGGTCTCAGCTGCGGCCCCTGGGGCTCTGTATGCCAGCTGGCTGCTGTCCTTGCCGACTTCTTCCTCTGGGTTTCTCTTCCCGCAGGTGTTCATTGAGGATGTGAGCAGGGAGTTTGTGGAGGAGTTCATCTGGCCGGCCATCCAGTCCAGTGCACTGTATGAGGACCGCTACCTCCTGGGCACTTCTCTCGCCAGGCCCTGCATCGCCCGCAAACAAGTGGAAATCGCTCAGCGAGAGGGGGCCAAGTATGTGTCCCACGGTGCCACGGGAAAGGTGAGGTACCCGAGAAGGGCCGGGCAGAGGGAGATGGAGGTGGAGGGGCGTGGGACGGAGATGCGCACCCCTCATCAGACAGACTTGGTGGAGGCAGCTGCTTGGTTTAGACCCCAGTGAGGGGGCAGCAGCTTGCCCTGTGCTCCATGCACCATGGGGCCTGAAGGCCGTGCTGTGTCCTCACCTCCGCCCTTTGCTGTGGGAACGATGCCACCCCACTTGGCAGACTTGCTGCTGAGGCCTGGGAAGACTGTCACTGGCCAAGGTCACAGCACAAGTCCCCGGGGGACACACAGGAAAGTGTTGGGAACCCAGAGTTGTCAGAGTGGGGTTCAAAGCCAAGCTCATCAGCTGCCGGCTCACCAGGTGTTCTCAGCCGGGGACCTTCCCCCCTTCCTGAACCCGTTTCTTCCTTTGTAAGATGGGGGTCATGCCCTGTCTCAGTTTCCCAGGGCTGGGGTAACAATATGTCTCACACTGGCGGCTTAGAACCTAAAACTATTCCCCCTCGAGGTTCTGGAGGCCTGAGGTCCGTAGTGCGGGCATGGGGGGGGCGCACAGCCTCTGAAGGCACCGGGAGGCCTCCCGGCTCAGGCCTCTCTCCAGCTTCCAGTGGCCTCTGGCGTCCCTTAGCGTGCGGCCGCGTCCCGCCCGCCCTCCCGTCCTCCCGTCCTCCGTCTTCCCAGGCTGTCTTCCCTGTGTCTTCCCACCTTCTTCCCTCTGTTCACCTTCCCCCTTGCCATGGGACCCCACTCTTGGATTAGGGCCCCACAATGACCTCATCTTAACTTGGTTACTTCTTTTTTTGAGACAAGAGCTCTGTCTCCCAGGCTGGAGTGCAGTGGCTTGATCTTAGCTCATTTCAACCTCCGCCTCCCCGGTTCAAGCAATTCTTCTGCTGCAGCCTCCTGAGTAGCTGGGATTACAGGCACCTGCCACCACACCCAGCTAATTTTTGTATTTTTAGTAGAGACAGGGTTTCACTCTGTTGGCCAGGCTGGACTCAAACTCCTGGCCTCAAATGATCCACCAGCCTCGGCCGTCCAAAGTGCTGGGATTACAGGTGTGAGCCACTGCGCCCGGCCTTTACCTGGTCACTTCTGTCAAGACCACACAAGGCCACATTCAGAGGGACTGGAGTTAGGACTTGAACTTATCATTTTGTGGGAACACAAATCAACCTGTCCACACCCCTTCCCTCCGGGCCGTGTGTCCCGGTGCAGACTGCGGGGACCCTGTGGGGTGCAAGACAGGAAGCCCGCTGCCTGCTGCTCTTTGGAAGGCAGTCCTCGAGAAACCAGATTTCTTTTTATTTATTTATTTATTTATTATTTTTAAAAATTTTATTTATTTATTTATTTATTATAAGACGGGGTTTCACCATGTTGGTCAGGCTGGTCTTGAACTACAGACCTCAGGTGATCCGCCCGCCTTGGCCTCCAAAGTGCTTGGATTACAGGCGTGAGCCACCACGCCCGGCCGAGAAACCAGATTCCTTACAATGCTGGCAAGTGTCAGTGATGTTTTTATAAAGACTCGAGTCTTGAGCGCTCACAGCCAGGGGACACCACACCGCGCCAAGAGCCTGGTACAGGAATTGACTGTTTCCCAGCCCCGCAGTCAGAAGGCTTGGAACCTCCCCAGTGGCCGGAGCTCACTACCTCGCCTGCCCTGGGCTGGTCAGGGTGCCGATGGTAGGAACGGGTCCTGGGACACACGCAGCTAGGATGATGATGGTGGAGACACGATGTGACGGTGGCCTTGCAGACAGCCACCCACCAGGATGGCACCAGTCATGTCGTTTCTTCACTGGAGCACTGGTTCAGCAGGCTTGCACTGGGTATCTGCTGGGAGGTGGGCACTTGCTGGCACGGGTGCAGTGCTGACTTTCTTGGCCTCATGGCCTACCCTCAGAGAGCCCGTGTCCTAGCAAGAGAAGAGCAGGTGGATATGTGTGATGAGGAATGGGGGGTCTGCCAGGGAGCTGCAGGGGCAGCAGGCAGGGGCTGAGGACGAGTCTAGAGGAGTGAACAACGGTGTGGAAGCGTGTGCCAGGCATAGGGAACAGCCTGTGCAAAGGCTGAGAGTGAAGAGGCCCCAAAGGACGGTCAGTCTCGGGTTCTGGAGCGGGAGCTATTGCCCTGGAGGAGGCACTAGGGCCAGGACTGGGCGGAGGCCATGCTGGGAGGTTTGACTGCATCCTGAGGGCATTCGATTAGGGAGCAGAAGGGAGTCTCAGGTTGGGTGGGGGTGGCCAGTGACTCCCCCACGGGATGTTGGGGAAGAGGCTGCAGAAAGCTTCTCACACAGACTGTGGCTTTGGCTTTCCCTGTCACTCCAGCTGTGGGTGATGGGATGACGATGACAGGAAACCAGGCAAGGAGGGTGGGACGGACCTGGGCTATTGGGCAGGGTCATGTGTGTGCTGCCATCCGTGCAAAGCTTGGGGCAGAGGAGGAGGGCACAGGAGGGAGAAGCCAGAGGTTCCGGATTCAGGACGGGGAGCTGCATGGCTGTGTGCGCATCCTGGCTCCGCAGCTTCCATCTCGTGTGACCTGAGTTTCAACTTCCTTGTCTACAAAATGGGAATGAAAATAGAACCCAGGTCATGGGGTGGTTAGGAGCTGTCTCCAATCAAGCGCTCGGAATTGGCCTGGCGCATATGCAAGAAGGAAGCGTCCTGATTGTGACATTACCAGACTGGTTCCGGGGGCATAGGAAGGCCCATTGACAGCGTATAGTGTGGGATGTATGCTCTAGAGAAAAAAGCTCCCAGCTGGGCATGGTGGCTCACGTCTGTAATCCCAGCACTTTGGGAGGCCAAGGCGGGCAGATCACGAGGTCAGGAGTTGAAGACCAGCCTGACCAACATGGTGAAACCCCATCTCTACTAAAAATACAAAAATACATGGTGGCACATGCTTGTAATCACAGCTACTTGGGACGTTGAGGCAGGAGAATCACTTGAACCTGGAGGCAAGGTTGCAGTGAGCCAAGATCAAGCCACTGCACTCTAGCCTGGGAGACAGAGCGAGACTCCGTCTCAAAAAAAAAAAAAGCTCTCGACCCATCTGGCCTAATGGAATGAGCTGGGGAGTGAGCTCCCTGTCCCAGGAGGCATGCAAGCCTAGGTCAGTGGATCAGAATTCTGGGAGGGGTCCTGCCCTGAGAAGTTCCTTTCAACAGTACCATTAAGGTTCAGTAGGGCGGCATTCAGGGCTGGTGAAGTGCATGGGTGGGTGAGTGGGTGAGTGTGGGTGGGTCTGCTCTGGCTCGGGTAGTTCCCGGGTTCAGGCCGGGACGCCCACCCCAGATCAGCCCACATACGGCCTGGAATAGCCGCCCGCAGCCGTGTGCGCCGCTCCGTGCGGCCACCTGAGGGCGCCAGAGGCCTGAGTTTGAGGCCGTATCGGCCGACGGAGGTGGGAAGAGGCGGCAGCCCGGCCGGGACCCTCTGATCACCAACCTGGTCCTGCGGGGCGTGGTTCTGAGAACGTCCCCCGACCAGGTAATGCTGCGGCCACTCTGGATTGGGAGCGTCCCTGCATTCACACTCAAGGGGACCCTAGAGAAACGGACTCTGGGAGCAGGTGCTACCTGGCACGGCCCTCTTTCCTGGGGTTGACAGGCAAGGTACACTTCTGTGCCTCAGTTTCCCTTTATAACAGCACTCAGGAAGCCAACAGCCTCTGGAGAGAATTTCCGATAACTGGGGGTGAGAGTGGGGATCCAGGAAGGCTGGTGGGGGGTGGGATCCAAGGGCTTGGAAGTGCTGGTCCAGCTTGGAGGCATTTACCCCTGAGCACCTCCAACCCGTGAGCATCCTGCTGACCCCGTGGGTATCCACCCAGCACCGCCCCGGGCACCATCATGGGACGGCCAGGCGGAGGCCCTCGGGTCTTTGGGCTCAGGGAAGGTGACAGGGAAATGTCGGGGGGGGGAGCACGCATTGGCTTGGGATTGGAGGGGGAAGTGCATCCAGGCCGCAAGAACAGCCTGAGCCCAGCCTGGAGGCAGAGGCCGAGGCAGCCTCCCTCCCAGTGCCCGCCAGACAGCACCTGGTGCAGAAACCGAGCCACCCTCTCCTGTCCTGTCCCTTGTGGCCAGCCCCACCCCTGCCCACCCAGAGAGCTGCTAAGAAGCTGGGTGGCCCTTGCGGGGCTCCTGTCTCCCCCGAGTTTTGGAAGAGGGCCTGGAAATCTGATTCTGAGACTCTGGCGGGGGAGCAGGAGTTTTGTAAATGGCACCATCTGTATGGCTGCCCCAGGGCAGACAGGAGACCCCGGCCCCCCAGTCCCAGCGGGCCCGTGTTTACACACATGTTTAGACATGTGTGCACAAATAGCATGTGGACACTCGTATGTGAGAGACGTTACTGTCCCCTTGTCCTGGGAAGCACTGGGAGCTGCCCTGGGGGTGGCGTCTTGTGGTGGCCTCCTTGGCACTTGCCTGAGAGGAGGGCAGAGTTTGAACCAAGGAGGAGTTTGTTTGGCGTCTTCAAGGATCTCTGGCTCCTGAACAGATGGGGGTCCCCACAGCAGCGTCTGGAGGGGCCGAGCCTGGCTGGCTGGCGAGGCACAAGCCGTCTTTGTGTTGTGGAAACTTGAAGCTGTAGCGGGGGAATAGCTGGCTGAGCAACATCGGACCCGCCTTACGGTCTAAAACCAGGCTGCCTTTTAGTTCCTCCAGGAACGGGCCGACCTAGGGTCTGCAGGCAAATGTGACCGCCCCCACCTCAGCGTCCCCATCCCTAAGATGGGGCTGATAGAACCTGCCTCCTGGGGCTGCTGGAGGGATTCAGTGAGTTCTTTATGCACGGAGCTCAGCCCGCCGCCTCAGTGTGAACTATTAGGACGAGCGTCTTTGCTGTGTGGCCCTGGGCAAGTGGCTGCACCTCTCTGAGCTTCACTTTCCTCATCCATAAAACAGGGCTAAACAGCTCCCCTGGCCCTGGGGGCTGTCTAAGTGACAGCACGTAGTAGGTGCTCACTAAAGGGGCTTCGTGGAGGGTGAGTGAGTTCAGCCCACAGGGCTCCAGGCTCTGCGGAGAGTCGATGCCACCTGACGGGAGCCTGGAAAATAGCATGTAATTCCCACGGCTGCCTGGCTGCGCCCATGCAGTTTTCACAGTAGGCGAAAGACCCCTCTGTCATTTCCTCAGCGCTGACGTCTCCTCCGGGCCGTGAGCCCGTGGGGAAGCAGGAGATGCAGGCAGCCATTTTCTCTCTGGGGACTGAGCTGGGCTGGCGGATGCCTGCGCCGACCCCGGCCGCTTCCTCCCCCTCTCCTCCTCGGCATCAGTGTGGACAGTGGTCCCAGCTGTGTCGGGGTTAACATTCACAGCTCAGCGGGGTGTTAGGGTGCCTCCATTTGCCAGAAGATGCAGGCAAGGCGACCTGCCCGAGTGGGTGGCCATGGTGCTGGGGACCTGGGCTCCGGTCTTGGGCCTACCCTGGCTGTGCGCCCTTCAACTGGTCCCTTTCCCTCTCTGGGCCTCAGTTTCCCTCTCTGTGCAGAGAAGAGCTGAGGAGCGAAAGGCCCTCCATGGCCACCTAATTCCACCTCCTCCCTGAAACCAGCCATTGCAGAGATGGGGAAACTGAGGCTCAGAGGTGACAGGGTTCCCAAATGTATTGGTGTCAGGGAATCAGCACCCTGGTGCCCCAGCCCTGAAATGAGTTGGATTTGGGGCAGGGCAGGGTCGGAAACGTGGGGGCCTTGAGGAAGGGACGATAGTAGACAGCTGGGGGGTGCAGGAACAGGGCCTGGCCTGCCAGGTCTTGGCAGCAGCTGGGCCTCCATCCCCAAGGGGACAGACATGCCCCGCACGCACCCACGTGACGTGTGCCCTCTCCTGCACTCTGCTGTGTCCCCAGACGTGCACATCTCCCTCCTGCCACAGGCCCACACATACGCAAGCCACACTGCAGGACCCCACATGTCCACACGCTCTGGCCAGCTCTGTCTCTGCCACGGGCTGTCCTTGTTCCCACTTCCGCCTGAAGACTCCAGAACCCCACCCCGTGGCTCTGACGGTCCTCTGTTCTGCATTGCAGGGGAACGATCAGGTCCGGTTTGAGCTCACCTGCTACTCACTGGCCCCCCAGATAAAGGTAGGATGTGGCTCTCCCCTTAGCGGGAGCACTGGCAGCCCTGATGGGGAGGAGGGTGCAGGCTTCTGCGAGATTCCACAGGATAGGCAGAGTGCTGCAGAACCTTCTCCATGGCAGGGGTGCCCCTCCGGTGGACAGCCTGCTGGCTCCCATCGCTGGGGCCAGCTCCAGGGGCACACATTCTTCCCCGCCATTCATTCTTCCTGGAGGTGCTGTCCAGGGGCTTGGGCACAGGATAGACAGTCCCTGCTGCTCTTCAGCCACTTCCCTGGCATTCCCCAGCTGCGGGCAGGGATGGCGCTGGAATGTGGTTGCTGCTGAGTCCTCCTAGCCCCGGTCAGAGCCCCCGCTTTGCCTGTGCCTGGCCCCAGCATCTCCGACCCTTTCCTGGGGTGGGAATCACCATGATCTCAGGACATCAATTGCCCTGGCCTGTGGCATGTCACCCAGGCAGGAGGGCACCTGTGGGCACTGCCCAGCCTGTTACTGCCACCCCCACCCCTCCAGCGTGACCTTGGACCTGGCCGGTGTCAGTGCGTGAATGAATGGGTGTGTTCATTCCTTCACTCGCTCACTCATCTTTACCCAGCGTCTACTGGGCACTGCTCAGCTCCAGGAGCACCGTGTGAAGGGCGCAGGCCAGGGCTGGGCAGTGGGAGTTCAATGCACACCGCCATGGCAAGCTGCCCAATTTGTTTGTTTGTTTTTTGAGACTCGCCCTGTCGCCAGGCTGGAGTGCAGCGGCACAATCTCACTGCAACCTCAGCCTCCTGAGTTCAAGCGATTCTCCTGCCTCAGCCTCCCGAGTAGCTGGGCCTATAGGCATGTGCCACCACGCCCGGCTAATTTTTGTGTTTTTAGTAGAGATGGGGTTTCACCATGTTGGTCAGGCTGGTCTCGAACTCTTGGCCTCAAGGGATCTACCCTCCTTAGCCTCCCTAAGTGCTGGGATCACAGGTGTGAGCCACCGCACCCGGCTCTAGTAGCCATATTTTAAACAAGAAAATGAAACAAGTGACAGCATTTTAATAACATGTTTTACCCAACCCCACGTATCCAAAATATCATTCCTCATGTAATTAATGTAAAGAAATTAATGAGATGTTTACATTTTTTTTTTTCCTGTGCTGAGTCTTCAAGACCCAGAATGTGCCAGACGCGGTCACGTCTCGCCAGCTGGCTGCATTTCAGGTGCTCTGAATGCCGGCCGTGGCTCGTGGCCGCCCGAGGCTCATGGTCACCTGAGGCTCATGGTCACCTGTGGGCAGTAGAGGCCGAGGCTGAGCTCTTTTGAGGCCGCCTTGGGCCAAAGCTCTAGAAGAGTTGCCCCTCCCAAGGCCCCAGGGGCTCTCAGGAGTTTCTATTTGTTCTTCTAAGAGGAATCTCTTCCCCTTTCCCTTTAATCAGCCGAAGCTGCTTGGGTTGTGCGGGCCGGAGGTGAGCCATAATGAGCTCTAATGATCTGCTTTGACCCCAAACGCCAGGCAGCAGAGTGGCGGGCACAGTAGCTGCTTGTGGACTTGCTGCCAGTGAGGCCACCACCGCACGGGGCCCTTCCTCGGTTCCCACAGCAGTTTGGGGGCCGAGCTGCTCCAGGAGCTGCGATGGGGCTGTGGTCTTCCCAGGGCTGCTCGTTGTTTTTTTGTTTATATGTTTGAGACGAGTCTCACTCTTGTCACCCAGGCTGGAGTGCAGTGGCACGATCTTGGCTCACTGCAACCTCTGCTTCCCGGGTTCAGGCGATTCTCCTGCCTCAGCCTCCCGAGTAGCTGGGAGTACAGGCGCCCACCCCCACATCCCGCTAATTTTTGTATTTTTAGTAGAGACAGGGTTTCACTGTGTTGGCCAGGTTGGTCTCGAACTCCTGATCTCGTGATCCACCTGCCTCAGTCTTTCCCCAAAGTGCTGGGATCACAGGCTTGAGGCACCTCGCCTGGCCCCAGAGCTGCTCATTGTACGTCTGAGGGCTGCAGAGGTGGCAGGCCCCTTCCATCACCCCGCACCACCATCAGCCCAACAACCCACACACATGCCCCTGAGTCCTGCTCAGAGGCAGGGGCCTGGTGAACCCCAGGGCTGAGTGGGCGGCTCCTTTACCCAGCTCAGGCCGAGGAGGCCCAAGTGCAATGAGCTTGGTCCCTCAGCCAGGCTCAGAGTCTTCCCCATTCCTTTCCCTTCCACACCCAGAGAAGTGGGTGAGGGGACAGCCTACGCCTCTCTGGGCCCCCGACCCCATGTGGGGCCAGGCCGGCGGCGTAGCTCTGTGGACTCTCCCTGGGTCATGGCAGTGACCCTGTGGCTGAAGGCACTGGCAAGGACCCTGAGCCCTGGCTAGTTCAAACTCTCAGGTCTCCGCTGGGGAGACTGAGGCCCAGGAAACAGGGACCCCCTTCTCCCCCCAACACAGCCCCATTCTGCCACGGAGAGCAGGCTTTGCCCAGGCAGCCCTGATGCGGGGGTTCGTGTCCTCCCCTACTTTATGGGGCTCCCTGCCCACCCTCCATGACAGCATCCTCTCTGGGGACATGCCAGAGACCCCCCGTGCCCCCCTCCCGGGAGAGGCCAGCACTGCAGCTTGTGGGCCGGGGGAAGCCCGCAGCTCGGCGCTCCTGGTTCTCAGCCCTTGCCCTGTGTCCAGGTCATTGCTCCCTGGAGGATGCCTGAGTTCTACAACCGGTTCAAGGGCCGCAACGACCTGATGGAATACGCAAAGGTATGGCCGCGTCTCCCCAGCACCCCCAGGCTTTGCCTACCGTCCCCCTCCCTGGGCACACCCTTCTGGGGGCTGTCCGAGCCAGTGGCCTGGGCCAGGACTGATCCCATGTGCTGGGGGACTGAACTTCCACCCCAGCTGCCTGCACACGTGGCCTCTGTCCCCTGGGCCGACCCCACAGAGGTGTGGTCATCTGCCAGGCCCGTTGCCGGGGCGGAGCCTTTCTGAGGCCATTTCCCAGTCCACCGAGCCAGAGGACACAGGGCTCACTCTCCCTGGGAGGCGGAGACCAGAGCCCTGCTTGCCACCTCCGAGGTGTGTGTGTGGTGGGCGGGGATGGCGGAGGGATGTGATCAGGAGCTGTTCTCAGCACCCCAGTGCCCTGGAGACACATTGCCCCTAGTGCTTTCCCGGGAACAGGTAAGGCACAAGGGACAGTCGCAGACAAAGCCTTTTGTGGCACCAGCCCTTTCTGAAGTACAAGTTGCAATAAAACACGTTAGAAGTTTTGCATCAAGATCCTGAGCCGCTCCCCAGGGCACCTTTCTTTTTAGCGACGCGATGGCAGCCCTTGACAAACAGCCTCAATCCATCAGGCCGGGGAAAAGCAACTCGGTGCACACACCAGAAAATTGCTCGCGTTTTTAAATAGCAGTCGCCGTGAGCTCTCGCTGCAGCTAAGGTGTCGCGTGGTAGGGGATGTGGCAGGGACGCAGCCCTGCCCCCGCCGCCAGCATCCCATTAAGACCTGGAGTGCTGGGAGGGAAGACCACCTCTGCCATCTGTTGTTTTATTATTAAGAGGGGAGTTTACAAGAGCAAGCCCATATGTTGCCAAACAAATTGTCAAATAGCAGAGGTATTAAGGGAGCCGGGTTGGTGAGGTTTCTCCCCTCGTCTCCTTGATAATGTAGAATAAAAAGCGCGTTTCCATCTTCCATGAATGGGAGCCCCCACCTCAGGCCTCGGGTCCAGGATAGAGGAGGGCAGGGCTGACCCGTACAACGCCCTTCCTTTCCGTGAAGTCCCCAGACAAAAGCGGCTTCTGGTTTTTCAGCACAGATGAGTCCCAGGAGTGCTGCCATCCGTCCTTCTCAGGTTTTGGGGAGAAGCTGCTGAGCTCAGCGTCCATCCTAGATAACATTTTGAGCAGGAAAGCTTTGCCAGGGAAAGATGAATGTGGCCCCCTTGGCCACCCACCCTCTCCTGGAGATGGGTTTCATCAGAAATGATTGTGGGGAATCTGAACATATTCTAGAAGGAGGCAGAGGCTGTGTTTCTGCACCCAGGAACTGATCAGAATGACTGAGCAGGGATGAGGCCTCCTTCAAAATTCCAGTGGAGGAGACAAAAATCAGTGGGGCTTTGAGAATCTCTGCTCTCAAGACCCATAGGTAGCCAATGCGGAAAGTGCCAGAGGACTCCTAAAATACATGCCTTTGCTTCCCTTGCCAGGCTCTCCCAGCCCATCACCCAACGGAAAAACACCCAGAACCACCCCATCCTTGTCATTGTCACCACAATATAAAAATACTTTTTTAGAGACAGTGTCTCACTCTGTCGCCCAGGCTGGAGTGCAGTGGCACAATCCTAGCTCACTGCAGCCACCCCCTCCTGGGCTCATCTGATCCTCCTGCCTGAGCCTCCCGAGTAGCTGGTGCTACAAACATGTGCTAGTGCATTTGGCTCATTTTTGTTTTTTCTATTTTTGTTTTTTTAGAGACAGGGTCTCACCATGTTGCCCAGGCTGGTCTTGAACTCCTGGACTCAAGTAATCTGCCCTCCTTGGCCTCCCAAAGTGCTGGAATTGCACGTGTGAGCCACTGCACCCAGCTTTGGCTAATTTTTATTTTTGTTTGTTGCGTTTTTGTTTTGTTTTGAGATGGAGTTTCCTTCTACCACCAGGCTGGAGTGCAGTGGCGCAATCTCGGCTCACTGCAACCTCTGCCTCTGGGGTTTAAGCGATCCTCCTGCCTCAGCCTCCCGAGTAGCTGGGGCTGCAGGTGCCCGCCACCACACCCAGCCACTTTTTTGTATTTTTAGAAGAGACAGGGTTTCACCGTGTTGGCCAGGATGATCTCTATCTCCTGACCTCGTGATCCACCTGTTTCAGACTCCCAAAATGCTGAGATTTCATGTGTGAGCCACCATGCCAGTGCTAATTTTTAATGGTTTTTGTTTTTGTTTTTGTTTTTTTGGTAGAGAAAGGGTCTTGCTATACTGCCCTGCCTGGCTATAATTATTATTTTTTAAGCTAGACTACAAGGTGGGTGCTAGAAACAGGATGGTCTCATGTTGTCTCTGTGTTGGAGATTGTTTTGTTTTTGCTCAATTACAATTAGAGTGTGTGGGAGGCACCTCAGGACAGAGAGAGGCCGGGAAATACAAATCTCTCCGGTCTCGGGATGATCGCTGTCACTGGTCCTTTATCCTCGCCTTGCTTCTGGAGGGAGGCCCGCTGAGAAGGGAGGCAAGAGTGTTTCCATACCTCCCCCCAAAAAACAGGCTCCGGGGAGGCTGGCTGGCTGTTTCTCTTAGCACCCAATGGCTGAGCTCAGCAGGCCACTGGCACGCCTCTGCTGGAGGGTCCAGCCTGGCCTTGTACAAGGTCTGGGTGCCCATGCCTGGGTAAGGCACAGGGCGAGAGTGGGGACTGAAGAGTCCTCAAATTCTAGAGTATATCCTGAGCTGCTTTTTGTTTTTTTGAATTTCTGTCTTCATTTCTAATATGGTAACTTTTTTTGTTTGTTTGAGATGGAGTCTCGCTCTAACGCCCAGGCTGGAGTGCAGTGGTGTGATCTCACCTCCACCTCCCAAGTTCAAACCATCCTCCTGCCTCAGGTTCCTGAGTAGCTGGGATTACAGGCGCCTGCCACCATGCCCAGCTAATTTTCGTATTTTTAGTAGAGACGGGGTTTCACCAAGTTGGCTAGGATGGTCTTGATCTCCTGACCTCGTGATCTGCCTATTGAGGCCTTCCAAAGTGCAGGGATTACAGGCGTGAGCCACCCCGTCCGGCCTAATATGATAACTGTTGATGAGATAACCTGTGTAAACTTAGGCTCTAGCACTGAAATGTCCTTTTAAGAAAAAACACTTAGGCTCTTTGGGGCCCTCTGTGATTTTTTTCTTTTGTTTTCTGAGATGGAGTCTCACTCTGCTGCCCAGGCTGGAAGGCAGTGGCACTATTTCTGCTCACTGCAACCTCCGCCTCCCAAGTTCAAGCGATTCTCCTGCCTCAGCCTCCTAAGTAGCTGGGGCTACAGGCGTGTGCCACCATGCCTGGCTAATTTTTGTATTTTTAGTAGAAATGGGGTTTCTCCATGTTGGCCAGGCTGGTCTCAATCTCCTGACCTCAAGTGATCCACCCACCTAGGTCTCCCAAAGTGCTGGGATTACAGGTGTGAGCCACTGCGCCCGGCTTACAGCCTATTTTATAGTGAGTCTCCTGACCTTCTAGAAAACCCCAAACCCACGGGAAGCAGCCGCTCCCTGGAGGAGCTTCTAGAATCTCACGGTCTTGGGAATGAGCCTAAGTAGGGTGAAGCCCATCAGGAGAGAGATGGGGGTGTGACCTAGTGGGGGCTGCCTGTGGTTCCCGCAGGGACCCAGTGGGGCAAAGGGGCTGAAGGGGCTCAGAGGCAGAGCATCCATTTCTGCTGGCTCCGAAGGGCCCCTTCACTGCACTCTGCCCAGTAAGCGTGGGGCCGAGCGAGCAGCGCCAGGTGTCCAAGTGCAGGCAGAGGCTGGAGTGCACGTGCTGGATTCCAGTTGGGTGTCAGCAAGGGTGGTGCAGGTCACCAGGGCAGCCAGCCTCATCTTCCTCCTCCCCTTAAGGCTGAGCCAGGTGGGCCTTCCACGAGTAACCTGCAGCCTTTTTAGCCTGGGCATCCTGGGCAGAGATGACGGGTGTCCTTCTGTAACAGACTGGACCATTTAGAAAGGAAAACAGCCAGAGCCGAGTCCCGTGGAGACAGGGGAGTCTGCCGGGTCTGCAGAATGATCCGTTGCGCCCGGCTGGGGGAAAGGTGCTCCCGGAAGGTGCCGGCCATGAGCTGAAAGCTCTCCCTGTGTCCCTCCTGTCCTTGGGTCCACAGGACGCACCACATGGGAGCGGATGCCAGGCACCCTGGTTCATTTCCTTGTCCGCAGTGGGAGGGGGTTCACATCAGCCCCAGATCTTGTGGGGGCGGCCTGGGGAGCTGGTGCTGGGAAACCTGGGCGCGGCACCCGGGCCACTTGCTCAGTGCTTCAGGAGTCCCTGAAGTGTAGACTCAAAGTCTTCCGGAAGGAAAGGTCAGCATCTCAGACACACGGTCCTGCAGTTTCTCTGGGGCATGTCCAGCAACAGGGTCCCCACAGGGGAGTGACCTACATTAGGAGGTAGCCAGGGTCTTGTCTGAATGGGAGCCCGAGTTTGGGACGCTCTGAAGAAGCAGGGCCCTGGGTCTGCCCTCACGTCTCCTTCCAGCCGCCTCACACCCGCCCTGTGTTGTCTCTTTCCTCAGCAACATGGCATTCCCATCCCGGTCACGCCCAAGAATCCATGGAGCATGGACGAGAACCTCATGCACATCAGGTGATGCCCGCCCTCCACTCGGTCCTCCTGGGCTCATTCCAAAGGACAGCCATGCACTGCCCCAGGACATGCTGGTGACCACCACCCCCGTGGTCCCTGCACCGGGATGTGCTGCTGACTCCCCCACATCAGTAGTCCTGCCCTTGGGGAGCTGAGAGGCCTCAGGCAGGACAGATGTGGAAGCACCCAGCTCTTGCACTGCCCTCATTGCAGTTTTGCTCAGTGTTGTTGGGGAGATAGATAATGGGGACCTGGCCTCATCAAGAGTATCAAAGAGGGCTTCTTGGAGGAGGTGGCATCCAGGTTAAAACCTCAAGGATGGAGAAGAGGCCCAGATGGGGCACAGGGGAGAGTGTTTGAGGCAAAGCCCCCCCCAACCCCCCATACACACACACCACCATGTGCAGAGCCTGGAGCAGTCCCCAGAAGACTGAAGGAAAGGCTCCAGCTCTTCCTTACAACCTGCGGCTCCACGGGCAACTGTGGTGGGCCCAGAATGTTCCAGGCAGGTTGGCAGCAGATGCTCTGGCAGAGAGTAAAAGGCAGAGCAGGCTCGTGGGCACAATGGGGTGTGTGTGTTCGGGGGTGGGGGTGTGTCGCGCTCCTCCCCAGCTGACCCCGTCTTTCCTCTCCCCTCCACAGCTACGAGGCTGGAATCCTGGAGAACCCCAAGGTAATCCCCCCACCCCCATCTCCTCCCAGCTGGCCACCTTTGATGGTGGCTGCTCCGTGCCGATGCTGTCTGATGTATTTGTAGCCTAATTTGAAATTTCACAGGGGCCAGCCGTGGGGCTGGGGCCGAGCCCTGCCTGTGTTCCCCAAGCCCCCCACCAGCCCTCCTCCATCCACCCTCTCCTAGGCTGCGCTGGAAGACCTCCCCCGCCCTTCCTCTTCTAATTGCCGCTGGGATGAACAGGGGAAGGAAATATCTCAGGGCAGCATAGAGAGTGTGATTGTGAGACAATAAAGAAGTAATTAGGCAGATGAGACACTTGGGGGAGGGCCCAGCCTGTGCCCACCAGCTCCCAGAGCCCCCAGGCTGTGCTGCTGGAGTCTTGGTTGGGGGGGCAGTGGGCATGGCCGAGAGCCCCAGGCCCCATTTGTCCAGATCCGAGTTACGCACCCGCCACCGCTGGCCACCCTGATCCCATCCCAAGCCTCCCGGGTGGGACGGGCTGGGCCCTGAGCTCTTTTTGAAGTTTAGGGTTTCTCTCCCGGGGGTAGGGGGCTTCTTTGTGTCTTCCCCTGCCAACGGTGGGAGGTGGGGGAGGCAGGGACGAATCTATCATGGGAAGAGAAAAATCTCTTTGTCCCTGGGGGCTGTGTCTCATTCCTGGGCCCAGCCGCACGCCCTGGGGAGGCTGGTTTGGGGGTGGGAAAGTGTGCCTGTTGAGGGGGTGCAGCTGGGCCCCCCCCGGGGGGGGGGAGCCAAGAAGGCCAGCTGGAGGGGAGGGTGCCCTGGGAAGTTTGGCGAAATTGGGGAGCGCCAGAGCCCTGCCCAGGATTCCCCGGGGCCCTGGCGTCTGTCACTGTCACCACTGCCTCGGTGTTGGCTGTAATATGATGTGGCAGTCACCATGTCTGGGGAGCAGGCCTGGGTGGCATTGTCCTGGCGCGGCTTCCCGGGACGCCGGCTGGGAGCATCCTCACTTTACGGGTGAGGAGAGTGAGGCCTGGTGTGGTGCGCCAGCTGCTCAGGGGAGGGAACGGGCTGGTGCCCTCCAGCTCTGTGGCTCCCCCACTGCCCACAGCCCCCTCCCTGTCCAAACCTATCACTCAGGAGAGCCGGCACCCTTGCCCCCTGGGGGCTGATGGCCCCTGCATGTGGCTGCTGCCTGCTGGTCACAGGTTTTTCTAGTTCATGCTCTGCTGACCCCACAACACTCAGGCCAGCCACCCTAATTAGCCAGTCAGTCAGCTCCAAGGGGGCGGGGAGGCCAGGCCTGCAGAGTGGCTTCCAGGCAGGGTTTCCTCAAAGCCCTGTGGGCCCCAAGCAAGCCGGGAAACCACTCCCGGCTGTTCTCCAGACAGCCTGTGGCCTCTGTAAGCAGCTTCTGGAGGCAGAGGAGGCCCCCCAGAATAGAGGACCTCAGGATTGGGAGAGCAGAGCAAGCCCAGAGGGAAATCACCCATCTGACGGTGCAGGAGGGCCCTTGGGCCTGGAGCATGTTACTGTGCTGCTGTGGCCGGCCCTGTCCCCTCCCAGGCCTCCTGTCTCATCAGGGCATTGGATGGAGAAGTCGATGCTAAAGAGAATCTGGATTAAGGATCCTGCTACCTCACCGACACTTGGGTCTCAGAGACAGGAAACCCAGTTTAAACCCCAACTTTCCTCCTTATTGCCGTGCGCCTTGGGCAAGTTACCCAACCTCTCTGAGCCTCCAGTACTCCTCTCCCAAAGTGGGAAAACACAGCACCTCCCTCCTGGAGCATCTAAAGCGCTTGGCCTGGCACAGGGCAAGCCCTCAGTGGAGCTGAGGTCCCATGCTCCCTTCTCACGGGTGGAAGGATCCAAGGTCCTCTCAGGGTCCCCTCTCAAGAAAGGCTGGGCTGGGCTGGGTGTGAGTCACGGGGAAACGTCATTCCTGCTGAGAGGCCCGGGACACCCAGGCACCCAGAGTCCAGCCACTCTGGAAGAGAGTTTGCCACAGCCACGCGGACTCCCCGAGGGCTTCGTGCTGGCAGTGGGGCTCGACGCTAGGATGCACCCTTCCATCTCTGGACCTGGCGGCCCTGTCCACCTCGGGATGAGCTCAGGGGGATAGAGCTTGGGGAACCCTGCCCCTCCCCCTCTCCAAAAAAAGCCAGGAGACCTGCGGAAGGGAGGGCTTGAAGGCAGATGGCTGAGCCATTTTCTGCCTCCGTGAGGGCTGATTGAAGGGCAATGAGGCAGCTAATGCGAAGAAAGATAGAAATTTACTTGCTTTAACTTCATACGGCCCACAGTGAAAGAGTTCATTCAGTCGCCGGCCCGCCATAGCTGATGGGTGAATAAACCATTTTCAGCATCGATCATGCCTCTACATCATGGTTCAGTTCATGGGCCATTTGCTCCCAATTTCTCCTTCCCGGGCCCTGTTTCATGCTTTCTTTCGCCCTTTCCCCCTACCCCCCACCCGACTCTCTCTCCCTGTCTCTTTTTCTTCACTTTCTTCCCTCCTCCCCACCACAGATGACATTGGAAGTGAGCCCTCCCGCTGGGAGGGATAAATAGATGGCATTGATACTCGGCAACAAACTATTTGTCATTTGAACTGGGCTTTTAGGAGGGAGAGTAAAAAGGCAAGCGCTTGAGCCACCGCGGAATGCAAAGCAAATGTCATTTTATTTCTATTTAGTTATTTTATGTAATCAGTGCTGTCAGGTGCCCGCTGGACAGCTGCCTCTGACTTCCACTGCAGTCTGCGGAGAGAGAGACGGAGACAGAGACGGAGACCCATCCTCCAGTCTCCCCATCCCTGCTCCTTCCAAATGCACGCACTGTCAGCCTCCACTTCTGTGCTCCGTAAGGAAGTGTGGCGTTGAGGAGGGGGGGAAGTGACAAACAACACACTGAATACAGTTGACAGTCTGGTCCAGCACGGGTGGAGGTGGGAGAGAGCTGGGCTTGGGCGGGATCTGGCCCCTCACACCAGCACCCTGGTTGGAGTTAAGCCCAGGTTTGGGGGAGTCCCAGGCAGATGGAGATGGGGCTGTGGAATTGTGCAGTCACCCCAAGATCCAGTCCAGTTCATTTCACCTTTTTGCTGAGGATGGGCCTTGGGGCCAGTCTGTGCCCAGGGAATGTGGCAGTTGGCAGGGCCCCATGGGCCATCCCTGATGCCCGCCTGTGGCTGTGATGTTGGCTGGCTCCGGCCACAGGCCTCACCCTGTTCCTCAGCTGAGGTTACTACAGCAGCTGGGAACTGGCGTAAGGCGGCTGAAAGAGTCCCTACGTCTAGCTTCAAAGCATGGTTTGGAGAAGCCACCTCTCAGCCTTGGCTTTCCCTACGGTCCATAGAGGCATCAGGCTGGAGGGCCTTCAGGGCCTCTCCTACCTCCCGGAGTCTGTCTTTAGGGAAAGTTCTGGGCTCTTGCTCCCTCCCCACGAATGGGCACTGATGCAGGGATACAGCTGGCCCTGAGTCACATGGCACCTTAGAGGTGGGGGTGGAGGACCCGCCGCAGTCCCTGTCTGAGCTGAGAAGAATCCATTGTCCCGGTTTGCCCAGGACTAAGGTTTCTTAGGACAAAGGACTTTCAGTGCTGAAACCAGGGCGCTTGGTCACTCTAACATAGAGCCACAGGCAAGTGACCACAGGTGAGTCTCCAGGGCACTTAGGTAGCCCCATCCCACGCAGGAGGAGGAGGAGGAGGAGACTGGGCCGAGCCTGTACGTCCATGAGCGAATTCCAGCTGCCCTTTCTACCTTCAGAGCACGTTCCAGTTTGTTCCGGGCCTTCCCTGATTTCTTGTGTATTTTCATGTCCAGTTAAAAAACTTAAGTTGTAAGATAGTCAAGGGCACGTATCATTTTCCCCATTTTACAGATGAGGAAACTGAGGCTGGAGGAGGCAAAACAGCTTCTCCAAGGCCCTGCAGCCTGAGACCTGCAGAGCCTGGGCTTAACTCCAACCAGGGTGCCCAGGCAAGGGCTCCGTTCCCGCCCAAGCCCAGCTCCCTCCCACCTCCACCAGCGCTGGGCCAGACTGTCAACTGTATTCAATGCGTTGCTTGTCACCTTCTCTCCTGCCGCACTTCCTAAGGGAGCCTCAGCCTGAGGTGGAGGCTGACTGCGTGCTTTTGGAAGGAGCAGGGATGGGGAGACCGGAGGACGAGTCTCCTGGCGTGGGTATTTCCATCACTCTGAAATCTGACGTATATTTGGTGAGGACCTCGTGGGGCTCCTGTCCTGGGTGCCACGGAACAAGTTCCACATGGTCTCTGCCTGCAGGGAACTCACAGTTGCAGCTACAATCCCTCCCGCTCAGCCTCGATTCCATGTGTAGATGGGGTAAGGGCGCTGGACCCTCTCACCAAATGGGGCTGCTGAGAACTCACCCTGCAGTTGGGAAGTGACAGGTGAATGTCTGCAAAGGTTTTTTAAAGCGAAGATGACACCGTAGTTCCTAGATGTTGGCAGGTGAACGAGCGCCCCGGGCACAGGATGCCCATGGGAGGGACCTGAGCAGTCAGGCCCAAGAGGCCCCAGTCCCCACAGTGGCAAGTGTCCAAGCCACAGCCTGGGGGAGCCAGGGCCTCTGAAGGTGGGAGGGAATTTCGAGAGTTCCAGGCAGCACGCAGCCCCTCCACCACTGCCTCAGACGAGAGAGGCCGGTTTTCCAACACGCCCAAGAAGAAATATACATAAAGGTTGATGTGTTTTCAAATGGGTTTTTGCTTTGCTCTTCTCTTTTCTCCCTGTGAGTATTAACCTTGGGGACCCCAGGGACGGCTCGGCTTGCTGGAGCACCTGCTGGGTCACACGCAGTCATTAGCTTTGCGGTCAGTGCAGAATAAACCCCAATTCCCGAGCTGGCGAGAGCATGCGTACCGCTCCCGGGAAGCCCTGGGAACGCCACCTCGCTCCTCCAAAGTCACACTTTTTCCTGCCTGACTTGTTCCTCTCCTGCTATTCTACCTCCAGCTGTGGGGGCGTCGAAGAAAAAGATGAGATCAAGTTGAGGGGAAAAATTGTCTGATTTCTTGAGCCCTTTGTTTCCCAGGCCCCTGGCAAGCAGGGCTGGTGCTAGGCTGGGAGCTGGGGTGTCTGCTGGACCCCACCAGCTGGTGGGGAAGTGGACAGGGGAGAGGGGTGCAGATCCCTGCAGGAGGTGGGGTGCAGGTGTCCGCGGACTGGCATGTCATCCTCCCATCTCTGTCTTTTGTCAGAACCAAGCGCCTCCAGGTCTCTACACAAAGACCCAGGACCCGGCCAAAGCCCCCAACACCCCTGACATTCTTGAGATCGAGTTCAGAAAAGGTACGTGCCACCTGTGGGGACTCAAAGGGGGTGGACTCTTGGGGCCCTGACCCCTTTCCCCTCCCAGCCTGGGAACCAAGACCCTCTTTACCCGCCACCCCCTTGCATTCCTGGAAGCCAGAGTTGAGGCAGGTGCTCCAGGGGTTCCCCACAGCCCACTTCCCTGGACAGTACAAGCATGGATCTCCCCAGGCCTGGGAGGAGCATGCCCTTGGCCGCCCATCACGCAGGTTCATGGGTACCAGGTCGGGAATGAGAGCACTCTAGCTCCTGAACAGACTCAGCTTTCCTGGGCCTCATTTTCCTCGCCTGTATCTGAGGATGAAAGAGTCCGTACTGTTTTCTCGGGGTAGAACAAGGCCTGCGTGGGAGCGTCCAGCCCCAGGCCCTGGCCCCGGAAGGTGCTTGGTAACAGTGAGCTGGCCTCAGGGAGCCCTGGACCCCAGATGGAAAGGCTTCCCCAGTCCTCACTGAGCCTCTCCGGGCCTCACCTGCCGACCCCAGGTTCAAAGCTGCGGCTACTCTTGCTCCTCTCATCAGTGGGGGCTGTCCTGATCGCTCCCTCCTCCTCGCTGCTGTCAACCAGAAGTGTTTGCTGGCCTTGCTTGAGTGCCTGGGTATCTGAGATTGGGAGAAGGCATCTCTTGGCCTGGAGGAAGGATAGAGAAGCGAGGCATGCCTGTCCAGGCTTGGAGGGCCCAGAGGGCCCAACAGGGGTACCTTTTCAGGAGGTTGCAAAGATCAGGGAGGCTTCCTGGAGGAGGTGGTGCTGGGCACGAGCGAGGGCATCCCAGAACCAGGCAGGGGGCTCGCCTACCCGTTCACAAAGTGCCTGCCCACACTGGAAGTGGGATGAGACGGAGGGAGGCGCCTGGAGAGGATGATGGGGTGGGGAAGCAGAGCTGCAGATCCCGTTCTCTCTTTGCTGGTGTGACCTTGACCTTCACCATGCTGGGCCTTGGGTGCATCATCTAAAAACGGGCCACGGAGATGATGCTCACAGGTGCCCAGCATGGTGCACGGAATGGGGTCTTGGAGGGTGAGCACTTTAAGCTTTTCTGAGCCTTTCCCAAGAGCCTGGCCAACCTAGTGAGCATCTTCCTCCCTCTCCTGCATCTGTCCCAACCTGCTGGGGGCCAAAGAGGCCCCCGAAGGCAGCCGGGTCCCCGGGCCTGTTTGCAGGCACAGAACCTCCCTTGAGAATCATCTCTGAGAAGATGGTGGGAGCGACCCCAGCAGCACTTCCTGGCTCCCTGCATGGGGCCCCCCAGGAGCCCAGAGAGCCCCGAGGGTGGGAGGCGGGTGGCAGCCTGTGGAGGGTCCTGGGGACCAGGCTCCAGCAGCCCTGCCCGACGAATAGGGCAGCTCCGAGGGCTGAGCTGGATAAGAAACGTGACCCATTGTCATGATTTGGGGACTGTCTGGAAGGAAAAAAAAAGATGGGAGGAACCCTCCCCTGGCTAGTGCCCATTCACTCTCTAGTTAATTTATTTGAAGTTTTAATCTAATTATTAACTATTTTAAAGGCTAAGAGGCTTTCTCCGGCAGCAGCACCAACAATGTCACCTCTTCTCCCGGGCAGGCCCCATCTAAGGCCCCAGTGAAGGCCGATAATAGGACCGGGGAGGGAGAGAAAGGGAGAGGGAGAGGCAGGGGGTGGCGAGAGGGGCTTAAGGTTCATTATTGGGCAGACTTACATTTAATAGCAATTTACAACCAAGTTATAAAACCCCTGGAAATGGGGGTTAAGAATGGCGAGGCTGACAGCGCCTTCAGCGAAGCCCCTCCGAGCGGCGCCTGGCTAATAAAGCCGCTATTGAGGCCTGATTGGCACCCGATGGCTCGCTCCATGGTAATGAGCCGGGCAGATGGGTGGGGGATTAGCCGCCAACTTTGAACAGCTTTTCTTTGTCACTGTTTCAGCTCTCTTGTTAGCCCCAATACATTTATTGCTCATTTCACACCGCTCGAGAAAGTGCCCCTTGCTATTCAGAGTCAACCCCGAACCCACCCACTGGCCCCCCCCTTCCCTCCTGCCCTCCTGCCACCCCAGACCCAGCTCCAACACCTCGCCTGCTGCAGCGGGCACCGTGTCACCCCCATCAATCAGATGGCTGCGTGCGGGTCTGGGGTACAGGGTCGGGGCTTGGGGTCCGCCTGACAGACGTGGCAGGGTGTGTGTGTGTGTGTGTGTGTGTGCGTGTGTGTGTGTGAGAGCGAGCCAGTGTGTGTGTGCTTGGGCCCAGCCACACCTCGGCCAGGCGGCCCCCGGGTGACTGGTGGGACAGAAGGTGCTCCCGGAGTAAGACAATGGTGGAGCGTGAAATTCAATTAGTTCAGGGCCTGGTTCCAATTTCACAGCCCCTAAATGCAAAAGGGGCAAAGAGAATGAGAGGGTGGGGGAGAGCGTTTTTATTGCATTTTCCCTTTCATTCTGGGGGGCTTTCTCGCCCCTTCTCTCCCTGCAGCAGGCCTCAACCTGCACAGGGCTTTTGAAGGAGTCATTTGGAGTCCATATCTGTCACATCCATTTAAGGCGTTGCGGGAGGAGGGAGAGGGTGGGGTGGCGGGTGCGGGCTTCTCCGCTGAGCCGGGCCCAGAGGCCCACTGCCCTCTCTTCCCACCCTAGGGGTCCCCGTGAAGGTGACCAATGTCAAGGATGGCACCACCCACCAGACCTCCTTGGAGCTCTTCATGTACCTGAACGAAGTCGCGTGAGTGTCCACCACCCTGTCCCGCCTCCTGGGAATCGCTGTTTCAGGCGAGCCCCGGCCTGGACCATTGCAGCTCATGGTTACGGCAGAGGCTCGGCACAGAGCCCAGGCTGTGTCGCATCCCCATGGCTACAGAGTTTCCCTGACCAAGGCGACCTGTTTGGCAGGAGAGGCTCTGTGGTCCTTAGCCTTGGAAGATAACAACCCCAGGGGGTCTCCTGCCTCCTGACCGTTATGCTGGGGTTCCCAGGCCCTTGGCTGGATGGCAGACCAGCATAGAAGGAAAGGTAGCAGTAGTCAGCTCTGGTGCCAGGCAGGGCCCCAGGACACAGATAACAGAAGGAACAATTTGAACCCACACCTGGGCAATCCCTTTTCTCTCTGGGCCTCAGTTTCTCCACCTATCCAGTGGGCACCTGGGCTAGGTGACCCGGCTCAGATGTCCTGAGTCTTAGATCCTGAGATGCTGCCTAACGTGTGGCCTAAGTCGTGCCCACCCTGGGGCAGCCCAGCTGGGTGGGTGACTCTGAGCCTTACGGTAGCACCTGGACCCAACTGACCGTATCTTCCCACAGGGGCAAGCACGGTGTGGGCCGAATTGACATCGTAGAGAACCGCTTCATCGGAATGAAGTCCCGAGGTGAGTCTGCTCAGCACCCCCCAGGGCCCAGCAAACCCCTGAGACCCTGTCCCCTTTAGAGGCTACTACCCCATGCTACGTGGGCGACCTGGGGCAAGTCCTTTGACCGCACCTCCAAGACTGCAGTGTCCCTCCTGCCAAGCGGGGATCATGGGCCCTTTGCCACTGACTTTCAGGGTGTTAGAAGAGCTGTCCAAGGACTGGGAGGGGTCTGGCAAGGGCCGGGAGTCTCCGAGGAGCAGGGAGGCCAGGGCTAGGCCTGGAGGTCAGGCTGTCTTGTGTTTGGGGTGGGCAGGCCAGGTTTGGAGGCAGACCGTGCAGGCCCAATTTCGTGGTCATTAAGACCAGGCAGGGTGGGAATCCTGCCAGGGGTGGGCGCTGTGGCTGCACAGGCACTGGGAGCCGGCCAGGGCCTAAGGGCCTGTCCCAGCATCAGGCAGGGCTGGTGGGTCCTTTTTCCAGGGATGGTTGGGGCTGAGGCTCAGTGTGACCTCTAGGCTGCCTAGCCCCATATCTGCCTCTGGCTGGGCCCAGGAGCAGGGCAGCTGGTCCCCAAGTAGGTGCCTCTGCTTTCTCTTAGTAGCCAAAAGCCCATGATTCCTTTTGTCAGCTACTCACCATTTCATCTTGACCACACCCGCCTCTCCAGGACTCATTTTCCCCATTCACACACCAAGGGGATCTCAGGCCCCTGAGGGTCTGCCAGTGTGTGATAAAGTCAGCTGCATTCTTTCTGGGGGGGTCCTAAGAGGGAGGGGGCAAGGTTTCAGCAGTTGGAGCCCCTGAATTGGGGACCTGAATTTTTAATACTGTTAATGGGGTCAGGGCTTCCTGTTTTGGTAAGTGTTCAGATCTCTTTGCTTAGGGTCGATTTGGAAAGACGGTATAGTCACCACCCCATGTCCCTTGGGCTATTTTTACTAAGACTACAAAATCCACAGAAAGCTCATCACCCCATGTGGGTCAGTAGGTTTGACCTGCCTTCCCCAACGACCTTGGACTTGTCATCTATTTCTAGGCCTCAGTTTCCCCAAGTGTAATGTGTTAAGTGTTGAGAGTTGCACTACACTGGCTCTGACCTGTTTGCATTTACCTGGAAAGGCATGGGAGCGCAGAACAGGGAGGCGGGTCTGCCTCCTGTGGTTTTGGCTCCTTGCTTGCTGTTATTCAGGAGAAACAACCTAACTGAAGCGCCGGGAAGGCCTTGAGAACAGTGGTACTAATTAGCTGCTGCCTTTCATCCCATTTACCTTTGTCTCTTACCTATATTAACATGTGACTAGGTGCCCCTTTGTTGCAGCCTGCCCTTGGAAGCCAGCCCGGTGTACACCCTCCAGGGAGAGCTGGGAGGGACCTTGGGGAGCCACAGACCAGCACCCCATTTACAGATGGGGAAGCCAGGGCCGGGAAGGGGTGGGATACAGGGCTTGCTCCAAATCCGAGGCACTTCAGTGGCAGGACAAGGATTGCCATCTGGGCCCAGAGTAGCATGGAATGGAGGGCTAAGAGCCTAGACAGGAGTTAGATCTGGGTTCAAACTCATGTATGGTGGCAGGAACTGGTACACTGGAAGTGCTCCATAAATAGCCATCAGTCTCCAGGGGGTACAGAATGGGGACAGAGGCAGCCCAGACCCTCTGGGAGCTGTCAGTGTGCCGGGGGGGGGGGTCCAGTACCATACCTGTTGTCGTGCCCTTGCCATACTTCTGGCAGGCGTCACCAGTTGATGCTTGCACTATCCTGTTGACTCCAGAGGTGTCTCAGGGCTGCTTGCAGGAACTACCAAATGATCAGGATTGGCATATGTGATGAAAATGTATTGCCTTCCCTGTTGGAAAGATAAGGACTGACCTGAAGTCTCTCTGAAATGGCATCCACTGGGTGGGGATTGTCAAGCAGAGTCTAGCAAAAATGAACTGAAGGAGGTGGTTAGTGAGAAGATCTGGACTGCACATTCTGGGAGGACATCTTGGAGGAGGCGGCAGTAGACTAGGCTTCATGGTAGAATGTGGAATGGGAGCTGAGAGCATTCCAGAGGGTGGTAGACGATGATGGGAGGCACCCCAGGTGGCCTGTTGGATCTGATGGGGACCGACAGCCAGAGACCTGGGAGACGCGCTAAAGAGCTGGTGTCAAGGGTCAAGGCTTTTGGTGCCAGGCCTAACTCCCGATGTTGGCTCTGTCACCATTGGAAAAGCAACTTAGCTTCCCTGAGCCTCAGCTTCTTCATCTGTGAAAGGGGTTATTGTGCAGATCAAATGCAGAGCCCTCCTGATGCTCTGATGCACAATAGGTTTGGGTCTGGATGGCAGAGTTGCTACCTTTTTCCCAGGATGGGGGCCTCGTCCCCATAGAAGACCAGAGCCATGACATCAGTAGTCTGTTCCAACCCCCGTGGCTCACCCACCTGCCGAAAGTTCCCTGGAGTCAGCCTTCACTCTGCCCTGGTACTTGGTGGGTGCCGTTGGAGGCTGTCCCCAAAAGCACAGAATGTAGTCCGCGTTGTACAGGAAGAAAATCGGGATTCCAGCTGCAAGAACTTGCTGTGTGATCTTAGCTGGGTTTCTCCCTCTGGAACTCCAGTTGTCAAGGGGCCAGATGAGGAGGTCACGGCGTCTCTCCCCGACGTCCTCACTCGCCTATTTTCTTGCTTTGCGTTAGGGAGAGAAGAGAAAGTTGCTTGGTAATCTTAGGGTGATGTCTTGTTTTTATTTCTCTACTCCAAATATTTCATGTGAGAAGGAAAGAGATGATAAATTAGGGCGCTGGGGGTTCTCCCATGACAAGGTTTTTTAATTAAGTGTACAGTAATGAGAGAAGCTGTTATCATCAATTATATTGAGGGAAGAGCGGAAAGGTGCTGTTGTCCGTACCTCCATGTACAAGGGGAAGATGTCATTTGTATTGATTTTACAAAGCTTGTAATTGAAATTCGTTAAGGGCTGATTTTTTTCTGGGGGGGTGGGGGTGTGTAGGGAGTTGGGCAGCGCCAGCACCGTGGGTCTGGGGTAGCCTGGTCAGCGGCGCTCAGGGTCAGGGACAGGGGGCTGGGGAAGCTGCCGCTGGAGTAGCTTTCTCTATATTGTGGCTGTTCACATGTCATTATCACATTATCTTTTTAACTCTGGAGGGGGGCTAATTAAGTGAAGTAAATGAAATCAGTGGGGAGGAGAAGGGGGGCACAGCAGGCTGGAGGGAAGCAGGGAAGGCGCCCGCGCACGTCCTTGTGCTCACCATCTTTCTCCCTCCTCTCTGGCCGGACTTCAGCCTCTCCCCTTTCCGCTCTTCTCCCCATCTCACTCCTCCTCCTCGCCTTCCTTTCCTCCTGCCTCTCCCCCTTTCCTCCTCCTTCCCCTCTTCCCTCCCTTGCCCTTCCCTCTTTCCCCATCCTCCCCCCTCCTCTCTTCCCTCCTGTCTCCCTTCCACCTTACTCTTCTACTTTCTGGCCAAGAAGGAACAAGGGCTGCCACCCACTTTCCCAACCTGCCCACCCACCATCTGGAACATTCCAGATGGAGAATGGAGGGAGATCTGTGAAGTAAAGAGGTTTTCAGCCCCAGAGGCCCACCCAGGATGAGGCCTGCCAGGCACCAGGAGCACAGAGGATGGCTAGAGTTCCCACCCTGACCTGCCTCCCATCACCATGGCAACTGCTTCTCGCCTTGGCCCTGGTACCTAAGAGGGGAGCCCTTGGGCTCCAGCCACCCCCCCGCCATGCCCCAGATTTTCCAAATATTGCTGCTTCTGCTTTCCAAAAGGACCAGAGCCTTTAGTCCAGGTGCCCTCACCCCCAGCCTGGGCCCCAGCTGAGCTGGTGGATCCCACTCAATTCTGCAAAATCGCTTATTCCAGGCTAACCTGGCAGCCTCAGGGACAGATGAGAAGAATCTGAGCCACAGTAGCTGTTTGGTCCCCACCTCTTTCTGCTTGTCCACTTCCCCCCAGCCGCCCCTGGCCACCCCTAGCTCCTTGCCCTTCTCTGCACTCCCCGCTGCACCCTTCTTGGCAGTAATTATGGTGTGATTGAAGCCGCTCCGCAGAGATCTGCTGACACCTCTGTCTTTTTCCTGTAAACACGGGGAGATGAAAATAGACACTTGGAGCCGCTGTGCGTGTCACTCCGAAGATGTCTGTTGTCTCTTCTGCGGCAACACAGAGGCTCAGCTGTCATTTTCTCCTTCTTCCTGCGAGGTGGTTTGTATGCCGACTGTCAAAAGCCCGAAATCTGTAGCCTTTTAGCATCAGGTTTCTGTCACTGTTTTTTTTTTTTTTTTTAAGTCTTTTTTCCAGAAGAAAAACACAGACATCATCTGTAACCCCTACCCCTACAGAAAGGAGAGGGAAGAGCCTTGAAATGCGCGCGCATGCACGCACACACACACACACACGCACACACACACACACACACGCACGCACACACACACATCCGCGCCGCGCACACACGCGCGCACACACGCACGCGCACACACATGCACACACACACGCACACGCACGACAAGCTTTTTGATCAGTCACCATTAACTTAGGAGCAGGAGTCTTAATTGTGCTGGTATGTTTCAAGGCTGCAGCCTCTTCTCTTGCCCAGCAGCCCTCTGGGTGGCAGCCGTGAAGCTGGTGCTGGGGGCTCAGGAAGAGGTGAGTTCTGCCCGGCCTCTGCCCACCAGGCACTCTCTGCTCCCCGTGGCACTGGCTTTATTTTCCTGGGGACACCTGTGATGGGCCAGTAGCTGCAGGACCTTAGGCAAGTCATAGCTCTTCCTGGAGCCCTGAACCCCACCTGCGTTCTCCCCTCTCTGGACTGATGGGAGGCGAAGCTGTGGCCTAGAGTGTTCTCGAGACAAGACCGTGAATAAGTAGGGCACAGCTGGACACTGCAGCTAAACACTTACCTTCCAGGTAGGTCCCAGAGGAAGCTGGAACATCAAAGCAGCAGAAATTGGCAATCTTGTTTCCCAGACGGGTTGCCTGGTTCTGAGAGCGGGGGCTGAGACCAGCCAAGGTCACACAGCAAAGCCACTCTGGGCACTTTCTGTAAAGGCAGGTTGCAGGACCCCTGGTGCTCAGCCCCAGCTCTGCAAATATAGTTTGGACTGTGCCCCCTAGTTGGCCCAGCTGAGGACAGAAAAGCAGGGAGGCAAGCCGGGGTCTCTAGGAATTGAAAATGAGGATGGCTCCCGTTACTGGCCTGCCCGGGATGACGCTATTGTGACTCTGTGGCCAGTACAAGGACAAGCTTTGCACATTTCTGGAATTTTCCAAAATTTACCCAAAGTAATCACTAGAAGGCCTGTTTCCAGCCATGTGCCGGGATGGGAGGACCAGCAGGGCTTCGTCAGTGTCCTGCTCTTGGTGGCTCTCGGGAAATTGCTTTATTTCTGGTCATCGGGTTTCTAGGCTAATTGAAAACTTGCTCCTGGAACACTGTTTTAGCTGCCGTTTTGGAGGCCGAGATTTCCGAAGGCTCTGCACACATCGGTCTTTGTAAACACATCGCTGAGCCATTCCCGTTTCTGGTGGCTTGGCACTGTCATGTTTGTTTGGGGTCATGCTTTGTTTTTTTTCAGAGAGGGTCTTGCCCTGTCACCGAGGCTGTAGTGCAGTGGCACAGTGACGGCTCATGCAGCCTCCTGGGCTCCAGCAGTCCTCCCAAGTAGCATACACACCTCACCCAGCTAATTTATCTTTTTTTTTTTTTTTTTTAGAGATGGGGTCTCCCTACATTGCCCAGGCTGGTCTTGAACTTCTGGGCTGAAACGATCCTCCCACCTTGGCCTCCCAAGTAGCTGGGACCACAGGCACATGCCACCACGCCCAGAGAATTTTAACATTTTTTTTAGAGGTGAGGTCTCACTATGTTGCCCAGGTTGGTCTTGAACTCGAGCAGTCTTCCCGCCTTAGCCTCCCAAAGTGCTGGGATTACAGGTGTGAGCCCCCACACACCTGGCCTGTCCTCAAGGCTGTCTGTAATGATTTTTCTCAGCCATTCCTCTGTTTCTGCCTCCATCAGCCTTTTTACCACTTCCTGGTTTGTGGCTCTGAGCTGCTCTGCAGAAAATGACAAGGGACCCATTTGAACTGTGTTTACAAGAGTAATGCTGAGACCTGAGGAACTCCCAGGGGATTTGAGGGCTTGGGCCTCTGCGTAAACTTGGAAAGAGGCCACTTCCTACTCCGAGGTCACAACTAGATTTAGATGGTGGAGACTGCCGAGGGCTGCAGCCCCCACCAATGACGCAGGGTGGGCTCTTTCGTGGCACACGATACTCATATTTGCTCCCGGTGGCTGTGAGGGGTTTTCACAAGCGTGTGACCTGACACCATATCAGCCTCAGTGAGAACCCAAGCGTTTCCTCTGTCACAACAGCCCAGACTTGGCTGTTTCTCTCCAGCTCTGGTTAGCGCTTGGTCACTTTCCCAAAGGCCCTTAGAGGCCACCAGGAGCTAAGATGGGAGACCCCAGTGCTGGTCCCATTCTCCCTCCAGTTGACTAGGGAAGCCATTCCCCTCCGCAGGCCTCAGGTTCTCATTTGTAAGACTGTGAGACTAGACTGAAGGTGAGTCCAGAGGGGCCTCTGCCCTCTCTTCTGCATGCTGGGCTTCTGCCCCCTCTGTCTGATACCAGGTTTGCACTGGAGTGATCCTAATGGGTCTTAACAGCAAGCTCTGACGTTTCCGTGATTCCAAGACTTAGAGATCAAAGACTGGAGTTCTCCAAGGAGGAAGCTTCTGGTTAGTGCATGAGGGCTCGGCAGACTCAGCCTCCCCAGATCCCCATTGGGCTTCAGAGTCAAAACGAATCTCCTTTGTGGTTTTTAAAACATTTTTAAAATTATGGTAAAATACATGTAACATAAAATTGAGCATTTAAAAAAAATGTGTAAGTATGCCGCTCAGCGGCCCATTCACAGGCCTGTGCAGCCATCACCACCCTCCAACTCCAGAACATTCTCATTTTGCAAAGCTGAGATCCTGTCCCCGTGAAACACTCCCCATCTTCCCTCCCCCAGCCCCTGGCAGCCACCATTTCTGTCTGTATGATTCTGACTACTCGAGGGACCTCCTATGGGTAGAACATAAGAGTGTTTATTTCTGTGTGCCTGGCTTGTTTCACTGAGCATAATGTCCTTACGCTTATGCTGTGGCATGTGTCAGGATTTCCTTCCCTTTTTTTTTTTTTTAAGACTGAGTCTTGCTTTGTTACCCAGGTTTGAGTTCAGTGGTGTGACCTTGGCTCACTGCAACCTCTGCCTCCCTGGCTCAAGCGATTCTCCTGCCTCAGCCTCCCAAGTAGCTGGGACTACAGACACACAACACCATGCTCAGCTAATTGTTTTGGTATTTTTAGTAGAGATGGGGTTTCATCATGTTGGCCAGGCTGGTCTTGAACTCCTGACCTCAGGTGATCTGCCCACCTCGGCCTCCCAAACTGCTGGAATTATTACAGGTGTGAGCCATTGCACCTGGCCTCCTGCCTTGACGCTGAATAATATTCCACTGTGTGGATGGACCGCATTTGCTTGTTCACTCATCCCTCCACACCTAGCTTGCTTCCGTCTCTTGGCTGTTGGGATTAATGCTGCTATGAACATGAGTGTACAGATCCTTTGTTTTTTTTTCCAAGCAGCCAATGTAGAAAGATGATGTTAGTAGATGACTAAGGATCTATTAGTAGATTCCCAGGATAACTGACAGCCTGCCCTTTTAGTGATGTAACATCGTGTGGTGGAGGAAAGGAAGCTTGCGGCATAGAATCCATGGAGATGGGGGGCTTCGGCCCCTGCTCCACCCAGGCAGCAGCGATAGGGCAGGTTTGCCCAAGGCCTGCTCTCTGAGGTTGATTCGAGAGGTTGCATTCCTGGTGGTCCGGGCTGTGTGACGTGAGCAGTCCTGCCTCTTGGCGCCCCACTGTTCTCCAGTGCAGTAGGGTGCTGAGGGGGGGGCCTTCCCAGACCCAGATCAGCCCAGGGCTGGGCACCACTGTCACTCAGAGATCATCTGTTCCAGGCAGGTTGTTTTGCAAATGGAGGGACTAGGCCTCAGGTCACAAGAGGAGACTTGAGTAATCCCATCCCCCTGACCTTCCAGGGTGGGGCCTCCACAGCCAGTTGACCCACAGGGCAGCAGACAGCACTGGTGAGGGACTTGGAGGCCTAGATCCAGTTCCCAGCTCCTCCTAGAGCAAACCATTTCTCTTCTTGGGCTCAGTTACCCCATCTGTATAGTGGGGTCAGCCCAGGTGATTGCCCAAGCCCTCTGCCACCCCAGTGGCCTCTGGAGAGACCTGGCCCCAGGGGCCCCTTGGGCTGAAGGTGGCACATGTGTACACATATGCACAGCCGCCCCCACCCCTGGCTCCCTGGTGGAAGGGAGGAAGGGATATTTGGGGCCCTGGGCTCTACTGTAGTGGCTTTAATTACAGGCTTTCAACCTCGGGCCGGTGGGCATGCATGGGGAGGGAGGGGTTGCTGCTCCGAAACCCTGTCATTTTCTAGCGTCTGAGGGCCCCTTCAAAGGGGGCATCTAGACATTTTCTCCACAAGCCGCAGAGTGGACTGTCGTGGCCCCAGCATGAACATAATGACAGATGCACTTTGCAGCAAGCTGGGAGTGAATGGGTCCGACCGGCTTGTCTCCTGTCAGAGGAATCATTATTATTTTTTTTTTTTTGTCATTTGCTGACAGTTTGGGTTTCATACGTTTCTCTCTTTTTCCTCCTTTTCCCCCTGCCTGGAAAAATGGCTAGGTATCTACGAGACCCCAGCAGGCACCATCCTTTACCACGCTCATTTAGACATCGAGGCTTTCACCATGGACCGGGAAGTGCGCAAAATCAAACAAGGCCTGGGCTTGAAATTTGCTGAGCTGGTCTATACCGGTGCGTAAGTCTCTGTGGCTGTCCCCTTTAACCGCCCCCCAAGGGATCCCAAATCACCCTCATGTGAGGCCCCAAAAGACACAGGCTAAAGGGGGTTGAGGGAAAGTGCAGGGAGCAGGGGCTGCTGAGACCTACCCTGCCATGGGGCATGTCCAGGGAGATGCCCCAGCCTCCCAAGGTGTCCAGCAGCCTCCACGGCCCAGTTTGCCTGACTCCAGCACGTGCCAGGTGCTGGGCACCGTGTGGCAGCATGCCTCGTCCCACGTGGTCCTCACAACCTTCCTAGGACGTCTGCAGCTCCCTGTACACGTGAGGAAACTGAGGCTGAGAAGGAAAGGATAAAACCAGAGGTGGCCTAGCTGGGTTTGACTCCCAGGTCAGGCTGTCTCCAGGCAGAACCTGGATCTACTCCAGGAATTCAGCCCCAGATCCCAGCTGCAGGAGCCAGATCTTGACTGTGAAAAACCGGGGTGGCCATGAGGTGACAGGCCTGAGCCTTGCCACACACCCAGCCCGTGTGCGGAAGGACCAGTGGGTGACAGGAGCACCCGCCGTTGGGGGTGTCCCTGTTTTGCTGCTGAGGAGCCTGGGTTTCCAAGCCTCCTGACTCCAAAATCTAACACTCCTGTGGTATAACAGGGGTCCCCAAGTTACAGTCCCTGGGTCAAATCCAGCCTGTCACCTTTTTCTTCAGCCCATGAGCTAAGAATAGTTTTTACATTTGTATTTTATTTATTTGGGACAGTTTCACTCTTGTTACCCAGGCTGGAGTGCAATGGTGTGATCTTGGCTCACTGCAACCTCCACCCTCCCTGGTTCAAGCGATTCTCCTGCCTCAGCCTGCCGAGTAGCTGGGATTACAGGCGCTTGCCACCATGCCCAGCTCATTTTTGCATTTTTAGTAGAGACAGGGTTTCACCATGTTGGTCAGGCTGGTCTTGAACTCCTGACCTCAGGTGATCTGCCTGCCTTGGCCTCCCAAAGTGCTGGGATTACAGGCATGAGCCACTGTGCCTGGCCAGTTTTTACATTTTTAAATGGTTGGGAGAAAAAAATTTTTTAATGCATTTCATGATAAATTATATAAAATTCAAGTGTCACCAGGCGCGGTGGCTCATACCTGTAATCCCAGCACTTTGGGAGGCCTAGACAGGATCACCTGAGGTCAGGAGTTCAAGACCAGCTTGGTCAACATGGTGAAACTGTCTCTACTTAAAAATACAAAAATTAGCTGGGCATGGTGGCGCATGCCTATAATTCCAATTACTTGGGAGGCTGAGGCAGGGGAATCACTTGAACCCAGGAGGCGGTGGTTGCAGTGAGCCGAGATCGTGCCACTACACTCCAGCCTGGGCAAGAGTGAGACTCCACCTCAAAAAAATAAAAAATTCAGGCCAGGCACAGTGGCTCATGCCTGTAATCCCAGGACTTTCAGAGGCCAAGGCAGGTCACCTGAGGTCAAGAGTTCGTGACCAGCCTGACCAACATAGACAAACCCTGCCTGTATTAAAAATACAAAATCAGTGGGGCATGGTGGTGCATGCCTATGATCCCAGCTACTCGGGAGGCCGAGGCAGGAGGATCACTTGAACCCGAGAGGGAGAGGTTGCAGTGAGCTGAGATCGCGCCATTGTACTCCAACCTTGGATGTCAGGGGACCCGTGCAAAGTTAGTTAATAGGCTAGCTACCTGGGCTAAGCTCTCCTCCCCGCCTCTCCCCCTCCACTCCCAGGGTTTGTTTCCTTTTAAGCCTCCTAATCATGGTAACTCATCTCAGGATTTCAAGAGGTCTCAGTGGTTATTGGGTGGTGGTATTTCTCCCTACCATTGTTCCTGGCAGCTTTGAAGCCAAGTTCTGCCCCCTTTCCCAGGTATAGACAGGTGCTTAAATACCATTATCTCCTGCGGGCTCTCCAGCCTGGAGGGATTGCAATCCTGAAAGGAGGATTTTGGTTACAAGTGAGCGAATCATTAAGATGTGGCAGAGGAGAGCACACCTGGCCTGGCTGCTCCGGGTCGGCAGAGGCTGATGCCAGTGGCCATGGCTGCCACTAATCCTGCCGTCTTGCTGCCAGGCTGAGCTGGGCACCTGACAGGTATTATCTAATATTAGCTGTGCAGAGGTGAGGAAATGGAGGCCCCCAGCTGAGGGTGGTCACCCAGGCTCTCCTGGCTGGTGACGGGCAGCTTTGATCCTGGTTCAGGCCAGCTTCAGTGGCCAAGTTCCCAGTTACTCCACCAGATTCCAGGACGCTTGTGATCAAGGGGTGCGGCGGCACAGACAGGGGAGCCCCGGACGTAGGGCATAGTTTGGCCCCCGGCTGCATTCACGATGCCTCTGCACGGGCTGGCTGGGTCGAGTCCCTGCCCTGTCCTGTCAGCAACAAGCCCTCTGCATCCTAAACTGAGGTACGATGATTAGGAAACACAACTTCAGAGGGGAGGCGAGGGCGAGGAGGGGGCTGCTTCCTGGTAGTTGTCACTAATACTGACTTTGCCCAGGTCCGCTGAGGTCCAGGGCCCCACAGACGTCAAGATCAGCCTTGGGCAGCAGGCTGACCGCCACAGCTCAGAAGGGCCATTTGATGCGATTTTCCCATGAGGGATATGGTATAGACCAGGGCTTTGTTTGAGCATGTTACTTAACCTCCTTGAGGCCTCAGTTTTCCCATGCGAAGCGTGGGGATATGAGTTCTGTCGGGTGGTGAGGACTAAATGCATGAGTATTTGGGAAGCATCCGAAGCAGTGTCTGGCAGGCGAGTGCGTACTCCAGCCTGGCGTGCTTTCCCAGTTTAGAGGCGGGGCCCTGGGGTCTTGCCTCTGGCTGGGTTAATGGTCTTGAGCAGGTCTGTCGCTTCCCTGAGCCTCAGTTTCCCCTCCTGTCAAATAAAGGGCAATAGGCTGAGAGCACGGCAGGGTATCTTCCCCGTCCTGTCTTGCTCGTGGGTAGAGGGACCCTCCACTCTGCGGTCGTGCTTGGCTTCCTCAGAGCCCCTGTGGTCTCGGCACAGACAGGGAGCATGAGGCACAGGGAAGCCCTCCTGACCCGGCCTTACTCCTAGAGGCCCTGGGCTCTGTGATCACTGCCTCCCTGCGTCTGTGTCTGTGCGGCTGGCTGGCTCCTGCTCCTCTCCTGCCATTTCCAAATTGCCTGGTCTGGCCGTATGGGCTGCAGGCAGACTGTCTCCAGGAGTGGCATCCAGGGTTGGCCCGGCAGGACCCCAGCTTCAGGACTCTGGCAGGGCCCAATGGAGCATCTCATTTAGGGGGTATAGCTCACCTCTTCTTCCCTCACCTCCATTCCTTCAGCAGTAAAATGGGCATAATGTACAACTCACACAGCATTGTTCCAGTGAGAAAGGATCTCACATGTCTGGCTGGGCCTAGCAGCATGGGGGAGGGGTCCCTCTCCAGCTCAGCCCTAAGCCCCGCCCACAGTTCATCTGCAGGCCTGGGGGGTACAGGGTCTCCCCCTATGCAGTTTTATGGCAGTTTTGCTGTTCCCAGCCCAGGCTGGGTCCGCTGGGAAAAGAAATCTGAGCAGAAGACCCCCGTGGGGCAGAGGTAGAAGATTCTGAGATAACGCTGGGGCCAGTTGCTCCCACGGAGATCTGTCTTCCCTATCTCTGCCTCCATCTCCTGCCTGTCTTCCAGCCTGGAAACTTAATGGGCTAATTATCCCAGCTCCATCAAAAGATGGCCAAGCCCAAGACACCAGGGCCTCGGGGGCTGGGAGGACAAGGGTCTCAGGGTGTGGTAGAAAAAGCCCTGGGCCAGAGTTAGGAGTGCTCTTCCACAGTCTTGCTGTGTGGCCTTGGACAGGTTCTTTCCCTGTCTGGTCCTCTCTCCCCCGCCCCCACCCCCACCCCCGCCGTGTACAGTGAGGGCTGGCGCTGGGCATGGTGTTCAAACAGCTAATGCAAAACGCTTAGCGCTGTGTGTGCATTCTCTCACCGAAACCACACGAACTTTGGTGATATTTTCTCACTGTGCAAATGAAGAAACTGAGGCACAGGGAGGTCGCATTACTTGAAGTGTGGCTGGGATGTGGACTCAAAGGGTGGGACCCTGGAGAGCAAGGACTCAACCTCTACTCTCCCTGCCTGGCCCTCCCCAACCTCTGCAAGCCCCAGGACCCCATCCCAGAGCAGGCCTGTCCCCTTTCCCACGGAGGGCCTCAGCAGGTGCCCCCAGGGGCCTGGGCCTCCCACAATAGCTGCAGCTCCTGGCCTGACCCAGCCCTTTATCAGGGCAGGAGATCATGTGCCATCTGGCCCTGCAGCTGCCCAGGTGGGCTCACCTTCCCAGCTCTGTTTCAGGAAACCCTAGCCTTGCTTTGTCCCTCCCCCTCTGCCGTGGCTGGCCTGCCTGCCCCTTGGTCCCAGCCTCCATCCGCAGAGACTAGAAAGAAGCCCGGGGCAGACTGGGGTCTGAGCACTACCCCTCCCTGGCCTTTAGCACTCTGGGGGAGAGGGAAGGGAGCCTGTTTCTTAGGCACCTCCTGCCCCAGCCTTCACACCAGGGGATGTTCCAGTCACGGAGAAAGCTCCAAGTGTGTCATAGGAAACAGCGTTGTTACAACATGGGCCAAGAGAAGTCAGATGTAGGCTCCCCACTTCCAGCCTGTGTGATCCCAGGGAAGTTTAACTTCCCTGAGCCTCCCCTTCCTCACCCAGAAAGGAGAGAGGCTGAGGGCTGCATGAGGGTTCAAGGAGCTAGCGCAGATGAAGCCCGAGCACAGTGCTGCTGCTCATCTCTGCAGACACATTCCGTCTGCCTAGGAAAACAGTAGCAGGAGGCAGAGAACCGCTCACCGAGTCCAGGGGGCCGGCCCGCCCTGAAGGGTGGGCTCCAACCAGGACTCCAGTTCACAGGAGCCCTTCAGGCTGGTGCTGCTCAGTGCTAGGGCCTCCACAAGCAATATTACTGTGACGTCCCCACTCAACAGGTGGGGAAACAGAGGCACGGAGAGGGGAAGGCTATATGGCCATGGTCTGATCCTGAAACACCACCCAGCTGCGCACTGGACACCCACGTGACCAAGCCCCAGGCAGCACGTGCCTCTGAGTCCTGAGGTCTTCTGCCTCCCCTACCAGGATTAGAGCCCAAGGTGGGCTAGGGATGGGGTCCCTCTACCACTGGGCCCCCACTTCCTGGCATGTGGCGCTTCCTGCACACCTGTGGCATGAAGCAGTGGGTCACTTCCCTCCTGACCTTTAGGAAGTGACCCAGATGGACTCTTACCCACAGGACAGGACTACAAAAGCATGGTCCTCAACTCGGTCACGGGCAATTGCATACTGTGTCAGACTCATGGGAGGCAGTCAAGGTCTACATGGTGGGGTGAAGCATGGGGCACCTTTCCTGTGCTCTCACCGACAACAGGCAGCGCAGGAGGCCCCCTGATCCCCTCCCGTTCTCCCCCCGTCAGGTTTCTGGCACAGCCCGGAGTGTGAATTTGTCCGCCACTGCATCGCCAAGTCGCAGGAGCGAGTGGAAGGGAAAGTGCAGGTGTCCGTCTTGAAGGGCCAGGTGTACATCCTCGGCCGGGAGTCCCCACTGTCTCTCTACAACGAGGAGCTGGTGAGGTAGGTGCCCCACACCTCGCCCTGCCCCCCGGCTTAGTCTCGGAGCCTGGCTTTTGACTGGATCCTCAGGACATCTGTGCCTCAGCACATGTCAGGAGCTGTGCAGAGCACAGAGAGATGGTCACAGAGTCTAGACACTGCCATGCCCCGGTGGAACATACAGGCTAGCTGGGGAGAAAGGCTTGGATCAAACTATCACCAGAATGTCGAATTAGACAAAGTGGTGACGGGCTTGTCTAAGGTGAGGAATGCACGATACTCTGGCTGGGTATAACTGGGGTTGGCTAGGAGGGGTGGTGCATGCCTGTAATTTCAGCCACTCAGGAGGCTGAGGTGGGAGGATTGCTTGAGCCCAGGAGTTGGAGGCCAGCCTGGGCAGCATAGAGACCTTGTCTCAAAATAGATATAAAGAATAATTGTGGTTGTGGAGAAGCTCCTTTGCTATTCAAATAATAGCAGAGGATTTAACAGATGAAGGTGGGGGGAGTGGGAGGGTGAAAGAGGCCAGGGGGAGGGAGTCGAAGCTAGATCTTAAAGGGAAGTGCAAAATCAGATCTGTGCATTTAGATAGTCCTCCTGGCTGCTCTGGAGAAAGGATTTGAGTAGGTGGGGAGGGGGGAGGGCACCTGTGGAAATGCTGGCAGCTTGGACCAGGCTGTTGGTTCTGGGACTAGATAGCAGCAGGGAGCTGTGAGAAAAATCTAGAAGGGGTTGAAATGGCAGGTCCATAACCACCGTGGTGTCTGGGGTCATGAGCAGCTGGGTGCAATCCCTGGGTGGAGAAAATGCTCTTGAGGAAGGATCATGAATTTGGATTTAGGTGTCACAAGCATGGGTTTCTTTTGAGCTAGCTGGGAAAACTAGAAGGCCACTGTCGGACAATGGGGTCTAGAGTTGAGAACCTAGGTCGAAGGCCCTGGAGCGTCATAGGCATTTTAATGTTCTCCGAAGCCCCGGAACAAGAAGAGACTGCTTAGGGGAGAGTGTGGAGTTAGACAAGAAAGGAACTAGCCAGGCAAGATGGCTCAGGCCTGTAATCCCAACTCTTTGGGAGGCCAAGGCGGGAGGATTGCTTGAGGCCAGGAGTTCAAGACCAGCCTGGGCAACAGAGCAAGACCCCCATCTCTACAAAAAATGTTTTAAATTATGCCAGGCATGGTGGCTCATGCCTATAATCCCAGCACTTTGGGTGGCCAAGATGGGAGCATCGCTTGAGCTCAGAAGTTCAAGACCAGCCTGGGCAACATAGTGAGACCTCATCTCTACTCAAAAAATCAAAACAATTAGCCAAGCATGGTGGCATGTGTTTGCCATCCCAAGTACTTGGGAGGCGGAGGTGGGAGTATCTCTTTCTTGAGCCTGCAAGATCAAGGGTGTAGTGAGCCGTGATCATGCCACTGCACTCCAGCCTGGGCAATCAAGCAAAACCCTGTCTCAAAAAATACATAAAATATTAGCCAGGCATGCTGGCATGCACCTGTAGTTCTACCTGCTCAGGAGGCAGAGACAGGAGGATCACTTGAGCCCAGGAGTTGGAGGCTGCAGTGAGCTATGACTGCACCGCTGTACCCCAGCCTTAGCAACAAAGCTAGGCACTGTCTCTTACAAAAAAGTGGGGGAGGAAACAAGTGGAGCTGTGAGGAGCTTTCTCAGTGATGGACCAGGCAGAAGGTGGCCGCGTAGGAGCCCCTGGAGAGGTAGGGCAAAGGTAGCAGGTAACGATTGGCTACTCTTGTGTCTGCCCCATGGATGAGAGTGACCTGCACCAAGGGACAAGGTGTCACCTCCAGAGGTCACCTGGCCAAACAGGAGATGGGGCAGGCCCCTGTGGGACAGACAGCCCCCATTGGACATGGGTCCCCCAAGGCCCAGCGTGGCCCAGGCTGAGGCCAGCCCCCTCCCTCCCAGAGGCCAGTTGGGAATTAAAGTACGCGTCTTGTTTGGCAGTCAATATTATTTTTTTTCTTTCCCTTCTCCTTGCCATGTTGAGTTTCTCCCCCCTTCAATCTTTCTAAACACTTTATAAGCCATAAATACAACTGAATCAGTTTAGATCAGTCGGGGTAAATGTCAAATTATCTTCTCTCTTTCTCTCTCTGGCTCTTTCTTCCCTCCCCCTCCAAATCAACAGCCTCTAATAATCCGTCCAAACCTTCATTAAGCCTTACAGTCTCACTCAGGGGGATTAAATGAATAAAGTAAAAAGGGAAAGGGGAAAAAGAGAAAAGCAGGAGCATTTATTCTCACTGTGTCTCCGACCATTTCCCTTTTCTTTTTGATTTCTACATCGCTGGCTTGAAAGCCCTTGAGTGACAGCGTCACAGGGACCAGCGAGGAAGCCGCGAGAGGCGGCAGAACTGGAAATGCCGCGGCACAGTAGGTAGAAAGTAACGTAATTATAGAGCAGGTCAGAGCCACTCGAATGAGCAAAAATAAAAGCACAGAGGTTTTCTGTAGACCGTCAGGGGAGGTAAAAAAAAAAAAAAAAAAAAAAAAAATCATTGTAAACTCTTTTTCCACCTCCCCCCTCACCTCAAACCACAATTTTAAAAAGAGGTTTTTTAGCTCCTGAGAAACCCCTCTTGAAACTCCCAGCAGCCTCATGGGACAAGTTTGTCCCTGGATGTGGACCCTCTCTGCAGGGGCTGCCAGGGCAGTTGGGACAGTCCCACCTTGGGGAAGGGGATGGGAGAGTTTGTTGTGACTTGTGAGAGGAGGTGGGGGGTTCTGTGTCCTGCGTTTTCTTTGGGTTGAATACAGGGGCCAGCGGGGTTGAGGCTTGGCTCCCAAACAGGGTCTGTTCAAGGGATCAGAGGAGATTGGTGGTCTCGTTTGGTTCAACCCTTCCTAAGCAGTGACCCTGCACGCACGGTAAGGGGTAGCCAGCAAAAGTCTGCCATCTCCTCCTCTTCCAGGAAACTCAAGCTCCTGGTAGCTTCAGTGCCTGAGCCCTGGAGGGGCCGTGGAGGTGTAGAGGAGGGAGGGAGGGAGATCAAGGAGGTGAAGGAGCATGGGGGTGACTTTGCAGAGAGTTCCATATGCCCACCGGCTTCAAGGCCTGGTAAAGGTCAGGGCCCAGGTCCTGAACAGGCCACCGGGGCCGCGCAGATGCAGAGACCCCCATTAGTTCTTGTAGAAAGTCCACAGTCCACAAAGAACCGGTCAGAGGTCCAGCCTCAGGGTCTCAAAGCAGTAGATCACCCTGCCTCCACCCCCGACCACAGCTGCTAGTCTCACCTCTCAAGGAGGGCCCCTGTGGGGACAGGCCACCTCCTTGTCATTGGGAACCTTGAGTCAGTGTTGTCCCAAAGCTGGAGTTCTGCACACAAGACACGGATTCAGAGCAGGACGTGACAAGGGACCCCATCCTCTCACAGGCTGGCCTTGTAGAGTAGGAGACACCTGAGTCCACATGCCCTAGGTACTTAGCACAACTGTAATTAGCAAAGGTGATGGGTGATTGATTGCTTACGTCTGGCCCCTCCCTGTGGACACCACTCTTGCTGTTCCTTCCTTGGCACCTGGCACAGCACCTGGCAGGCAGCAAGGGCTTAATAAATGCCTGAACAAAGGAATGAGTGAATGAATAGTGTTAGTACTAGCGGGTGCTCACCATGTGCCAGGCACCAGCTACATTATTTCATGTGGAGCCAAAAGTGACGTTGAGCGCTAACCACCATCACGCATCTCACAAGCGCGAGGCCAAGCCTCGGAGTGCACGAATACTCGCCCTGGGCTCTCTGGTGGTAGGTGGCAGAGCCAGGAGGCAAACCCCAGTCGGCCAGACTGGAGTGACGGCCATAGTTAGGAAGGTTGGAACGCCCCAAAACAGAAGGCTGGTGAGTCTGGGTGATGGAAACTCTGGAGAGGTAAAATCTCCTCTGCTGAGAACAGCAGCAGTCAACCTAGCATTTTCCATGACAGGCTGATGGTGGGTACCCAGGTTTTAGGATGGATTAGGTGAGGTCTACCTGGTTGGACAAATGAGGGGAAAGGTGACTTAGTGGGCCAATCCTGCTGTGAATGCTGGAGGCCTCCCTGCAGCTTGAGAAATGCCTTTGTGGGGTTCCAATTCACACCCCAAGGCCTCCTGAGCCTTCAGGTCACTGGATACCATCCACACAGTCCCAAGGGCACAGCTGGTTGGATGCATATTCCATTTACAAATGGAGTGCCCTGGTCGGTAGCATTTCATAGGGCGAGTTCTGGGGCGGCTGTTCCTAGCCTCCTGCCTCGTTGTGTGGCAGGGAAGAGGCTGCCATGTGCCCCACTAAGGCTCTCCAGCCTTTGGGTTGGTGCCTGGCCCAGAATAGGGTTCCCTGGGTTGTACAGAAATTAAACAGGGCCGGGCTCGGTGGCTCATGCCTGTAATCCCAGCACTTGGGAGGCCGAGGTCAAGAGATCAAGAGCATGCTGGCCAACATGGTGAAACCTCTTCTTTACTAAAAATACAAAAACTAGCTGGGTGTGGTGACACACGCTGGCAGGAGAACCGCTTGAACATGAGAGGCGGAGGTTGCAGTGAGCCGAGTGGCACCACTGCACTCTCACTGCACTTTTGAGGCAGTGAGACTGTCTCAAAAAGAAATGAAATGGAAAGCCAACGTGCAGGGAGGGTTTAGACCCACGCAGGGGAAATGACCTGGCATCTGGGAGATGGGGCTGCTCCTGGCCCCAGCAGTCCTCCCTTCAAGCAGAGGCCAGGGCCAGACTCACCTGACAAGCTACTTCTCTCCTTGCAGCATGAACGTTCAGGGTGACTATGAGCCAACTGATGCCACCGGCTTCATCAACATCAATTCCCTCAGGTAAGACACTCAGCCCTGACAGGCCTTCAGAGCCCCCAGGTGTAAAGGGTAGGCTTTGATGGGACCTTGATTGCTGCCCTGCCCTAGACAAACCCCACTTTCCTGTCCATCTGCCCACAGCATCCTCAGAGGCATTCCTTGTTAGCCAACAGTAACTAGAGGGTCTGAGGCATTGGGGTCCCAGGTTCCTGTGTCCCATCTGGTGCCTCTGATACTTGCCCTCCCCTCCTCCTAAGCCACAGAGACTCCACTATGAGCTTCTTTGCTGAGCAGGTTAAACAAGGAAATAGCCTAGAGTTGGAGAGAGCCTTTGTTTTCTGTCACCATACCTTAGCTGTCGTCTTAGCTGGAAGCCATCCTATGGCCTAGGCGGGTGGTGCATGTCATCTGAAGCCACTCAGACCTTTGGTTCTCTGGAGTCACCCGCAGGGTGTCAACTGTACCTGCCTCACAGATGCAGCAACGCCTGTGGAAATCAAGCATGCGGCTCAGGCTTAGACACTGGCATACCGGAAGAGCCAGGGGCAGTGCCAGCAGCAAGCATTCTCAGCCCAGGGCCAGCGTGCTCACTGGCAAACAGGTTGCTTGTCACCAGAAGCTAACACAGACTAAGCTGCTCTGGGGCACGCGCCTAGGTTGTCTCATTTAATTCTTACACAAAATTTGCAACTCCCCGGAAATAGGCTGAGTGGTTAAGCAACGAGGAGGAGGTGGAGCTGAGACTGGAAGGACTGTCCTGGTCCTTCCTCACCAGCTCCCTTGAGGATTGGGGTGCAGAAGATTTAAGTCTCTCCCTCCTCTTGCTAACAGCCTGCCCTGGGCACAGAGCCACCATTTTCTCCTAGAGCCAGCCTCTTGTCCCTGGAGGCGCCTCATGCCCAGAGAGACGCTGGATCCTGCGCATCTGCCCAGGGTCCTCTCATCACCTCCACCCCCCAGCCTCCTGCACCCTCTGTTTGTATTTTATGACTCTATAAACCCTTTTAAATGGCCCAGAACACACGGGGCTTTCATAATGGCCTCTTCACGTCTCCCATTGCCAGTTAAATGCTTTGTCTTCAACAATGACAAACAATGTTCTCCCCCTAAGATAAATTAATTACATTATCCTGATTGGAGGCCAGGAGGGGCCAGGGCGGCAGAGGGAATAGAAAAACAGACAACTTCACACACATCTTAACAAACAGCTGCCCCCGCCACCCCGGTTCTGCCTGAATTAATGGAACCCAGGGTGTGTTGTTATTGTTCATTTACATTTTTCTTTGTTTTGAATCTGGTTTACAGGCTGAAGGAATATCATCGTCTCCAGAGCAAGGTCACTGCCAAATAGACCCCTGTACAATGAGGAGCCAGGGCCGCCTCAATTTGCAGATCCCCCAAGTACAGGCGCTAATTGTTGTGATAATTTGTAATTGTGACTTGTTCTCCCCGGCTGGCAGCCTAGTGGGGCTGCCAGGCCCCGGCTTTGTTCCCTGGTCCCCCTGAAGCCTGCAAACCTTGTCGAAGGGAAGGGTGGGGGGCAGCTGCAGTGGGAAGCTATAAAATGACAATTAAAAGATACACTAGTCTTTTGTTTCTTTCTACAGAGAGAGAGAGAGTGTGTGTGTGTGTGTGTGTATAGTTAATTATGCTTTTCTTAGCCCAACTTTTATGTTTTCGGACTAAGTGGTTGAAGGCCGCCATTTGCCAGACATCCTGGTATTCTGGGAGAATTGTCCCTTCTCAAGCAAAAACTAAGTATCCAGAATTGCCCGCCTGGGTCAGATCCTAGCCAGCAGCCTGGGAATCTGTGGCCCTGTGGCATATGCCAGGAAGCCAACAAAGTTTATAAGGGATGCATTTTGGGGACAACGCCCACAGGCCTTTCTCTGGGAACCACCTTTATTCACAACCCACAGGGAGCTTCTACACAGGTCAGCCATGAGTGACCCTAGGATACTTCCTCACCACAGATGCGTGGCCTAAAATAGTCTAAATCATGGAGGAGGAGGGAGAGGCCTGAACAGAGGAGAAAAAAGGCACAGGACTTACCACTACCTCCCTTGGTCCACACACCAGGCCCCAAAGCGGCCATATTTGTACTGTGATCCCACCCACCCCCCCCCCATCATATCTGATTGGACCATGGATGGACACCTGACCCAAGCTAGCCAATCAGAACCCCCAGGAATTGGGCGAGTGGCCGGAAGTGAGAACATGTAACACAGGTACTCACCGTGGGAGGCTGTGGACCTGGGCTCGCAGAGCAGAAAGAAAAGTATGGGAAAAGAGGGTCACAGGATTAGAGTCCCTATTCCTATTCCTGTACTTCGTGAAAGCTGGTGACCATCTCTTGGCCTGGTTTCCCTGACACCTGATCTCATAATGAATTCAGGTCTCCAGCTCAGTGAGGGAGTTTCTGGTCCTTGCAACCAAAAGCATCTTCCCTGGGAAGACGTGAGTGCTGCTTGCGCTGTGATTTGTCCTGGTTCTGAACTCAGACCCTGGCCTCAGGGATTGCCTGGCCACTACTCCACTGCCTGTGTCCATGAGGGGTTCTCACAAAAGAAATTTTGCCTTTAAAACTTATTTTCCTCATGATAAATGTCCACTGTAATAATAAATATTAGCTTTGTGCCAAACACTTTGCTACACACTTTATTCACAGTATCTCATTAAATCTTAAAAACCACACTATGAAGTGGACACTTTCATCTCCATTATGCAGAGGTAGCAACGAAGCTGTAGCTAAATCGATTTGCCAGAACCCCTCAGCTACCCAGTGACAGAACCAAGAACCAAACCCTGGCCTGACTGAGCCCTCAAATCTTGTATGTTTATGTCTTTTTTTTTTTGAGACGGAGTCTCACTCTGTTGCCCGGGCTGGAGTGCAGTGGCACTATCTTGGCTCACTGCAACTTCCGCCTGCCAGATTCAGGCAATTCCCCTGCCTCAGCCTCCTGAGTAGCTGGGATTACAGACACCTATCACCACACCCGGCTTTTAGTAGAGATGGGGTTTCACCACCTTCAGGCTGGTCTCAAACTCCTGACCTCAGGTGATCCACCCGACTCAGCCTCCCAAAGTGCTGGAATTACAGGCTTGAGACACTGTGCCCAACCATTATGTCTTTAACCATAGCGATAAGCTGCATCTTTAAGAAAAGAAAGAACTGGCCAGCACTTTGGGAAGCCAAGGCGAATGGATCATGAGGTCAGGAGTTTGAAACCAGCCTGGCCTCAGCCTCCCAGAGTGCTGGGATTGCAGGCATGAGCCACAATGCACAGCCATATTTGGTGTATTTCTTGTCAACCCTATTTTTTCTTTTTTTTTTTTTGCTTTTTGGCTAAACATCCTACGATGCATATACATTTTTTTCCTATGCTTATTTCTGCAGTTATTTAGGCTAAAGTATAAATGCTTTAAATTTTATAATTAGAAATATATACCTTATACTTCAAAGTATAAACTTTATTTATGCCTTAATGTATATACTTTGCACCCTATTTTTAAAATTTTAACATATCATAAATGTTTTTTTATAATTTTAAACACTCAATTCTTAAGTCTGGGCACAGTGGTTCACGCCTATAATCCCAGCACTTTGGGAGGCTGAGGTGGGTGGATCACTTGATTGCAGGAGTTTGTACCAGCCTGGCCAACACAGCAAGATCTCATCTCAATAAAAAAAAAAATTAAAATACATTTTTAAAACTGCTTAAACATTTTCAGCAATTATGTAATATTTTGTTACATTGACACTCCCTAACTTAATCTTCCCGCATTTATAGATTTAGTTTTTTCCATATTCTAAATTATTTTTCTGCCGTTTGTTGATTTTTTATTTTTTAAAATAAATAGAGTCTCACTTTGTTGCTCAGGCTGGTCTCAAACTCCGGGGCTCAAGTGATCCTCCTGCCTCAACCTCCCGAAGTACTGGGATTACAGGAATAAGCCACCATGCGCAGCCCTTTTGAATTTAATGGAATGTTTTTAATAATTGGTTATTAGCTATACTTAGTTATTAGTTATTGCTTTTTAGTAGCCTCTCTGGGGGTTATGCCATACGTCTTGAACTTACCATAGTCTACCCTCAATTAACAGTGTGCCACCTCGAGTGTAATGTAAGAACTTTATAACAGTACAACCTTAGACATTTCACTTTATGCCTTTGTTGTCATAGATAGCAATGTATTATGGGATTTTGTAGACTATCATTTTTGCTTTAGACAGTCAAATATCACTTTTAAAAGATTAAAAATAATAATGGGCTGTGCCTATCATCCTAGCACTTTCGGACGCCAAAGTAGGACGATTACTTAACCCCAGGGGTTCAAGGCCAGCCTGGGCAACATGGGGAGACCCCTATCTTTACAAAAAATTTTAAAATTAGCCAAGCGTGGTAGCACATGCCTGTGGTTCCAGCTACTCAGGAGACCGAAGTGGGAGGATCGCATGAGCCTGGGAGGTAAGACTGCAGTGAGCCGTGGCCACAGCTCTGAACGCTAGCCTGCACAACATCTCAGGACTGTCTCAAAAAATACAAATAACAGCGAGCTGAGATTGTGCCACTGCACTCCAGCCTGGGTGACAGAGTGAGACTCTGCCTCAAATAACAACAATAATAAAGATTAAAAATAAGAAGAACGTATATATCATTCATCCATATATTTCTTTTTCTGATGCCCTTCATTGTATTGAATCAAAGTTTCTGCATATATCATTTTCTTTCTGTTGATGAACTTTTAAAAGTATTTCTTCTAGTGAAGTAATTGATTCTTTTAGCTTTTTTTTTTTTTTTTCAGATGAAGTCTCACTCTGTCACCCAGGCTGGAGTACAGTGGCATGATCTCCACTCACTGCAACCTCTGCCTCCCAGNAAAAAAAAAAAAAAAAGGCGGCCAGGCATGGTGACTCACACCTGTAATCCTAGCAGTTTGGGAGGCCAAGGCAGGTAGATCACTTGAGGTCAAAAGTTCAAGACCAGCCTGACCAACATAGTGAAGCTGTCTCTACTAAAAATTACAAAAATTAGCTGGCTGTGGCGGCACACACCTGTATAATCCCAGCTATTCAGGAGGCTGAAGCCATAGAATCGCTTGAACCATGGAGGCAGAGGTTGCAGTGAGCCAAGATCGTGCCACTGCACTCCAGCCTGGGCAACAGAGCAAGACTCCATCTCAAAAAAAGCAAAAGAAAAGAAACATTAGCTGGGTGTGCTGAGGCACAGCCACAGTTCCTACTCAGGAGGCCGAGACAGAAGTTTCGCTTGAGCCCAGGAGATTAAGGCTGTGGTGATCACACCACTGCACTCCAGCCTGGGTGGCAGAGCAAGATCCCCTCTCAAATACATACATACACACATAAATGCTGCTAAAAATATGTGTATTTTTTTGAGACAGTTTCACTCTGTCACCCAGGCTGGAGTACAGTGGCATGATCTCCACTCACTGCAACCTCTGCCTCCCAGATTCAAGTAATTCTCCTGCCTCAGCCTCCTGCAACCTCCGCTTCCCGGGTTCAGGCAATTCTCCTGCCTCAGCCTCCTGAGTAGCTGGGATCACAGGCATGGGCCACTGTACCCGGCTCAGCTTTTATTTCTTTGAAACAATTTAACGTTTCCAGGTAGGTCCTTGCTGCATTCCGAGTTCATTACTGTGTAGGTCGTGATTCAGGATCAAAGTTTATACTCTGAAAATACTGATGTTTTGCTGCTCCAGCACCATTTCTTAAAAAGTCTATCTTTTTCCTATTATATTACCTTAGCATCTTTGTCAAAAATCAGCTCATTAGGCCAGACATTGTGGCTCACGCCTGTAATCCCAGCACGTTGGGAGGCTGACGCAGGTGGATCAGCTGTGGTCAGAAGTTACAGACCAGCCTGGTCAACATGGTGAAACCCTGTCTCTACTGAAAACACAAAAAAATGATCCGGGTGTGGTGGCGCAAGTCTGTAATCTCAGCTGCTCGGGAGGCTGAGGCATGAGAATAGCTTGAACCCGAGAGGCAGAGGTTGCAGTGAGCCGAGATCCTGCCACTGCACTCCAACCTGGGCTGGACGACAAAGCGAGACTGTCTCAAAAAAAAAAAAAAAGAGCACATGGGTATGGTTCTACTCTTGGACTGTCTACTTCATTAATGGGTGTGCTAGCTTTATGGTAAAAACTCTGACTTGTTTATTGTAGCTTATAGTAAATCTTAAACCTCATTCTTTTAAGATTGTTTTGGTTATTTTGGGTCCTTTTCCATATATTTTTTTTTGAGATGGAGTTTCATTCTGCTGGAGATCGGTAGCATGATCTCGGCTCACTGCAACCTCCACCTCCCAGGTTCAAGCGATTCTCCTGTCTCAGCCTCTCGAGTAGCTGGGACTATAGGCACATGCCACCACACCTGGCTAATTTTTGTATTTTTACTAGAGACGGGCTTTCACCATGTTGGCCAGCATGATCTCGATCTCATTATCCACCCTCCTCTGCCTCTCAAAGTGCTGGGATTACAGGCATGCACCACCACGTCTGGCTAATTTTTGTATTTTTAGTAGAGACAGGGTTTTACCACATTGGCCAGGCTGGTCTTGAACGCCTGACCTCAAATGATCTACCCACCACAGCCTCTCAAAGTGTTGGGATTATAGGCATGAGCCACTGCACCCAGCCCATTCACATTTTTAAAACAAATTATTCATTTCCTCAAAACATCTGCTAATATTTCATTGAAATTGCATTAAAATGGATTCATCTGAAGAGAACTGTCATCATTAGTCCATTTGCATTGCTATAAAGGAATGCCTGAGACTATTTATAAAGAAAAGAGGTTTATTTTGGTTTATGGTCCTGCAGGCTCTACAGGAAGCATAGTGCTGGCATTTGCTCCTGGTGAGGCCTCAGGGGGCTTCCAGTCGTGACTCTTGGAAGTTTCCAATTATTGTAGGTGAAAGGGGATATACAAGGTCCTATCACACATCAAGAGAGGGAGCAAGAAAGAGAGAGGGAGAGGTTCCAGGCTCCTTTTTTTTTTTT